>NC_090446.1:1527762424-1528068686 GCF_031143425.1 Pleurodeles waltl | reverse complement strand
GAAGGGACCTGAACACGTGTCAGCGGGAGCCTCCTGCTGCACATCAAACACGAGGAGCTGCAAGCCACCTGCTGCACCACACTGCGTCCCTGTGGAGAAGACTGCTGCAGGATGTGTGCTGCTCAGACATGAGGAGTACAGGCTGCTTGCAAATTGTGTGCAGGTTATCCCATTCCA
The DNA here is from genome assembly GCF_031143425.1 of Pleurodeles waltl. Taxonomy (NCBI): domain Eukaryota; kingdom Metazoa; phylum Chordata; class Amphibia; order Caudata; family Salamandridae; genus Pleurodeles; species Pleurodeles waltl. The sequence continues at coordinate 1,528,068,509 of NC_090446.1, read as the reverse complement.
TACAAAAAGCATGAAGGGTACCAGCTCCAGGTATTGTTCATCCAGTTTTTAAAGCCACAAAGGGAACATTGCTCGTGCAGCCACAACACATATCCAGTTCCTTAGTTCCCCTGGGACATTTTCTGCTCAAACCTAATTTCCAGCAAGTGAAAATGACATGATCAGCATAAGAAAAATGGAAATAATGCAAAATATGGGTAATTTCAATAATTGGCATTTATGCAAGACTACGATTGTGCAATAAAACACCTGCACAACCCTACTCGTGGTTTTGTGTCCTGTTACTAGATGCTGCTCATGTGACCAGAACATACTCGTGGTCACGTATCCTGCAACTAGACGCTGCTCATGAATCCAGAATAGAATAGTTCCAGGGCCGTCCGACTGCCAGGGCGCAGAGGCAGCCTGGGTTCAGTGCCGCTGTGGACATTGCTGTGCCGGATCAATCAAGAGGTAATGGGGACCGGCAGAGCCTAGCTGGGTCTTAGGCATGAAAAAAATGAAACCACGGTGCCTTTTTAAATAATCTTTATTGAAAACACATGCTGCAGCAGGTTAATAACAGTGATCGATAATAGGCAGTGGGAGGCAGCTTTCAGTAACTGGGAGGATTAGTGATGGATTAGGACAACTCTGTGATGCTTCCTACCCAATCTGTCTAAAAATATTCCTGCGCAGAGGGCACAGGCACGCTTACTCTTCAGCGGGCAACAGGCCGGGCACTTCTCTTGGCAGTGTGGATGGAACAATTAAATAACTTGTACACAAGATCACACTGGACGAAAAAGAACAAAATAGGAATTTCACTTCAGAAGCAATGCAGACATGCTGATGATGAATGGATAATGGAAAGTTACCCATGATTTTCCAGAACTTCAAGATAAAATCTGATATGAATCCTTATTTTATTGTGAAACCTAGAGAGGTGTCAAAAAATTAGGATAAATTGCAAAAGTATTCAAGAAGCTCAATACCAACTAGGCTCCGGAGGAAATTTCATTTCATTTTATTATTTGATATTGGCCAAAAAAACACACAAACATAACAAACAGATATACTGTAAACACAATGAAGTAACACAAAAACATTGTCATAAAATTAGCATCACCCATAATCTTACACAAACTTGTTTAGTTAAAAATATACTTATAAACATAGGGCCAAGTACACAAGGGCGATCTTACACTTTTGTGTAAGTTTACGATTGTTTTGTATTCACAAAGGATTTATAAGAAGTATCTGTAGGAGTGTGGAGTCTCTACATGTAAAAAGATAGGGTTGGGCATCATTTCCAGGCAGAGATGCATGGTACCCACTGTACCTACTGCTGAGACTGGGAATTGCTGTGAGCTAACAGGCACATGGCACTTCCTGTCCCCACTGCTGAAACCGGGCATTGCTGTGCACTACACGCACATGGTGCCCACTGTACCCACTCCTGAGACTGGACATTGCTGTGAGCTACAGGCGCATGGTACTTGCTGTGTCACTGCTGGGCATTGCTGTCGGGCACAGGCACATGGCACTCGCTGTGCCCACTACTGAGACTGGGCATCACTGCCTGGCACAGGATCATGGTACACGCTGTGTCCCCTTCTGAGACTGGGCATCACTGTCAAGCATAGGGACATGGTACTTCCTGTGCCAACTGCTAAGAATGGGCATTGGCGCCAGGCCCAGGCACATGTCACCCACTGTGTCTGCTGCTGAGACTGGACATCGCTGCCTGGCACAGCCATATGGTATCTGCTGTGCCCACTGCTGAGACTGGACATCACTGGTGAGACTGGGCATTGCTGTCAAGCACATGGTACCCACTGTGCCCACTGCTGAGACTGGACATTACTGTCAGGCATAGGCACTTGGTACTCGCTGTGTCACTGCTGAGACTGGGCATCACTGCTAGGCATAGGCACATGTTCTTCCTGTGCCCACTGCTGAGACTGTGCATCACTGCCAGGCATTGGCACATGGTACCCTCTGTGCCCACTGCAGAGACTGGGCATCACCTTTAGACACTCGCTGTGCCCACCACTGGGACTGGGCATCACTGTCAGGCACAGGCACATGGTACCCACTGTGTCACTGCTGAGACTGGGCATCACTGCCAGGCACAGGCACTTATACCCTCTATGCCCACTGCTGAGACTGGGCATCACTGCTGAGACTGGGCATCACTGCCAGGCACAGGTATATGGCCCCGCTGTGCCCATTGCTGAGACTGGGCATCACTGGTGAGACTGGGCATCTCTGCCAGGCACAGGTACATGGCACCCGCTGTGTCACTGCTGAGACTGTGCATCACTGCCAGGCACAGGCATATAGTACCATCTATGCCCACTGCTGAGACTGAACATCACTGTTGTGACTGGACATCACTGTCAGGCAGAGGCACATGGTACTCACTGTGCCCACCACTGGGACTGGGCATCGCTGTCAGGCACAGGTACATGGTACCCACTGTGCCCACTGCTGAAACTGGGCATCGCTGCCATGCACAGGCACATGGTACCCACTGTGTCACTGCTGAGACTGGGCATCGCTGCCAGGCACAGGCAGTTGGTACTCACTGTGCCCACCACCGGGACTGGGCATCGCTGTCAGGCACAGGCACATGGTACCCACTGTGTCACTGCTGAGACTGGGCATCGCTGCCAGGCACAGGCACTTGGTACTCACTGTGCCCACCACCGGGACTGGGCATCGCTGTCAGGCACAGGCACATGGTACCCACTGTGCTCACCACTGGGACTGGGCATCGCTGCCAGGCACAGGTACATGGCACCTACTGTGCTCACCACTGGGACTGGGCATCGCTGCCAGGCACAGGCACATGGCACTCACAGGATCTCTGAGCAGGAGGCTTCAGCTGGCCGGCGACAGTCCTTATGCTTCCGGTGTGTTGGGCTTCAGGGGGGGTCCTGTGCCTAGAAAAACCCCATCGCTGTTACTCACTAGGAGTGCCACTGTTTCATCTGCAATCAATAATGGAAATGATCAAATCCAACACAGAGATGTCCAGAATTTAATGGGAGTGATAATTATCATCTGTTGGAAGTTTTGCCTAGAAAATGGGGCGTAAAGTGGATTTTTGTGCTTGATGCACCAAAGTCTCTACACCCAGGAGGTTTCCAGCTATTTTTCCTCCAATAAATATCCGCATGTTTTATCTGTTAATATTGCCTGGGGAATGCAAATACTATGCAATAAAATACGTACAGTACGTAATTTAAATATGCGCAACAAATGGAGTTAACGCACAAGTATAAATTATATAGGCCACTTGTAATGTAGGCCTAGATATATTTAAAAGAAGCACTGGTAGCAATAAGTCCCGTGGACATCTGAGCTCTCAAGCCAGACCCAGGCCTATATTCCTAAAAAATGACGCAGCGTGGTGCCACAAGCCAGCTTGCGGTGCTGCGTTACACCGTGCAGGGATGCGTCGTATTTACAGCAATATGACACATCCCTGTACTTTCCTTTGCTCACCACGGTGCCAGGCTGCTTGCGGTGCCAGGCTGCTTGCATTGCGGGGATGATTGTTTATGTGCAGGAAGGGACTTGCAGCAGACCCAGGAAGAGCAAAAAACAAGGATAAATAAAGATATTTCTTCTTGGTGCGCCACGTGTACGCCACCTCTGGGATGGCGTGGGAATCTGACGCATTCCCAGTTTTACAAAACCTTTTAAACCTGGGAATGCGTCAGATTCCATGGGTTATGCGTGAACGGGGACTATATTTTCAAGGCCATGAAAAGCCACGCAAGGTGGGCGGGCCACTGCGCCACCAGAGCGGCAGAAAGGTGACCCTCCGGTGGCCTTACTGCGCCGCGGGGAAGTTGTGAACATGCCCCTAATGTGTTTGCGGAACAGAAGTGGCCCTGATACTTACACAGCCGCACTAGTGCTGAGTGCGGGTAGCTCATAGCGCCTTGAGGTGGTGATTCTAGAGGGCAGGCTTGGGGTTGAGGTATTATCCACTCTGCTCAGCCGCCTCTGCTGCCGAGCCCCGGCCCCCCTCCGGCGGGAGACGTGATTCGGCGCTAATGGCTTCGCCATCTCAGGCTGTAATTAGGCGGTGATTATGTGGCGGTCTGGGGGTGCGGCGGGGCCGCCGATAATGAAGGCCTTTGTGGCGCCCACTGAGCGGAGATCACGGCGCTAGAAAACACATCTGATAATTATAGGAGAGGGGGCGCCGCGCGTGTAAACCCGCTGCCCGTGGGCACTGCCGCTGGCACGGATCCTGGCACCGTCACCGCCGCGGTGGTAACTAGAGGGGCGGGGGGCGCGGTGTATTATAAGAGCACTCGGTGCACAACCGTCCCCCTGCCCTCCACCACCCCCGACACCACAGTCACCACCACACACAGCAGCTGCCAGACAAGCTGTAAAGGGACGGACCTGGAAAAACTTTACTCCCAAAACATAGATGTGGTGGCAAGGGGCGGAGTCATGAAAAGTCATCCGACACTCGACCTGTACATTGAGTTTTTGACAACTCAAGAACTTGACACGGGGAGGAATGTGCAGTAGGTCTGCTCCGGCCTGATCAGTTGCCCAGGCTGCATTTTAAGGCATCTCATGGGGTAAGGACACCTGCTGCAGAGAGCCTGGTGTGCCAGCAATTCTCCTGGAGTAATAATACTGGGGAAACAACCCTGGTGGTTAATGCACTTGCTGCAGAGTCTTTTGTCCAATCACAGTCGGGGATCATAAAGATGCATGGGGGGGTTAATGCGCCTCCTGCAGAGCATGTCACATGCGGATGGCAGATGTGTATTTTATGTAGATAGTTAAGTGGTCCCTGCTTTTGACACACAGATCGTCCCCTGACTTGCAGTCATACATTGTAATCCTTCTAATATAGCGCTGCGAGCCATGAACCGGCATCAAGGAGCTGCTTGCAAGTCATGGGTTTAGAGCCTTCTGGTGTTTTCTCAAACTGTTGCTATTGTAATTCTGCTAAAAAGGATTCTTTGGGTAATATAGAGTGAAACCCAGGTACCATTATACATTTTAAATCCTTACTCTGTGGTTCTCTCGGCACTGCGCCCTCAACATACATCCTTAGCAGTAAAGACTGTGACTCCTGCACCTCGAAGCCCTCATTGTCATACGTAACCCCCGGTGCATTGAGTTATACACTTGCATGATTTATTATTAAAGTATAATGCGCGCGTGTCATGTAAAGCGCCCTGACATGCCACTGTGGGAGGAGTAGCGCTATAAAAGAATTGGTTTAAAAAAACACAGTGAGTGTAATTTCAATTTTTATTTGTATAAATGTGTTTATAGACTGATACAACCAACATTGCCGTGGGACACGCATTTCTATTTCTTTTATCTAAAATGTTTGAGCAAAGTCAGACGCTTGCTTCATAAACCGTGGACTCTCATAAGTACTTGTGTAGTAATAACAAGCAGTGTGCTTTTGTTTCCCTCCCTTGTATTGGTGGGTAGTTGTGAGGCTCCAGAGAGCTCCCACCCAGCATTAGACCCAAACAAAAGGAGGGCTGATGGCCCTTTAAATCTGGCCTTTGATTTGGGCCCAGCTGGAACCAAAAATGGGAAAGTCCTCCTGCTGCCTGCACTTTGCTGCTTGGAACAGACACAACTTGCGGGCATTGCTGGCTTGTGCTCTGGTGTTGGACATCGGGGCAAATTCAGCATATCTCACTAGGGCCAGACAGATCCCTGATCCGGCTCAATAACAGATGCCGGGTCACAGACCGAGAGGGAGCCCCCTTCATTCCAGCACTGGCGGTAACTGCAACATTACCACAAGCAACGTGTTGACCCACACAGAGCGTGGCCGGCACCCACGTTCAGACCACTACCACCTCTGGTCATCACTTCCTGTTATTGCCTCACTCACCAATACCACTAAACCTCCCCCCCCCGGCCTATCTTCAGCTCCTTCTCACTGCCATGTGCTGTGACATTTCCCCTGTTCTAAAGACACGCCTTCAAACTGGGGGGGGCGCCCCCTCAAGGTGGGCCTCAGGTGATCCCAGTGGGGCCGCAAGGCTCTGGGTAAAATAAGGGTTATGCTGGTAAAAGCGCTTTGTTTTAAGCTGAAACAAATGAGCAGCAGTGACCGCTCTGTAGTGGGCCATCACGGACATGTTTTTAGGATCGAGCGCACAAGCGCACTCTGCTTGATGTAATCTCTCTTTGTGCCTTTAACCACGCCCATGTCACGCCTCTCACTTTCATTGGTTCATGGGCTTGCCTTTTAGAATCCACTTGCCATCATTAGTGGAAGGCATGCATACGTCATGCCTTTTCCAGTGTTTAGCCCTCCTCAAGCGCACTGGCCAACTACTGAAAACTTCAGAGGCTCCATGTTTTCAGCCTGGTTTCTGCACTACTTTATCTTTTTATTTTCCACGCAGCGCAATCGTGCTGGGTTTTACATAGCGAGATCGCGCTCGTTTTTTTGGTTTTCAATTTTAGCGCAATCACCCTGGGTTTTATATAGCGCAATCACCCTGGGTTTTACATAGCGCAATCACCCTGGGTTTTATATAGCGCAATCACCCTGGGTTTTATATAGCGCAATCACCCTGGGTTTTACATAGCTCAATCACCCTGGGTTTTATATAGCGCAATCACACTCAGTTTTCTTCTTTCAATTTATGTGGCAAGAAAAGTCTGTTTAGGAGTTTACAATGAGAATAGCTCTAACTCGAGCAAATGCGAGGCCCGTTGCATTGCAAATGCTTGTTTCATTTATGTCCAAGCTGGGAGTGTGTGTCAGAAGGGAAGAGACTCCAAATACCCTTCAAACCGCCACCCACCCCCACTGCTAATCATCACACCGTGGATACTTTTACCCTAAGGCCAGCCTGACCAGAATAATGTGTTTAGCATCATGTATTTTATTGCAGTTTTAAAACAGTAGCAGAACTTAACTACAATATTTCAATAAGTCTAGAAATATTTAAACATTGCCAACTTAATAGAATAATTGTGAAAGATTTGGGAGGGGACCCAGTTGATTTTTTCTCATTTGGGGTGCGGGCGTAGCTTTGAAAAGTTTGAGGACCACTGGGCTAGAGCCATGTGCTGTGACATTTCCCCTGTCCGAAAGGCATGCAGAGGCCTTTAGATGCTTTGTGGGTTCAGATGAGGCCGACAGGCTGTCAGTGCTCGTGGTCCGGGCAGGCTCTCCTGCTTGGACGTCTTCCATGCAGCCTTCAGTTTTGCTATATGATGTCCTTGGTCCCAGGATGAAACAGCTACTGTCAGCTCCAGGGTAGTACAACTTCCTTTATTAAGCAAGACCCAACAACAGGATTTATCCAAATCCTGGTACAGGGACCAGGCTAGGAGGCAAACAGCTGCATGGACGTCCATGAGATGAACTGCTCTGGGGTGCAGAGCTTGTTCTGAGTCCAAAATGAACCCACAATATTGACTCCGGAGGCCAAAATCATACGCATGTTGGAAGGAAGAGCTAAGCACAAGGCGTGACACCTTGACGCATCATCACTGCTAATGACTGGGGCAGATTGCATCATTCCAGGCTTTCCAGGGTGCAGGGGCAGGTGTCGGAAAGCACTAGCCTTGTATTCAGAGTCCAACCGGAGTAATGCGTTCTTCCGCCCCTCGCCGGACCCAGCCCCAATCCCACACTTTAGAAATGTGGTAGGACAATGGTGAAAGGGGATGGGGTGAGAGAGGCGTCGTATATCACCCTCTGGCTCGTCACCATGCTGGGCACTGACGGCTGGAGGCTGTGGTGACCTGATGTGTCTGTGTGTGCAGCTGCCCTGGCCTGTGTGTAGTGACGAGACACGCTCCGGTTTTATGGTGTTTATTTTTTAACATTTCCGTCTGTATTTATTTTTCAGCCTTCTTATTTGTATTTGTCCATATATATTTTGTCTTTTGAGAATAAATGGAGTCATAAATTGGGTATATTTCTACATTTATTTAACTGTTAGACGCACACTCAGCTGTGAAAGCTTATCGCGTTTTAGCAAACTGAGCAGACTCATATAACAAATACTACACCCAGAGGTACATATTAGCATTATATACCAATATATGCTAATAAATACCTGTATTTAAGGAATCCCATCCTGTTTTTACTGCCCATGTTGCCTATCTGCGCAGCTGTTGTCTGCAGCTCATGAGGACAGCTCGGAGAGCCTCTCACAAGGTGCACAATTGTCATTATTTTTCTGCTTTTAAAAATAAATAGAGACAGGAAACACATTATTTTCTGTCTGCATTTATCTGTAAAAATCAGTAAAAACTAGAAACTGGGAGCCTTACACATAATATACAGTAAGAGCCTCAATGTCTGAACCACTCAGGGGTCTCTCGAAGTGAAACTGATATTTCTGAAACTGAAGCATGACACCACGTGAAGCACCTAGAGGGTTATCCAGGCTTCTTTTCTGTTGATGGTGAGAACCTCCAGCTGCTGGGATGTGATAGCGCCTAGCTGTTGTGTGTCTGAAGGTATTAAGCAATCAACAGTACGTACCATACAGATCTGTTTCTTCAAAAGAAGAACCGCAAAGGCCATGTCAAAGAAAACCTATCAAGAGCCTGAGCTAGGAATGGAATATTTAAAAAGAGCTCGAAGTTTATTTTTCCCCCAACACCACTTAATTTCTGAGGACTTCTCTGGGTACAAAACTGACCCCCAGTAGCTTCCTTCCAAAATAAAAAGCACAATTCCAGACTTAAGGTCCTGGGTGCACAAACACTGTCCTACGTCGCGTAGTAAGGACACCGAGGAACACGAGGGGAGTTATACCTATCCAAGATGGCTGCCATCACCTCCAAACAGTGGGGGAGTTCATGGATTCGTGGGGTGGTACTGCCTTGTTGGGTGTTGTGGTGCAGTGCTCTCCCCCCACGCAGGAAGCCTTTCATCCGATGGGGCCAACATTCAGTGGCCACCACCAGCCTTTCCTTGCCTGGACTGGTCTGAGTGAGGGTGGTCCAGGTCCACGTCTGTGCCCACCAGGTCCTGACAGGATGCGAGCGCACACCGGGTAAAGGAGTGTGCATCCCAGGAGAGAAGGGGCAGATTCCTGTGAGGGAAGGGAGGACCCCGGTGTGGAAAAGGATCTATCCTGTTGACAGACAGTGCCCAGAGAAGTAGAAAGGGAAGGCCACAAAGTGCTAAATGGATGAATATTCCAGGAGGCACAGTGTGGAGCGGCCTAAGGGCGACAGGCTGCCGTCAGATCTTGGCACAATGCTGCCCAGATGCCCTCACCACTGTGGGCAATCCTTTGTTTTGAGGCAGGGCCCTGGTCCTAAAACTCCAGTTGTCCCCAGGGCCTCCCCCTAAGGACAGGAAAGCCAGTGGCATAAAGTCTCAGTGCTGTGAAAAGACGATTATTGGAGCTTCTTGGAGAAGTCCTTCCCAGCTGATGAAGGCCCCGCCTCAGAGGCTCATAGTGCCTTAACAACCTTCACTAAGAGCTAGCGCTATGATCCTGCCGGTACGTCCCTGGCTTGTCTGTTTTAACAACAGGCACTACTTTAGGAGCGTCCTATGGCCGCGGAGGAGGCCCCTGGCACAGACACCACCTTCCAATGATAGCAGGCTGCCAGTCCCAAAACGCGTCCCTCCCCCACACATGCCCGTGCCCCTCACACCCTACTCTCACATATGTATGTATTTTTTACTTTATTTTTCCTCATTAATTAACCCCATAGTCTGAAATGTCCATCAAATCACCCTCCAGGATTAAATTCCTTCCAATTCATTCGCCATATGGGACTATCAGATCAGGGGCAGTCCATGTCTTAGGGCTGTGTTAACCCTCTGGAACACTATGGCACCTTGTTCCTTTAGACTTAATCATCAACCAAGACCTGGAACACCCTCCCGCCGGATCTACGACAGACCCACAACCTTCTTTCCTTCAGAAAACTCCTCAAGACTTGGCTCTTAGAGCAGCAGCAGCACCCTCCCGCCACCCTCCCCCACCCCCAGCGCCTTGAAACCCTAACGGGTATGTAGCGCGCTTTACAAATTGATCAACAATCATCGGACAGACACTATTTCCGTGCAGACCAGGCTATTAGTGGGCCCCAAAACTCCAACCTCTTCCCACTACACCCCTTCCCCTTAGTGTCACACATTAAATTATACATTAAAGAGTCTTTCCATTCCACAAACACTGGGGGCATCTGGCTGGTCCATTTCCTACACAACTCTCTTCTGGCCAGCAATATCATATAAAACAACAACTTGGCACTGTCCTTTTTAACCCTTTCTCCCTGTATACAACCAAAGATAATCATAGAGGGAGTTATCTTATAACTAATGGACAATATCTTATTAATACAGTCACCATACTCTGTCCAAAACCGGCTTAGACGAGGACATTCCACAAACATGTGCAAATCATCTGCAGAATCCAGACCACATTTCCGACAACTAACCTTATTACCAGACTTCACTCTTGTTAACTTTCTGGGTGTCCAAAACACCCTATGAATTGTAAACAGATGATTCCTTCTTAGACGCGCTGGTTTAACTGTGGAATACAACATTGCTATAGATACTTGCCAAAACTCTGTTATCTGTAATCCTGGGAGATGATCTTTTCACATGTCCTCCGGCATAAGAAATTCTCCATCTATTGTATCTTAAAGTGTCCAATACCAACTCGATAGTTATTTTTTGTTCATATCGCCTTTCTGAAGTAATCTTTCAACCGTATTAGAACCACCCACTCCCCCACAGCTCTCTTTCACCCAACTCCTTATTTGCAGATACTTAAATTTAGAAAACTTCCTCCTGTGTCTCTTACAAGATCTTCATAGGAAATCAAACCCTCATCAGTACACAATTGGCCCCATTGCAAAAACCTAGCCCCTCTCAGAGAAACAGCTAAAGCATCCTTGGTCCATTCTGGCGAAACCGGTGAATTGGATATAGGGGCGTGTTTACTATATTACGGTAAATTTGTGGCCTTCCTTACCTCGTACCAAACTTTTGCTGCATCGAACAATACTCTGAGCCTCACTTTCTTAAAAAATGTGGGATCTCCAAATTTGTACAAGAAGCCCCCCCCCCACAACCCTCTCAAATTTCATCATCATCAGTAGTGCTAGTCCCCCTTTCTCTCTCCTCGGCCTCAACTTCTTCCATGCTGTATGTGCTCCCCTATTGCCCCATATAAAACTACTAATATTACCTTGGAGTTTATTCAACCTTTCTTTATCAAATCTCAAAGGAGCATTTTCGGTAGAATCCTCATTTTAACCAAATTGGCCCTTCCTAAAATAGTCCGGGGTAAATTAGCCCAACTCTTCATCTGTTTATAGGACTCAGTCATAACTCTATCAAGATTTCTTTCTGTGATCTTCCCCACCTCATGTGTTGTAATGCCCAAATATTTCAACTGTCTGCTAACCTTAATGTTCCCCTCAGGCATATGCTCAGCCATATTCCAAGACATAACGTCCATTTTATCCTTATTCACCGCATACCCTGCTATCCTCCCAAATTCCATTATCAGATCATCCAGAACTGCCAAGGATTGCTTTAAATTACTTTTATAAACCATCAAGCCATCTGCATATAGGGGTACTTTCCTATGCCAATTCCCACACTGAAAAGGGAGTATCATCAACTCACTTCAAATCTTGCAAGCCAAAGGTTCTATATATAAGTTAAATATGAGGGGGGATCATGGGAATCCTTGTACTGTTCCCCTCTCAATCACAAAGGAGCAAGTTAAGATGCCATTAACCAAAATTCTTGCCAATGGATTCTGATATATCAACCTTAATATCCTTATAAACCTTCTCCCCAGATGAAGAGACTGACAATTGCCGGATCTATTGCCCCTATCAAACCTTGACTTATCTACCCTTTATTAACCCCTTCTGATCTACCTGGATCAGTTTCTGTAGAACCATACCTAACTTTTTTCACAAAGATTGTTGCAAAAATTTTATAGTCACTATTCAGTAACGAATTTGGCCTATATGGGTCACACCTCATGGGATCTTTTCCAGGCTTTAATATTAATGTAATCATTGCAGCGCTGACCCTGCCATGCAAATGCTATCACATAGCCCTGCAAAAACGTTACTTATAATATTGCCCAGATTTTTTTTAACTTCCAGCGGTAGGCCATGTGTCCCTGGAGCCTGCCCCGATTTACCAGAGCAGATCACTTCTTCCATTTCGGCTCAACTAACTCCTTTATTCAGAATTTCTCTATCCTCATCCACCAGGGCCATGAAATTTACTCCTTTCAACCAATTCTGAAGCAACCCTGGAGTTATATCTACCCTCTCTAAATAAAGGCTTTGAAAATAATCTCGAAAGGACTCTCCTATTCCCTCATTTCCTCTGCAAATTTCCCCTACGTTGTTTCCCTGAATTTCTCCCACTTTATTTCTGATCTGCTTTGATTTTATTTGCCAAGCTGATATTTTCTCACAATTTTCTCCATATTCAAAACGAATTGTCCTAATAGCTTCACATCTTTCCTTAATTCTAATATCTAGTTCAATTACAAGTTAATTTTGAAGTTCTTGGAGAACCTTAGCTAATCTTTCCAAATCTTCCTCCTGACCCGTTTTACTTATCATCTCCTTTTCAACTGATTGTATACGCTCTTTTAGGATGCTAATCTTGTTCATATATGTTCTCCTCCTAAATGAAGCTGCTCTAATCAATTTACCTCTCAAAAAGGCTTTAAAGGCATCCCAAACCATCTCTGGTGACGATGAGCCAGCATTTAGCTTAAAAAATTATTCTGTATCCTTTTTCAAACCTGTGACAATAGTTTCATCTGAAGGAGAGTTCTATATAACGTCCACCTGCTCTGCACCTTATTTCCTCTGAGCTTAAAACTTACACTCACTGCTGAGTGATCTGATAGGTATTTATGTATGTATTTATTCATATTAATATAGCGCCGACCTTACTTAAAGGTGTTAGAGCGCTTTACAGGAGAAATATTTCGTTAGATTGAACTTCCCGACGCTTTAAGATGGACAATGCAGCTGAAAGTAATTACAAAGGTAGCGAGAGTGGGTGGTGCGTCGCTGGGTGGAGCAGGCGGTCTGGTAGAGAGCCCTGTCCTCAACTGACAACCATCGGGGAGTGACCAACAAGGGGTGATGTGCTTAGTTCTTACCTTGCAGCTGAGAGTAGACTCGGGGGGTGAGGTGGGTGTTTAGGAGAGAGGTACAACAGTGTATTCTGGAGAGCGCGTGTGTGTGAACAAGAGGTTTTCCATCCGCACTGGAGTGTACCCGCGGCGTAACTACGGGAGGCCTCGTTGATGGCACGGGTGTTTGTCTTGGAGAGGTCGAGCCTCAGGTCTAGGGTGACTCTGGAGACTTGGCACAGTGGTGGGTGTACCCTCAGGGGTGGTGTGTGTCTAGGGTGACCACCCGTCCATAAATTTCACGGACTACCCGTAATTTCACCCTGTCGTCTGTTGTCCATGATGAAAGGCTTAACGGATGGCATTTGTCCGTAATTTTAGCCTTTCACTAAAAGAACAACGAACAGCAGGGCGAGATTAGGGGCAGATCAGTTTCCCCAATGAGACTGAAAGGCAGGGAGTCTCCTGTGCTCTGAGGGAGGGAGGGGCAGACAGATAAGAAAAGGTCTCTTGCCAGGAGGTCTCCTTTCCTAAAGAAATGCAAATGTGGGCAACTGCTAAATCTGCAAATGCAAAGGGGCTTGGAAACATTCATTGACTTTAATCAAGTAAGTCACTTGAAGCCTTCTGATGGCAAAGATATTTTCTTTTAGAGAGGTACTGTAAGGATGTTTCAAGGTGAGCTGTGGAGTGTGTGCTTTTAATGTGTTATAAAAAAAATGTTAGTTCTAGGTATAAACTGTACATTATTCAAACCTGTATTTGAAAAGCACTTTTTTAAATTTAACTTAAATGTATCTGCGCATTTTGTTGCAGCCTATATTATGATGTAATTGTATTTATATAGCGCCTACTACCCCTTGCGAGGCGTCAAATGCATGTTCAGAATAAGGACTACACCTTCACAGCTCTTTCAGGGACTCTGTACCTCATAGTACTAACAAACATTGGAAAAGCCAATAGGTCTCGTCTAAGCAAGAGTTATTGGCTTTGGCAATGTGTTTTGGCCATGTTATACAGAGTGGCTGCTGGTCATGGCTAAAAGTTAGTGCCATTGTTGTTAAGAGTGGAGTAAAGTGGCATAGGAGCAGTGGCGTAGAACACAGTGGTGCAGAGTATAGTGCAGTTGTTTAGAGTGCATTGGCGTAGAGTGTAGTGGTTTAGAGTGCAGTGGCATGGGGCAGAGTAGACAGGCATAGAGTACAGTGGACTAGAATGGCATACAATAGAGTGGCAGAGAGTGCAGTAGTGTAGAGTGGTGCAGTGGCATAGAGTGCAGAGTAGAGTAGCGTGGCAGAGAGTGCAGTGGTGTAAAGTGGAGTAGTTATAGGGGTGCAGTGTAGAGTATAGTGCTGTAGAGTGCAGTTGTGTAGAGTTGAGTGATGCAGAGTACAGTGGCATAGAGTGCAGTAGTACAGAGTAGATTGGTGTACAGTACAGTGGCAGAGAGTGCAGCGTTGCGGAGTAGAGTGTCCGTGCAGTGATGTAGAGTGGAGTAGAGTGGCACAGAGAGCAGTGGCGTAGAGTACGGTGGTGCAGAGTAGAGGGTAGAGGCGTGCAGTTGTTTAGAGTGCATTGCCGCAGAGTGCAGTGGCATAGAACGGCATGGGGTAGAGTAGCATAGAGTGCAGTGGGGTAGAGTGGCGTATGATAGAGTGGCAGTGAGTGCAGTAATACAGTGTCAGAGTGAAGAGCAGACTCATGGCATAGAGCGCAGTGGCTTAGAGTGGTGCAGTGCAGAGTAGAGTATAGTATAGTGCGTAGAGTGCAGTGGCATAGAGTGCAGTGATGCACAGTGCAGTGGCATTGAATGCAGTAGTACAGAGTAGATTGGTGTTGAGTGCAGGGTTGTAGAGTGTCAGTGCAGAGGTGTAGAGTGGTACAGGGAACAGTGGCAAAGAGTAGAGTGGTGCAGTGCAAAGGGCAGTGGCATACAGTGATGTTGTTTAGAGTGCACTGGCGTAGAGGAGAGCGGCATGGAGTGCAGTGGAATAGAGTGTATTGGTGCAGAGTGTAGTAGTACAGATTAGTGGTGCAGAGTATAGTGGCGGCCAGTGCAGTGTTGCAGAGTAGAGTGTCAGTGTGCAGTGGTGTAGAGTGCATTGAACTAGAGTGCAGTGGTCGGAAGGATACTGTAAATGAGGTTTAGGCAAGGGAAGGGAAGAACTCAGCCTGCATAGCCTAAAACAAATAAAGCCAGCAAATTGTAAAAAACTAAATGTGAGTTACAAACCACAAGGCCAATGGCGCTAGGAATGTACTTAAAGTGACAGCCGTGGGATACTTTGTGGGGAAAGTCCAGCATTTTAGTCCAGTCCGTATCTTGCAGAGGTTTGGCCGAATCAATCACCCAGGTAGTATGACAATGAGACCTGGAGTGGTTTCCATGTTGTAGGATAGGTCTGTACACCCATTCTATCAGTTTGCCACCATTTCCTATGGTACAGAGCTTCTGGCACACCTCTTATAGGGTTAGTGCTAGGTAGCAGACATGAAATAGGGCATGTAATGATTATTTAAGGTGGTTGTAAGTAAGGAGTTGACCGGGGTGAAGATGGTAGTCTGCCACAAGGGTTTGATAATTTAGTAGCTCGCTGTCTAGAAACAAACCCCCAATTTTAAGACACCTGCAGCATGCCACTGATGGAGTTGCTCTGAGCACAGCCATCCTGTGCGAGTGGGAAGGCTTAGCAAAGGTAGTGCAGGAGCATAGGGTTTCTTTGTGTCAGTTTACAGGTTCTGGCAAGGCAAGAGAAAGCCATGCATGATAACCCCGGATGGTGATCCGTAGAATGGTCAGTAGGAAACAATGAGCAGTGCATTAAGCCTTCCTTAAAAGTCTTTACTGGTAAACCCCATCTCATGCAGGGACGTGGGCAGAAAGACAGCGAGCCACCCATTGGACCTGTGCAGCTGAATAATAGCATTCTAAGTCCAGAAGAACTAATCCACCCGCAGTCACAGTTAGCTTTAGAGTGGAAAGAGCTCCTGATGGCGCAGCAGCGACCAAATCAGATGTGTGGCCTGTCTGAAGAAGGAATGAAGGACGAGCAGGGGAAGGTTTGCAAAATAATACTATCATTGGGGTAGCACCCCATCTTCGCTAGTGCCACATGGCCCACTACAGAAAGCAGAAGAGAAGACCAAAAAGCAAACTGGGCTTGGAGAGACCGTGACACTCTGCCGAGATTTCCATCCTGCAAACCAGTGGGAGAACGGTAGATATTAATCACTAGGTATCAAAAGGTAACTGGTTCCCAGCTCAGTCTGAGGTCTAATTGAATATAAAGGGGAAAACAGTGCCATATGTTAAAGAAACATTAATTACATATTAACATTTTTACATTTTGTTTGTTCAATTTACATCCAAAATATTGTGAAGATTCTATGTGTACTTGACACTTAGGGATAACCCAGATCACTAGTTTGGCTTTTGCTCAATTTCAAAACTATTTAAAGACATGGACAAAGTGGGCAATTGCCGTGCACAACCTTGCAAGGGGTCTGGCTCTTGCTCACCATTCACAAGCACGAACGGCGGACCGCTGCACTAGAGGAGTTTGCCAAGGTGGATGGGTGCTGCTAGTTCAACCACTTGACAGCGACTCTTCTGTTTCGCTCCTGTGTGCAGACAACTCCCCAGGTACCCAATACCTTCCAATGGTCTTGGTGGACCCATCTTGTCTTATTTTAGGAATTGTCCCAACTTGTTCATCTCTTCTTTATTAATCCAGTTGTTCGCAACAACCCTTTGCATCCCTTGCCGTGGATCTCCCATTTGTTCTCGATTTCTTCCTCCTCTTTTGTTATCTTTGATTGGTAGTCCGGGCTCCCAGTTCTGAGATAAGTGTAGAGTCCCGGACACACACTCTAGTGCTGTGAGACTACAGACAAGTTGTGGGTACCTCACATCCTGTCATTAGGTGTGAACCTGCTGCCCACAGCGTCTGCCCTGGCTCTTTCAAAAAAAAATTGGTTGAAAGTCCATGGGCGGTTGGGGTGAGCCAGATGTTTTTGTTCAATTTGGTTACTTACTCTAATGTTTCACAAACTGTTTGCCAGGGGTTTTAAAATGTTCAGAAACATAATAAGAATGTTGCTGTTACTTTCTCTTCAAGAAAGATCGGGTAGATTTGGGTAGGGGTGATGGCCTTGCCGTGAAGGGCATTAATTTGCTACTGAACAAGGACGTAATGTGACACCTGAATGTAGCATACCAGGAGGCAATCACAAAAAGACCACAGTGAATAAATAGTGCTATGTTAAAAAAGAGTACATAAATGCACTGACAACATAGTGAGACATGGCCTCTCTTGCGTGTGTAGGTAAAACTGACGTATGTTCTTGAATTTTTGTCCTGAATTTTGACCCTTTGTCCTGATTTTTTTACAGTCCTGTCCAGAATTTGCCTCAGTGCCAGGTGGTCACCCCATGTGTGTCCATCCAGGAGTGCAGCGGAGGAGGAGGTCAGTTTACAAGGGTTGAGAGGTCACCCAGTGGTGACTGGCCCTTAGGGCTCTGGTGAGCAGGGGGGACACCCTGAGGTGCAGCTGCCTGTCCCCCGGTACTGGTGCCAGAAGGTCCCTCACTGCTCAAGGACTCCCGGTGGCTCAACGTGTAAGGTAAACAGTGCTGGGGCCCGGGCAGGCCCCGGGGGGACCCCGGCCCACCCCATCGGAGAGGAGAGATGGCCATCCGGCCCGACACGAGGAATGAAGTGAACCTTCCCTGGGTCACTCCATCGTCCTTCCCTCTGGCCGTTCCTTACTCCCCTATACTGTATGCTGTTCCTTCCTCTCTCTCTCGATAGTATTTCTCTGACTTCTTCCTCTGCCCCCTCCCTTCCCTCCATTCACCATTGTCCCCCCTCACGCCATTCTCGCCTTCATCCATTGCTACCTCGACACTTGGATGACTGTATGAATGAAGAACTAGCGCAGCGAGGAATATCACCCGTGAGCACGTTCTTGGCGCTAACCTGGTGGTAGCGGGAAGATGCCCACGTCAACAGGACTGATACATGGCAGTGCCCTCCTAAAATTAATATTCACTCACGTCCCATGATCCTCCGCGCCCTCATCCCTTCCACCCTTCACTCTGGAGAGCCCTCCCCCTCCTCCTCGCTCTCTCACCTGCCCTCCTCCTCCCACCTCATCCCTTCCACCCTTCACTCTCGAGGCCCCTCCCCCTCTGGCATCTATCTGTGATGGGCCATTTGTTACCCCCGCACCCCCACACAAGCCCTGGGTCTGCACCAGTGTGATGCGTCAGGGTGGGGTGGGGGGTTTGCAGGGACCCCCTGCACCGAGTCAAGAACGCTGGGGGCTGTGGAGGTGAGATGAAGATGAAGTGGGGTGCGGGGGAGGGGGCGGGGCCATGGGGGCTTCTGTTGCACTGAGTCACCAGCGCTGGCTGCCCCCCTCCACCCCCATGAAGCGCCCACCATCCGCAGAGAGATGCATTTGGTGCTAAACGCCCGTTACTTATAAATCTGAAAGGAGTGTGAATTCCCCCAACTCCCCCCGGACGATTTCTGCCCATAGGGGAGAGAAAAAATGCTTTATACCCACAACCAGCCCGCGCACCCCCTTGAAGATCGTATTACAGAACAATCATCGCGACACACCGTGCACGCAGCACACTTTATACTGAGCACATCACACACAGTGTTTCATACACTGTGTGCACTGGGCACATCACACAGAGAGCCTTCCATACACACTTTATACTGACCACATCACACAGAGAGCCTTTCATAGACACTTTATACTGACGACATCACACATAGTGTTTCATACACACTGTACACTGAGCACATCACACACAGAGCCTTTCATACACACGTTATACTGAGCACATCACACACACAGTGTTCAGACACTGTGCACTCAGCACATCACACACACTGAGCCTTTCATACACACTTTATACTGAGCACATCACACACAGAGTGTTCCATACATGCTGTACACTCAGCACATCACACACAGATCCTTTCATACACACTGTATAGAGAGCACATCACACACAGTGTTTCATACACTCTGTGTACTGAGCACATCACACACAGAGCCTTTCATACACACTATACACTGAGCACATCACACAGAGAGCCTTTCATACACACTGTATACTGACATCACGCACAGAGTGTTTCATACACGCTGTACACTGAACACAACACACACAGAACCTTCCATACACACTGTACATTCAGCACATCACACACAGACCCTTTCATACACACTGTATACTTAGCACATCACACACAAACCCTTTCCTACACGCTGTACACTGAGCACATCACACACAGAACCTTTCATACACACGGTACACTGAGCGCATCACACACAGACCCTTTCATACACGCTGTACACTGAGCACATCACACACAGAGCCTTTCATACACACTGTACACTGAGTACATCTCACACAGACCCTTTCATACACACTGTAAACTGAGCACATCGCACGCAGACACTTTCATACACACTGTACACAGAGCACTTTACACACGGAACTTTTCATTCACACTGTACACTGAGCACATCACACACAGACCCTTTCATACACACTGTACACTGAGCACATCACACACAGAACCTTTCATACACACTGTACACTGAGCACATCACAAACATACCCTTTCATACACACCGTATACTGACCACGTCACACACAGACCCTTTCATGTACAATGTACTGTGAGCTCTTCACACATAAAGCCTTTCATACACACTGTACACTGAGCACATCACACACAGAGCCTTTCATACACACTGTACACTGAGCACATCACACACAGAGCCTTTCATGCACACCGTATACTGACCACATCACACACAGACCCTTTCATGTACAATGTACTGTGAGCTATTTACACATAAAGCCTTTCATACAAAACTGTACACTGAGCACATCACACCCAGAGCCTTACCTACACACTGTATACCGAGCACAACACACACTGACCCTTTCATACACACTGTATACTGAGCACATCACATACAGACCCTTTCATACACACTGTATACTGAACACATCACACACAGAGCCTTTCGTACACACTGTATACTGAGCACACCACACACACATAGCCTTTCATACACACAGTACACTTAGCACATCAAACACAGAACCTTTCATACACACTGTACACTGAGCACATCACACACAGAGCCTTTCATACACACTGTATACTGACCACATCACACACAAACCCTTTCATGTACAATGTACTGTGAGCACTTTACACACAAAGCCTTTCATACAAAGTGTACACTGAGCACATCACACACAGAGCCTTACCTACACACTGTATACCGAGCACAACACACACAGACCCTTTCATACACACTGTATACTGAGCACATCACACACAGACCCTTTCATACACACTGTGTACTGAGCACATCACATACAGACCCTTTCATACACACCGTACACTGAGCACTTTACACACAGAGCCTTTTATACACACTGTATACTGACCACATCATACACAGTGTTTCATACCCGCTGTACACTGAGCACATCACACACAGAGCCTTTCATACACACTGTATACTGACCACATCATACACAGACCCTTTCATACACACTGTACACTGCGCACATCACACACATAGACTTTCATACACACTGTATACTGACCACATCACACGCAGAGCCTTTCACACACACCGTATACTGAGCACAACACACACAGACACTTTCATACACACTGTGCACTGAGCACATGACACACAGAGCCTTTCATACACACTTTACACTGACCACATCACACACAGAGTGTTTCATACACACTATAAACTGACCACATCACACACAGAGCCTTTCATACACACATTATACTGACCACATCACACACAGAGCCTTTCATACACACTATATACTGACCACATCACACACAGAGCCTTTCGTACACACTGTACACTGCGCACATCACACACAGAACCTTTCATACACACTCTATACTTACCATATCACACACAGAGTGTTTCATACACGCTGTACACTGAGCACATCACACACAGAGCCTTTCATACACTCTGTATACTGGCCACATCACATACAGAGCCTTTCACACACACTGTATACTGAGCACATCGCACACAGACACTTTCATACACACTGTGCACTGAGCAGATCACACACAGAGCCTTTCATACACACTTTATACTGACCACATCACACACAGAGTGTTTCATACACGCTGTACACTGACCACATCACACAGCGAGCCTTTCTTACATACTGTATACTGACCACATCACACACAGAGCCTTTCATACTCACTGTACACTGAGCATATCACACACAGACCCTTTAATACACACTGTACACTGAGCACTTTACACACAGAGCCTTTCATACACACTGTATACTGACCACATCACACACAGTGTTTCATACACGCTGTACCCTGTGCACATCACACACAGAGCCTTTCATACACACTGTATACTGAGCACATCACACACAAAGCCTTTCATACACACTGTACACTGAGCACTTTACACACAGAGCCTTTCATGCATAGTGTACACTGAGCACATCACACACAGAGCCTTTCGTACAGTGTACACTGAGCTCATTACACATAGGGCTTTTCATTCGCACTGTATACTGAGCACATCACACACAGGTGTGCTCATGCACACTCTATACTAAACACATCACACTCAGAGCCTTTCATACACACTGTACACTGAGCACATCACACACAGAGCCTTTCGGGCACAGTGTACACTGAGCACATCACACACAGAGCCTTTCGTGCAGTGTACACTGAGCACATTACACATAGAGCTTTTCATTCACACTGTATAGTGAGCACATCACACACAGGTGTGCTCATGCACACTCTATACTAAACACATCACACTCAGCCTTGCATACACACTGTACACTGAGCACATCACACACAGAGCCTTTCGTGCACGGTGTACACTGAGCACATCACACACAGACCCTTTTGTGCACAATGTACTGTGAGCACTTTACACACAGAGCCTTTCGTGCACAGTGTAAACTGAGCACATCACACACAGAGCCTTTCGAGCACAGTGTAAACTGAGCACATCACACACAGAGCCTTTCGTGCACAGTGTCTACTATTCCTATTTACACAGAGCCTTTCACACGCCCTGTGTGCACGTTGCTCGCCCTGTATGCGGAACACATTGCACACAGCACAGTAGCCCATCACCCTTCCTACCAGGACTGGGTCACTCCTGGACCGTCTCGCAGACTCAGCCTGTCCCCCACAGACCCGGCTCGGTGGATCTCGCAGGTACCCCCTCTTTCCCAAACCTGCTGATCACATATTCCAAAGGGTCGCCTGTCGGGGTCCATCGGTGTTGGGGTTCTCCCACCCCATGTTTCTTTCCCAGCAACCGTGAATACTTCTGGTGACCCACAGGTCTCACTCCCTACGGCCCACCTTGAATGTGTCCCTCGGCCTTGGGGTCCAGCGCCTGGCCAGTTCCAACTGTACAACGGGAAGAGGGATCTGGCTCCGTGCAAACACAGCGGCCGCACAGACTGGCAGTGTGCAGACCACATCACCCTATGAGAGGGTCACTCGGCAGTGCAGGGCACATCACACTACGAGGCTCCCGGCAGTGCAGACCACATCACCCTATGAGGGTCACTCGGCAGTGCAGACCACATCACACTACGAGGCTCCCGGCAGTGCAGACCACATCACCCTATGATAGGCTCACTCGGCAGTGGAGACCACATCACCCTATGAGAGGGTCACTCGGCAGTGCAGGGCACATCACCCTATGAGAGGGTCACTCGGCAGTGCAGGGCACATCACACTACGAGGCTCCCGGCAGTGCAGACCACATCACCCTATGAGGGTCACTCGGCAGTGCAGACCACATCACACTACGAGGCTCCCGGCAGTGCAGACCACATCACCCTATGATAGGCTCACTCGGCAGTGCAGGGCACATCTCACTACGAGCGCCCCCCAGCAGTGCAGACCACATCACAGTACAAGCGCCCCCCGGCAGTTCAGACTACATCACACTACGAGAGTCTCACTCAGCGGTGCCAGCCTCACCACATCGCCGTACGAGAGGCACCTTCAGCAGTGCCAGCCTCACCACATCCCTCTCCATCTGAGCAGCAGCTGCAGAGGCTGGAATCAGACAAGGGATCTGTAGCAGCCAGGAGTGATCCGCCTTATCTGATGATATAATAACTCCTGTCTGGTGGTGGGAGGGGGGTGGGGGGTCACTCTCTGATCCCAGATGAGCTGATTGACAACAACCCAGGCAGGTACTAGGACTTGCACTGAGCAGCCTCTGGTACAGCCCTCCCTGTGCCCCTTGCTTCTTTCACCATCAGTGTCTCTCACTGCATGTCTCACCCCTCACCCCAACTCCATCACTGCATGTCTCACCCCTCATCCTGCCCCATCACTGCATGTCTCACCCCTCGTCCTGCCCCATCACTGCATGTCTCACCCCTCATATCCTTCCTCCATCACTGCATGTCTCACCCCTCATCCTTCCTCCATCACTGCATGTCTCACCGCTCATCCTTTCTCCATCACTGCATGTCTCACCCCTCATTCTTCCTTCATCCATGCATGTGTCACCCTTCCCCCATCACTGCATGTCTCATCCCTCCTCCATCACTGCATGTTTCACCCCTCACCCTTCCCCATCACTGCATGTCTCACCTATCATCCTTCCTTCATCCCTGCATGACTCACCCCTCACCCTTCCCCCATCACTGCATGCCTCACCCCTCATCCTTCCTTCATCTCTGCATGTCTCACCCCTCGTCCTTCCTCCATCACTGCATGTCTCACCGCTCATCCTTTCTCCATCACTGCATGTCTCACCCCTCGTCCTTCCTTCATTTCCCCCGCCCCTCCATTCCCTCACTGTTGGTGTCTCCCATCACCCCTTTCTCCGTGCACAGCTTCGCTGTGCCCTCAGTCTTTCCTCTGATCGCCACCCAAGACATTCCTCACACCTCTCGTTTCCTAACACTGCTCCACTCCCCCTCCCCCACACTTTCTCTCATCACTGCTTGTCTCCCTCCACCTATCCATGCATCATCGCGCCTCTTTCTGATCCCTCTTTGAAATGGGCGGGATCTCTCCAGAATGACACCCCAGTCTTCTTTTTTTTTAAAAAAATCAAAAACTGTTCCCCTACTTTTTGTTAAAAAAAGATTCCAGAACTATTAATCTGTTAATTAGGCCATAGAAATGTCCATTATGCCAGTGCAATTTCTTGTAATTTTGTGAATTGTGCATCACACCGATTACAGTAAATTTCCAAAATGACGCCGTTTGCCACGTGGCTCAGGACCATGAGAAGATGGGAATAACCAGAAATGACCACATTTTGTGGCCAGCTCCTCGTGTTTTGCGCGATCCTTTGGGTGTAAGATGCGTCCCTGCGTCCACCATGGACTCGAGGAAGCGTTTCACCATCACATATTCTGCATTTTGGTGTATTTGTTTCAGACCTTCTCCTAACTTCTCATAATCAAGGTACTGAATTTGACACCCCCCTTCTGTTCACGATGAGATTGAGATGGGGGTGGCTGCAGAGGAAGGATGGGGGTCCCCACAAGGAGAGGCAGAGACTGAAAGGAGAAACAAGCCTTGGCAGTGTGCTGCTGCCTGAAAGAAATGTGAGTGTGTGCAGTTGGTTGATCAGCAGCTCTAAGAGACGACTTCAACTGATGCATCACTTGAGGCTTCCTGGTGACAAAGATGTATTCTTTTTGAGAGGTGATGGAGGGTGTTACCAGCTGAGTTGTGGAGTGCCTCCTTCAAATGGAGACTTATAAAGGTTTGCAGTCGGTGGAGTCTGACCACATCTTAAGCAAAAATACATATTTTAAAAACATCTGTTCAGTGTCCTGAAATTTTGCATTATTAGAAAAAGTTCACATCCTACAATTTCTCCTCTTTCCACACCAAATCTCTGCACCCCTCACTTCTCCCCCCCCCCCCAATTTGCTAACTTCATGTTATATTACCTCCCAGTTCTTGATTTGTAAATTAAAAGGTGCCGGTGACCAAAGCTCTCGTCTATAATTTCCAAGCGCAGAATACTGAGGCAGCGTAATCCTGAAGCCATCCCGGGCCTCTTCAATCCATTTACAGCCACTCCCTGCCCTTCAGCTCACTCTTGCAGCTTTCTCCCTTTTTGACGTTTTTTGTTTTTCTCTTCCTCGTCTTTTCCTTATGTGTCTTTTCATCACAGTAATTGCCTGATGCAGAACAATAAGTGTCAGCCCTAAAAAATAAGTGCCAGTGCCCCGCACCGGAAACCACCAGCTCAAATTAAGCACTGTTTCCTCCCCAACTTGTTCCCTTCCCACTTTACTCCTAAAGCCCACCTCCTCATCTGCCTCTCATCTTCCTCCCCTCCAAATAACTTTACATCCCTGCTTCCTGACAGTAGAATGAGACCTCCCAGTTTAAGGATGTTCATTTTTATTACATCCCCATCCCTATTTGGCCATATTTAGGTTTTTGCTAATTTTATCTGTGTTTATCCACTTTTGTTTTGGATTTTGTGAAAAACATAGGGTCAAAATTTGTAAATTGTGCACACTCATCCTAGCTGCCTGTCAGGTTTCAGTGCTAGAAATAAGCAAACATGATACATCAACACACTCAAACCAAAACCTGCATATTACAGTGTCAGCCATGTCCACATCTAGATGTTCTTTCTTTTTTAATCCATGTATCATCCCAGAGGCTCGGGACTGACTGGCAGCATTTAGAATCACTTAAAACAGCCAAAGTTCTATTTTTATCGACATTTAAGAACAAATACAGACAGGAAAATAGATGGTTTTCTGTCTGGGTTTATCTGTAAAAATCGACAAAAACGGAAAACTGGGAGCCTTAATCATAATTCATCTCTCCTTCCTTCTCTCTCCTCCTCATCCCTCCATCCCCCCTCTCTGCACATTTCCACCTCTCTATCAAGTGTCCATGTCCTTTCCAGGCCTGTATCCCTCCGCCTTAGTCCGGTCCCCGGCACTTCGCCCACTGCCCACAAACGCGGTAGAAGGACATACATGACCCCGTAAGGATGTTCTGCATGTTCTTACCTGGTGTTACCTGGCAAAACACGTGTGAAAAGTCTTTCAAGTTACATTTCTATCCAGGAAATTGCATTTTGCACATTTCTAGGGCGCAGCATTTAAGATATCAACCAGGATAGAACCTTGAAGCCTGAAGTATTTCCCACCGACCCATAATCCCACCCCACTGACCTTCGGACAGCCTCCTGGGCCATAAGGCTGCAGCACAGTGTTTTAGGTTCCTGTATGGCCTCTGGGGTTCTGGTGACATCAAAAACCAGGAGGCTGAGGGGCGAGACGTCTGGAAATGTCACCAGAACTCCTCGGTGCCAACTTTGCACGTTACACATGATGTATTTTTATATTACATGTTTATTTTGTGGCAATTATCTATAAAAAGGTGTCTACTGCCGTTGAAATACTGCATTATTCTGTTTGGTAGTCTATAGATGAAAGGGCAGACACAATATGCAATTATGTAGCTATGAAACTGGAATATAGAAAAAAACATCCTTTGCATTGCCAAGGAAGAGCTGTTCTCTGCACCGTAGGGCTAACAATGGGCACTGATTAGAGTTAGGTCGTGTTACCTTGAAGAATAGAATATGCTTACACAATGTAGACAAGGAAACTGCACATATTAGTTTGAAGGCTGTCAGTCATGTAATGAAGCCCATAGCTTACAGGGACCAGGACATATTTTCCTATCATACAGAGATGCATCAAATGTTGTCCATATTTTAAAGGCACGCGTGGTAAAATTGCAATGCTTCCGGTGCCCAGTGCTCAATTTGCAAAAAAATAAGTGCCAGGACTCTCAGGACCCACTGCAGCTCGCATCACCCATTGCCCCTGCCAGCCAATGACAGCACGAAGACGCCTATTACCCATTATAGTCCTACAAGTGTGAGGCTTCCGACGAAGCTATAAGAATGGCTTGGGGGGCAGGTTTTAGTCATTTTTAATGTATATTGAATTAATAAACAACTGTTGTTGTACAGATCTCTAGATAAGACACTCAGCGCCACCATGAGGCAGACTGGTATAAGTGCTGGTGTTGGTATTTAAATGCCGGTGCCGAACACTGGAAACCACCAGATCAAATTAAGCACTGCCAGTGCCTATGAAATACAGATTTTTATGCCACTGTTTATTGTGCAGTTAAAACATACTCATTCAAAAGTTTAAAATAAAATATGCATTTACAACCGGCCGTAGCAGTCAGATGGCAAGGTAAAGCTGGAAGGCCAGATCCACTTACTGGCTGGCCACCAGCCAGGCTACCCTTCACCTGTATTGTATAACTCCAGATGAGGCATCAAAACATCCTGCTTGTTTTCTGACCTGTCTGCCACTGAAACCAAATCCTGACCTGCTTGATACTGAAAAAAGGGCCACAGGTCCTCTCGACTTTGTCGTTGGTGGCCATTGGGCAAAAATCCACAGGGCTTACCAGGCCATCAGCCCCTAGCCATACCACTAAAAGGTACACTTCCTACTTCCCGAAGCCAAGAAAAAATAACTGTGTCAGAGAATAAAAACAGAAGCGAAGACCCCTTGATCCATGGGACAGGGCATCCATATTTAATAGAAATAATCAGCATTTTAGCGGCTATTTCATGCGATGTGTTCTATTCCAAAGATAAAATGAAAATACCAAGGGCCTCGTTTACAAGCGGCCGGAGCCGCTGGTGTGTCACTTTGACGCACCGGAGGCGCAGGCTGCAGGGCCATTCCTGCACAGAAACAATGATCCCGCAATCCAGGCATGGTGCAAGGGTGCCTGCATTGGCGCATGGCAGCAATTTGTGCGCCACCGCAGAGACAAGGACACGAATGTGCTGTACCTTGTAGATGCAGAACGTTCCCGGCTTGCGATGCTGCCCTGTGCCAAAACTTTGTAAATGACCCCCCAAGTGTCCCCTAGCTTACCTTGACTTCCAGTCGGATAACGTCTCCCCTGTGCTGGGCTTTCAGTGCATGTCAAGGACTGGACCCTGCAAATGTGTCTCACATTCTTCTGGATTGCCTGAAGAAAGGGTGACTCTTTCCAGTAGACACAGTCCCCACCTGCACATTATATACACCTGAAAAATGTGGCAAGTGTCTGTTTGAGAGTCTCCCAGGCAGAAGGTAAAAATCTGCAAGGGGAGAATACCTGCCGAGCAGTTTAGATAACTCTTCACTGCAGCTGATGTGAGATACAAGGAACGATAAGAAAAGCAGTAATACCCCTCAATATGAATCTAGCAACTAGAAGGGCCACTGAATAAGGCACAAAAGGCTTCAAAGTGGGCAGCAAACATGATGGAAAACAGGAGAACCAAAGAATTGTGTCCTATCCTTCTGAAGGCAAAGCCTCCTTATATCTGGGCCCATGAAAAAAAACACATCACAAAATAAGGGTTAGCACCATTTGGGAACTTCAGAGAACAAGCACTGGAAAGACAACCATTTTGGATAGTATGAAGGCAAACTACACCTTCCTCGGGAGAGTGACATTTTTCATGCACAAGAAGTTTTTGTTTGCAATCCTACCTCTTTTTCATGTTCTCTCCCTCTGTCCACCACCCTCCCAGGCCAGCGTGCTGCACACCATGCAGAACAGCCTTCTGATAGGGGTGGTTGAAAAATTCAGCTCTGCTGGCATAGTTCACGGAGGTTTGCCCACTCTGCGTGGAGTTCCAGCAAAACTCTGTCAGCCACCGAGTTGCAGAGTTTTTTTCTTGTGCAGGGCTCGCCATCATTAAGTTGGTGAGTGCAAGCGAGAATTTGCATCTCCTAGCACAATTTTTGGATGCTAGAATGTCCCCGTCAAGATTTCTCAACACAGCTGTCACTAGATTAGAAAATCTATTCGAGTAGCAGAAAGAAGTAGGGCCCTTTGGTGCACCCTGAGATGCCATTCGCACTGATCTTAGAGCGCAAAAGAAGCTGCCAGTGCTAGAAATCAGCAGGACAATGTGCCCGAATTCCGCCCGCTCCGGATCTCTGCGGCATATTGCAAAGTTTTTATGTAACTCCACAGAATTCCGCAGAGTGAAAGTTCACAAATTCTGCCCAGGCCTACCTTCCGGCTGGCTGCAGTGGCAGAGACACTGATAGTGACAGTGAGGCGTGGGAGAAGGAGCCACAGCTAGCGCGGAGCGCGAGGACCGCCATGGACATGAACGTGGGACCCAATGGACACGCCACTGTCTCTGGTAATTGTGGTGTACAATGTAACGTAGTGGCACCATCCTCGCTCGGGTACAGGTCTCGACGTCTTGCCGTGCTCCAGCGGCCCTGCACGTTGACGTCTCTAAGTTGGTGCAAGCCTACAGTGTCCCATAATCATCAAGGTTACGGGGCTTGATATTGGTGGCATAGGATAAAATCATCCCTCAGTGCATCATGCGGCGGCCATCTTAATAAAAAGATTTCTAGTCTAAATACATTTATGAATAAGAGACCCAAGTCATGGCAGCAGTGGTTATTTTGCTGAAGCATTGCTATGTAAGTGATTGCTAGAACTCAAGATTCTGGAGATATCCTTTGTAGTCCATTGGCGGCCACGGGGCTCAAGTGCTGGGAGTTTTGTGCATGATTTGTGTCCCACCGCAGCACTTATCTCCTGAAGCTTTGCCACTTTGGCTGGCTGAGCACTGCCATGCATTGGACTCTTGAAGCATGCAGTGCCAAGCTCACTGCAAATCACTGTATGTGCAGGAGCCTTTGCAGACAGCTGATCCCAGCCAACATTTAGCCACAAAGTCTGGTTGCCAGCCTGATTACATGCAAGAGATCCAAGCATTCTGAAGTGGACAATTAGTTCAAGGGAATTTGGTGCAGCCCATCAAGTGCTCACTTCTACCCTTGGTTTGTGCATTCTGAGATACAGGATTATAAGCAGGTGCATATGATGCTTCTCCTAAGTGCACAGAGGCAGAGTAAAGTTGAGGAAAGTCTCATCTGACAATCAATATAAAAGGAACAGGGATGCCAAGTCAACAGGTCCCCATCGAGGGACAGGGGTCTATGGCAGCCGGACACCCAAACACCAGGAGGCATATTTATTAGAGAATGGCGCACTGCAGCGAGTCACCTTCCTGCATCACTGGGAACGGGCAGGAATGTGCAATATTTAAGGCATGCGGCGCCATCGCAGACTTTCCCCCCCACGCTGGTGCACAATAGGCTACCTAGCACCAACGCAGGACCCCTTGCACAATGGTGCAACACGGCCTGCGTTGCATGCAGGAAGGTTTTCCTTCCTGCACAAAAACAATCCTGAGAGTCTTTTTCCTCTTTCTATGCGTGCTGCAGAATGGAGCACACAAAAAAGAGGAAGAAACAAGGAGAAATACAGGTGTTTCTTCTTGTTACACCTCTCCTGGGAAGGTGTGAAATGATTTGGGTGAATTCCCAGGTTCACCAGTCCTTGTAAATCTGGGAATGCATCAAAAGCCATGAGAGTTATGTGGGAGCACCCACCACAATGCCCATGGAACACCTACCCACGGCAGAGTCCTGCAACGCAGCGATTTGCGCTTTGTGGCTCTACTCCAGATTTATGAGGCCACTCAGAGCCACACAAAGTTGCTTTGCGTGGCTTCATAAATCTGTCTTAGATGTTTGTGTTATGAATGAACCACACTGCCTGGTGAAAAAGTGAGGCAAAGCTCTTATAAATATCCCCCCATGAATGAAAACCTACGAACGACTGCTGTGCAGTATAACAAGGCTCAGAGAGTCTCCATACATCACACGGTACAGAAAACGATGGCCATTGCATTGTCGTAAAGTGTAGGGTGCAGTATTGCGCACATATGCTTGAAGCGTTGGGAAGGCCACAGGGATTCCGGGTGGCATCCTACAGAGATATAAACAGAACAGGAACAAGAAAGAGGGAAGAAGAAAAGACTTTATTAGTCTCAGAAGAGGAGAACCCTTGATGAGCCGCCTCTTCCCGAAGAAGACACCGTGGCCAAGGGTCATAATTGAATGATAATGCGTGGCATCACGTGGGCGGCTTTATTAACAAGGTTTCCAGACCTTTGAGGAAAGAAGTTAATAACCTCACATTCAGTGAGAAAGAAGTTGCTGATCTTGCAGCCTCTGCCCCACATATTTGTATGTTGCAGGCGTTGCTCGGTCTTTAAGCCAATCCTCATGCGTGTGAGGTGGAGCTTCTACCAACGCGGGAAGCACATGTTAGTGACTAGGGGCTGATTTAGATATTGACGGACGGGTTCTCCGTCACAAATGTGACGGTTATTCCATCCAACGTATTACGATTTCCATAAGATATAATGGGATTTAGATTTCGGTGGACGGGATAACCGTGATCGTTGTGACGCAGTAACCCGTCTGCCAATATCTAAATCAGTCCCTTGTCATTTCATCTCTTCCAGTCATTCTTGTTGCCTGAGATCTGGGATGTGTCATGAAGTATCACTAGAGATGGAGAGGAGGTTAGGTCCAAGTCACTCGTGAGCCTCATTCTAGTCCATATCTCTTGTCAAAAACATTTCCAGGATTGGGCAGGACCAGAAGAAGTCTACCCTCTCTGCATTCAGGCCACCACCACTCCAGCAGTCAGGATGGGGGCTCAGGCAGGCTCGGTGAAGTTTAAGTGGGGACCGGCGCCAGGCATGCAGTAGTTCAAAGAAGGAGAACCTCACACAAGCTTTCCTTAGGTCCTTGTCATGAATTTCTAGCAGTTCCGAACATTCCTGGTCCGTGTAGTCAACGGAGAGCTTGGCCTTCCAAGCTTGTTGTAAGATAAGACCTTAAGCTCTTTGGAGTGACCGTCTACGATCACTAGCTCGTAGGGACCTGAGCCCACCCCTTTGAAGTCACATTGTTGCTTGAGGGATAGACGAGTTAGGATGTCCTGGTGTTGAAAGACGTTCCACCGACTTCACTAATCATGCAGTGTTTCAGCAGCACTTATGTCCATGCCTGAACTTGGGCGATGGTAAATTTATCCCTGTGGACCAGAAATTTGTCCAGAGAGCGTATTCCATGAGATAACCATTCTAGCGAATGGAAGCTCCTTTGTCAGTGGACAGGTCAGCATTGTCCTAGTGTGATGCAAGATGATGAAGAAATATGTTCATATCAAACTTTTTGTGGATTTCAATCACACTCTATTTCTGTGATCCATGGATTGTTCGACACCGAGGGTTTCTTAGTTCTACTGTAGATAATTGAAGGACCCACCATATCTCCTGCCAGGTGGCTCTCAGTGATCTGGGTTTCCATAGTGAAGATGAAGTGATGCTCAGCAGATACAAGCCAACATTTAGCCACAAAGTTTGGCTGCCAGTCTGATTATATGCAAGAGATCCAAGCATTGTGAATCGTGAGGTGTTCAGGTGGCCAGATTTGAAGAATTGTAGACTGTATAATACAATTCGACGCTGAGCTGTCTCTGGTTGTCATGGCGGTATATAGCTTATTCATCTTTGGTCTTCGTCATGGGTCATCCCAGATATACAGCTTTGTTGCTGTGTTTTTATTTTATATCAAAGATCAGGGAATCAGAAAAGTCAGCATATCAAAAATGTAGTTGAATTCTGGGGACATCTGAAGGAACCATCTTTATTATTTAAACTCCGCTTCAGAGCAAAATTTGCGGCTTTCTCCATTTCTCAAATTCAAGCTGTGTCCTGCCCGGCAAGGCTGAGGCGTTGTCTGAGACCACTGCGGTTGTATGTGGGAGTGAAGATTGAGTTGTGAAAGGATTTATGGGAAGATCTTATTTACGTCATAATTTATTTTGTGTCTGGAAAACATGGAAAACTTAGAAATTATTTCTAATGCATTAAGTAAGGAGGTGAAGGGATTGGAGCGCATGAGTAAGATATTCTCCTCTAGGGGTGTTGTATTTCTCCTGCAGGGGATTGTACTCTTTCCATCCCTGTTGATTTCTGAATTGCTGTTGACAAGGGTTCCGGAGCCAACACGAAGAGTGGCGGGGGCTCCTGTGTGTTTGGAAACTAAGGCAAATTAAGCCCCCACGGCTCAGTGTTTCAGTGAGATTATGGCCCAGCCGTCTGCTTTTTGAATGATTTTTTAAATAATTTGGGTCGCAGACCAGCCCTTGACATTATTGGAAATGTGTTTTGCCATCACCTCGATCAAAGGCCTTCTCAGCATCCAAAGACATTGCGAGCGTGAGTGTTCTCATATACTATAGGCACAGCCCGAAATGGGATAAAATCATTTCTGAGGGCAGACAGCAAGATGTTTATTCCCTACACCTCAGAATTTAAGGAAGCA
This sequence comes from Pleurodeles waltl, assembly GCF_031143425.1. NCBI lineage: Eukaryota > Metazoa > Chordata > Amphibia > Caudata > Salamandridae > Pleurodeles > Pleurodeles waltl. Next base: position 1,528,035,051 of record NC_090446.1, on the reverse strand, counting down.
AATTGTGTAGTACCTCAGGGGTCGGCCCTCAAGCCCACGTTATTTACTGTTTATATATCCCACCCTCAGCTGCAGCATTAAAAGCCTGAGGTTTCAATGTCATGTCGTATGCTGACGACACTCAACTGATGTTCGCCTGCAACTACTTGGACATTCCTGTCATAGACAACTTTCAAGACTGCCTTTTGGCATTGGCAAAGTGGATTATAAGACTTGCCTATGCCTGATCTCAGATAAATCCAAGACTCTAGTTTTTGGCGCATCGTCACCATTGGATCGAGCAATGGTTTGGCCATCTGAACTTGGAACACCCCCAGCTCCAACCACAGTGGCCAAGAACTTGGGAAAATTGACACCTCGCTTTCCTGTAAACCTCATGTTAAAGCCACAGTTGTGATCTGTGTTGTATTTCTTAAATCACTAAGAAAAAAATCAATTTTTTACCAGGTAACACACATAAATGCATCACGCACGCCCTAATTACATCTAGGCTGGACCATTCAAATGTCTTGTAACTCGGGGCTCCTCAAGTGCCTGTAACCAGACTACAGTGGTTTCAAAGCGCTGCGGCCCGCTGGTGCTGAATATTCCACACCGCAACTCTATTCAAAGGGGACTGAAAATACTTCCCTGGATCCCCATCAGTCAAAGGACCAAATATGAAACACTCCTATCCACTTTCAGGGCTGTGAACTGAATGAGTCCCAGGTACATTCAAAATAAGATCAAAAGGTATCAACCCCATAGAAACCTACGATCTAATCATCAAAATCTCCTATATAGTTCAAGAATATATGAATCCAGAACTGGCAGTGGAGCTTTCTCCTTTCTGGTGCCAAAACTGTGTAATTCGCTTTTTGACGTCCTTTGTAATATATCGTCAGAAGCTATGTTTAAAGCTCTGTTAAAGCCCTTCCCTTTAAAGATTTCTGAATTCTAACCCAGCTTAGGTCTGATAGAAATAGATTGTTCATCCTACTTACATATACCAGCTTTCAGACCAGACGCTCCTGTCTGGAGCATCTGTGTAAACTCTATTAATGCATTCATTCATTCATTGTGCGGAGGGTCTCATTGAAACAAAGCCAGCTTGGCGTTTGTGCCAAAGTAGGGGTGTGCACTTCTGTCATATAGTGGCCAGTACTTTTGCCAGTAATTTCACATGAAATGGGTCTATAACCTGCACAAGACTCTAGGGGCCAGATGTAGGTAGAAATGGGAGTCGCAATCCCAAATGCAGGATGGTGTCCCTGACACCATCTGCGAATCGCAAGGGGGTCGCAAAGACCCACCTCATTAATATTAATGAGGTGGGTCGCAATTTGCGACCCCCTTGCGATTCCCTGCACTCACAGGGATGGTAGCCTGCTGGAGACAGCAGACCACCATGTCTGCGACTGCTTTGTCAATAAAGTTTTTTTTTTTTTTGGTATTGCAGCCCGTTTTCCTTAAAGGAAAACGAGGTGCAATACACTCGTGAAAATGAAACCATTTGGTTTCTTTTTTTCAGAGCAGGCAGTGGTCCATTGGAATATAGGAAATATTTTTAGAGCCCATGGGGACCCCTTCCCTTTTGCGAATGGGTTAGCACCCACTTCACATGGGTGCTAACTGCAAATTGCTTTGCGACCTCATTCGCGGTCACAAAGCAATTCTGCATAGCGATGAGAATCGCAAACAGGAAGGAGAACACCCCTTCCTATTTGCAAGTTGCATTCCCATTTTGCGAGTCGGTACCGAATGTGCATCGCGATGCACGTTTTGCATAGCGCAAACTGCGAATTTTGCAGTTTGCGCCATGCAAAACTTTTCCTACATCTGGCCCTAAGTCCGTTCTTGATTTCGGTATTAGGGTAATTATTGCTTTGTTGGATTCAGAGCGAAGACCCTTTTAGTTCCTTGCTTCCACAAAGACCTTACAGAGCCCCTGAGCAAGGACGGGCATGTTCATTTTGTAGAACTCCACCGGTAACCCATCATCCCCAGAGGCTTTCCCACTTGGCATGGACTTGATCAATCAATTTAGCTATTTCTTCTGTGATGTCTTTTTTCCAGAGAGTTGGCTGCTGAGTCACATAGCAGAGGAACAGGGAGGTTATCCAAGAACGCCTTTTCAAAATGGGGCGTGTCTCTGTCCTCAGTATGTTATTTAGTACTCGACCATTCATGTTCCTACCCACCGGGACAGTGGGGATGAGACTTGAGGTGCATGGCCAGCCTTACTTCTTTTTCTACTTGTTCATATTGTCTGGTTTTGAGCTGGGACAGTACACTTTCTGCTTCATGGTGAAGACAGAACTACATTTGAACTTTCCTTTTAATATGGTCCTCAGAAAATTGAGAAGTGAGTAAGGGCCAGATGTAGCAAAGGGGTTTTCCCATTCTGTGTCAATGGGAAAATGTGTTCGTACATATGGCCCTAAGTGTCATATCCTGTCTTCAATTCCCTTATTTCTGTTTCCTGGCTTGCCTGTTCGTTTAAGAAAGTTTGTTTCAATATTCTGGGTGTCTCATAAGCTATAGGCCTCACAGAAATGTTAAGTATGCCAGCATAATTTGAGTGATTTTTGGAATTGTATGTTACCTTTCTTACGTTAAATTCCCAAATTTAATTGGGAATTAGGTCACAGTTTGCTGAATAATTGTCCTACAGGACCGCAGAAACAATGCAAGCAACCAGAAAAAAAGTGTCTGTTGTTCGTGACACTTGTGCTTTTCATGCTGTTTTTTAGCGTGAAATGCATCCCCGTATCAAAACTTGAAAAGGCAGTGCTTTTCTTGCAAAATATGCTGTTAAATGTCAGATTTGCATTTCGCTTAATTAGGCATAATTTTGCATAATTTTGCCGCAATTTCACGTACGTATGTCATTGAAAATTACACAAATTTCTCTCACTCCCAATTAGCTGACCCTTCTTGAAGGCTTTCTCAATACTGCTGTTCTAACTGGAAAAGGTGACTCCTCATTGCCTGTTTATGCTTTTACCAGCTAGGAACAGAAAACAATAAACCAGTTCACAGGGGAGAGTTTATAAAGTAGATGTTTGTGGAAACTCATTCCAGGAACAGCACCATTATTTCTTGTACAGAAAAAGGCAGGTCATCATATGTGTTTTTGATTATTGTGCTTTTCGTAACCCAGTTGTGTGATGGCAAAAAACATCACTTTATTCAGTAAATTATTTCATTATTTGCTACAGATGGCAATGTACACCAATTTCTTTCTGTTGGTTCAAGAAATTCGATCAGAATGAGCACAGGGATAAATTGGGCAACCGTTCTAAAACTAAGGCCCAGATTTCAGAGGGCCTAGTGCCTCCTTGTGCCACATTAGTGTCATTTGTTACACTAATGTGGCCCAATGAAGCCAAAATCACTGTGCCAGATTTAAAATATTTCTTTGCGCTTCTTTTTTTGGGCATTTTTAACGCCTGCTCAGAACAGGCATCAAAAGGGGACGCACCATTGGTTAAAATGGGCCCCTATGCACTTTTCAGGGTTAGCACCAAAAACTTTGGAGCTAACCCTGAACAGTAGATCAATAGCGCCAGAAATGTTGACGCTATTGCCTCCTACCCTGCGCCACGGTGCACCATATTTGAAATACGGCGCACACATGGTGGCGGTAGGGGCCGCTAAGGGGCGCAAGGAAAGTTTCACTTTTCTTGAATCTGCCCCAAGGTTTGGTGAGGCAAAAAATTATGTTGCTGAAACCTAATTGTGTTTTACAGATGACCTTTAAAAACGTGATTGTTTTCATAAGGTATTTAGGGCCAGATGTATCAAAGGGTTTTACCCATTCTTTGTCTATGGGAAAATGGTTTTGAACATATGGCCCTTAGATTGAAGAAATATCAATAACATATCGAAGATGTGCTAACAAACGTATAATGCGTATGCACAGTTGGAAGAAATAGACTTTTCCATTGTGTAAATGAAAACCATTTATTTATGTAATCATTTCAGAAATGATTTCTATGGACTGTGCTAAGGTGGAGATTCTTCAATATTGGCAGGTACTTGAGAATGGGATTGGGAAACAAAGCGTTAAGGTTTTTGCTAAATTCTAAGAGATAGATACTGTTAAATATTCATATTACACAAACAATATTGTAAGCTATGAACACATTTAGACTGTATAGGTCTTAGATACTCGAGGACATATTTGCGTCAGGCATAATGTATGCAAGGGGGGTGTTCTCCCGTTAGGGGGGCCAAAAACATGGTGCAAAGAAATCTAAGAGATTTCTTTATGTCATTTTTTCCAGCATTTTAATGCCTGCTCAGAGCAGCCGCTAAAAGGAGGCTCCCATTTGTTTCAATGGGCTTCTAGGTGCTTTGCAGGATTAGAGTCTAAATGTTTTACGCTAATCCTGCAAAGCTCCGATCTAGTGTCAAAAGGTTTGATGCTAGTTCCCTAACCACCACCATGGTACACTGTATATTAAATACGACGCATATTAAATACGACGCACACATGGTGGCGTTAGGGGGCGTAAAGGGGCGCAAGAGAAGTGGCGCTGTACTAAATCTTCCCCCACGTCTTTTTGAAAGAGTCGTCCGCTTTTAAGAAAGCATCTTGGCTCTGACACCCACTCTTGGGAGGTACAGAACAGTCATTTGAGGTCAGTCCTAACCAATGTAATTTAGTGTGTATCAAAATCAGTAAAGTGTGTCTTTCGGTGACAGGGCAGTGGTGGTTGTCATTTTCAGCATTCTGTAAATTATGGTTGTTCGGCCAGGATTTAATGATGGGAGAGCGGCTGCCCTCGCACCTGATTCTGAGCCAAGGGAGACCATTTACCAATAAACCCTTCAGAACCTGTGAAGTGTAACAAAGTCGTGAGCATCTGAAATGCAATGTCAGAGAGAAATGCGACCATGTGTAAATCCCCGATTGATGTATGTGGATGCACGTTTCCACACGAAATAAATACCGGTGCACACAAACATGCACACATACGTGCACACATACATGCACACATATGTGCACACATACATGCACACAAACATGCACACATACGTGCACACAAACATGCACACATGATGTATCGCGTGTCAGTGGGTAACCTCGGAGGTTAAACATAATAAATTGATCAGACAACCATTAGAATGGATAAAGAGATAAACTTTTAATAAACACATTCTTGGTAATGTCTGATATAAAAACAGGTGAATCTACTCAAGAGAAGCCTTGGTCTCTGGCACCAGGATGCGCCATCTAAGTGTGGGACGTGCCATCATGTAGGATTAAACATCACTGCCTTTTCTTTTGATGTAACTGATGTCATTAAAAAGTGAACTTTACATCAAAGCGTTACTAAAACCAAAGGGTCCAGAGAGAAAGCCCTGGGGTTGTGACGTCCTCTCCCATCGCCATCTGAATGTGTAGAAGACAGACTTTTCAACAATGGGACTGCTTTACCAGCATTTCCATCAACATTTGCATTGACACCTAATATTAAAAGAACATTCTCCCTGATATGTACTACCTGCAGATTGAATAAGGACCTCAAATGAATGTTTGTGTTTTTAATGTTTTTGTCAAATTGCTGAAGATCTGAAGGGAGCAAGGTTGTGAGGCCCCTGCTGCCCCCCCCCCCCCCCCGCCCATCAGTGCAGAGGCTTTCCAGAGGGGGCTGCATTTACCAGGAACCCCTCAAAGCCCGTGCAACTGCCTGGTTGCTGGCTTTGGTAAACTCAGGAGAGTGAACGCTAGTGGTAAGGGTATGCCCACCTCCATGGTGTGTGACGCCAAGATGGCACCACTCTAGGCATGCTGGGATTTGTAGTCCATATGATCCAGCTGCCTTTATTTTCTGAGTTCTGCTGAAACGGAGCCACCAGGACATCAAAAAAGTATTTTCAAACAAGTAATAAACCTTGTGAGAAATTGGATTAATACTTGAGGTGGTAAGTATCCACCTCAAGGAATAAACACAACCCTTCCAGAGGGAACCCTCAAAGACACTACATTAACCTGACCTCAACCCCCTGGTTGCTATGGCACAGAGCAGACAGGCATAACTTCGGAGAATTGATAAAGTATGCAGTACCAAAATTTTAATTTTAAGTAAAGCACAAAATACCAATGATAGTGAATGGTCACATTAGACCGGCACCTAAGTGCAATTTGAAACCAACCACGTTGGAGAACGCGTTGAATACACCAACCAGGCTCGTCCTGGTCAAAGATTTTACCTTCTGACTTAGGCCCCGATTTTTATCTTTCCAATAAACATATTCCATCACAACAGTGATGGAGTATGCTTACCAGCAAAATAGTAGTCTGCCCATCCGATTTAGGGGAGGGGGACTACTTTCTCACTGCCATGGTCATACCTCTCTGATGGCCGACAGAGTAAGGGCAATCGAAGACCTGACTGCATGTCCACTCCCCCAATTACATCAATGACGTGAATCTAGATAGCTTCGAACCCCAACTTTCACCAAATGCTAAGTCACTTGGATTCATCTGGATGGCCAACCCATCCTCAAGGAACGCATTGCCCCAAAAAAAAGACGATCTGGTATCAGGTCTCTTGTAAGGAAAGAGAAAACATTTTTTCCAGAAAGCGTCTTCAGAACTGCTATTCAAGACTTAGGAGGTTATTACAACTTTGGAGGAGGTGTTAATCTGTCCCAAAAGTGACGGTAAAGTGACGACTATACCACCAGCCGTATTACGAGTCCATTATATCCTATGGAACTCGTAATACGGCTGGTGGTATATCCGTCACTTTACCGTCACTTTTGGGACGGATTAACACCTCCTCCAAAGTTGTAATAACCCCCTTAGTGCTATTGCCACCTAGGGGAATCCTACACGCCGCAGCACGTTTCATCCACGGCCTGAAAAAATATGATCACATCACCCCCATCCTGCTGGAACTCACGATCTTCACAAGCAGCTGTATCATTCACAAAACCATCACGGCCAACACCTCCACTTATCTAGCAGACATGCTCCCCATCTCTGGTGATCCTCGGCACTGCCGCAGCCAGGACACTATCAGTCTAAGAAGTGTAAAAAGATTAAAAACTAGATAGAAAGCCTTCTCCATCTATGAACCCAGGTTCCAGAATAACATCCTCCTGTCCATGAAGGCTGTTCTAATTTAGGAAAGAGTTTACTACTCGCCTCTTTAAAAAAGCACTTTGGGCCTGATTTAGAGTTTGACGGATGGGGTTTACTCCATTATAAACATGACGGATATCCTGTCTGCCATTTAACAATCCCATTATATCTTATGGGAATCGTAATACGGCACACAGGATAGCTGTCATGTTTGTGACGGAGTAACATGTCCGCCATTTTTTAAATCAGGCCTTATATCTCAATGCATTAATCGTCCTCTGCACAGCTACCTCTCCTGTCACTCGGTGACGTTATGCTTGACTTTGACTCTGTGGAATGGTGAGCTGCGTTTTGTGCAGTTAAAACCATATACGTACATACATACATACAAACATACAGAGATTAGATAGCTCTGCATTTACCAGACCTGTCCTCTCTTTACTGCAGACAGCTTAGCTGCAACAGTGTTTTAAGCAACTGAGCCGTAATGTCTCCTGAAGCCTCGCGGGTAATGGCTCAATGACCAGAAGCGAAGACATGTTGTGCTGTACTTTTTGCCGCTTCTGCTATGGGTGCGAGACTGTGGTGGTCAAACAACCTCTCACGGAACAACGTAACCTGCTGTCCCCTCATAGTCTACGGTCGTTCGGTTTTCGGGCTACCTGCTCGCAGTCGCAACTGGCTATATGGTGAGCCTCTGGCCTACCTGCTCTCCGTTGCGACTGGTTATATGGTGAGTCTCTGACCTACCTGCTCTCTGTCGTGACTGGGTATATGGTGAGTCTCTGACCTACCTGCTCTCTGTCGCGACTGGGTATATGGTGAGCCTCTGGCCTACCTGCTCTCTGTCGCGACTGGGTATATGGTGAGCCTCTGACATACCTGCTCTCTGTCGTGACTGGGTATATGGTGAGCCTCTGGCCTACCTGCTCTCTGTTGTGACTGGGTATATGGTGAGCCTCTGGCCTACCTGCTCTCTGTCGTGACTGGGTATATGGTGAGCCTCTGACATACCTGCTCTCTGTCGTGACTGGTGATATGGTGAGCCTCTGGCCTACCTGCTCTCTGTCGCGACTGGTTATATGGTGAGTCTCTGGCCTACCTGCTCTCTGTCGTGACTGGTTATATGGTGAGCCTCTGGCCTACCTGCTCTCCGTTGTGACTGGTTATATGGTGAGTCTCTGGCCTACCTGCTCTCTGTCGTGACTGGTTATATGGTGAGCCTCTGGCCTACCTGCTCTCCGTTGCGACTGGTTATATGGTGAGTCTCTGACATACCTGCTCTCTGTTGTGACTGGGTATATGGTGAGCCTCTGGCCTACCTGCTCTCTGTCGTGACTGGGTATATGGTGAGCCTCTGACCTACCTGCTCTCTGTCGTGACTGGGTATATGGTGAGCCTCTGACATACCTGCTCTCTGTCGTGACTGGGTATATGGTGAGCCTCTGGCCTACCTGCTCTCTGTCGTGACTGGGTATAAGGTGAGCCTCTGGCCTACCTGCTCTCTGTCGTGACTGGGTATATGGTGAGCCTCTGACATACCTGCTCTCTGTCGTGACTGGTGATATGGTGAGCCTCTGGCCTACCTGCTCTCCGTCGCGACTGGTTATATGGCGAGCCTCTGGCCTACCTGCTCTCTGTCGTGACTGGTTATATGGTGAGCCTCTGGCCTACCTGCTCTCCGTTGTGACTGGTTATATGGTGAGTCTCTGGCCTACCTGCTCTCTGTCGTGACTGGTTATATGGCGAGCCTCTGGCTTCCTGCTCGCCGTCTCTCCTGGTGCCTGATGATACATCTGGGCTCTCATTGGTTTCACTCCAGTGCTCCTGTCTCTACAGGGATGCTCGAGGAAAGCGCTGATACAAGATCACTAAGCAGCTGAGGCTTAGTGCATTAAGTCGTTTATGGTGCGTTAAGGCGATTGCGGAGGGCGGGAGAGAAGGGAGGCTCTTGCTGCATGCGCCAAGTTTCTTGGCTCAATCAAACAGGGTTATTTTTAGGTCTGGAGTTAGCCAAGACTTTTTGATTTTAATAAACTTGTATATTTAAAATACCTATAATGGCTTTAAGCCATCTCTTGTCATCCATTGCTGTGTCAGTCTGGCATTTACATTTTTGTTCCTGCCTACCACAGTATACAGCATGAAACACAAGGTCAGCCCGGTTTAACCATTGGCTTATCTTTCTGTGGCTAGCAGCATTCTGCTCTGGCACAAGCAGCTACTCACAAAAGAAGTCCCCTTTTACAGTTTTACAAAAAACATTCACAAACACTGGCAGAGACAAAAGGTGGCAGCCACAGGAGGGGTGTTGGGTTTGCCAATGCTTGTTTGGTTTTACAACGTCATCGTCCCATGCTCCTGGCTTCCCAGTCGAGTTCCCAGAGCTAAAGGTTACCCACAGGTTCACATAAGGGCCTGATTTACACTTGGGTGGTACTGGGAACTCCCTAATTTCTGGAGGCAGTGCAAAAATGATCCACGAAGCATGACAGGAGTATAGATTCGCGAACATCAATACTCAGAGTAATAAAGCGCCAGCAGTGTGCAGTGAGCCTGGAAGAGCGGTAACAACATAAACACGAAGCAGGAAAGGCAACACACTCAAGGTGAATACTTCCTGTCACTGCAGTATCAGACATCCCAGGGTATCAGACATCCCAGGGTATCAGACATCCCAGGGCTGCAGGTTTCACCAGTGGGTACTCACACATCTGGTAGTTGCCTCCAGAAACCAGCTTTCCCTTTATCACCCAACTGTACATCACACCAGAGGCATTGCATACCGGAGCCTCAGAGAGTACTGAGGCATGAGTAGAAATCAAGTACTCGTCATTGGACTGGATCTGCTAAGGCTCCCTGGGAACAGACTGTAGAAGGCAGAGCTCTTTCTTACCTAGCTTTCCTCTATCTTTCGGTGGGTTTTTGCACCCAATGCACTTTATTGTAAACCGCTGACCACTGTAGCTGATTAGGAGCTGTGACCTCTTCAGCTGATTAGGAGCTGTGACCTCTCCAGCTGATTAGGAGCTGTGACCTCTCCATCTGATTAGGAGCTGTGGCCTTGCAGCTGATTAGGAGCTGTGACCTCTCCAGCTGATTAGGAGCTGTGGCCTCTGCAGCTGATTAGGAGCTGTGACCTCTCCAGATGATTAGGAGCGGTGGCCTCTTCAGCAAGTTAGGGGCTGTGACCTCTCCAGCTGATTAGGAGCTGTGACCTCTCCAGCTGATTAGGAGCTGTGGCCTCTGCAGCTGATTAGGAGCTGTGACCTCTCCAGCTGATTAGGAGCGGTGGCCTCTGCAGCAAATTAGGGGCTGTGACCTCTCCAGCTGATTAGGAGCTGTGACCTCTCCAGCTGATTAGGAGCTGTGGCCTTGCAGCTGATTAGGAGCTGTGACCTCTCCAGCTGATTAGGAGCTGTGACCTCTCCAGATGATTAGGAGCTGTGACCTCTCCAGCTGATTAGGAGCTGTGACCTCTCCAGATGATTAGGAGCTGTGACCTCTCCAGCTGATTAGGAGCTGTGACCTCTCCAGCTGATTCAGAGCTATGACCTTGCAGCTGATTAGGAGCTGTTGACCACTGGAGCGGATTAGGAGCTGTGGAGCTGTTGACCACTGCAGCTGATTAGGGGCAGTTGATTTCTGGAAGCTGGAACTGTTTTAGAGCTGTTGTTGACCTGCATCATGACTTCACTTTTGGAGTTAGTAATAAGAATGGAAAGGCAAATATGAGAGTGAACCGAAGAAGTAGATTCTGTGACACTTCAGGCATGATAATCTTAATCTGAGCCACTGGTGGTACTCGAGCCTGCTTCACAATCCATTCTCTTTCGTCCATTATGCCGTTGGATGCTTCGGCCTGATTTAGAAATCTCCAGGCGAGTTACCCCGTCACAACAGTGACGGATATCCTGTCCGCCAAAATCTACACCCCATAGGAAATAAAGGAATTAAATTTTGGCGGATGGGATATCCGTCACTGTTGTGAGGGAGTAACTCGTCTGCCAATCTCTAAATCAGGCCTTTACACCAGCCGTGTGCAAATCAGCCTTGGTCCTGCCCCAGTGGCAAAAACCCAGCTCGAACTGCCGGCCAGGTCCCCTCTAGACAGGAACAAAACCACCCCTGCCTGGGTTTAGCTGCTTTAGGTCTCATCAGTGAGGTGTAGCTTGAATCCTATCACACACTGAGCACAAGACCCACATCTGGGCACAGCTGTTGCACTGAGGACTGTGCATGCAGGAAGACAAAAGATCGAGGGGTGGAACGCTTCAATTATTCTCAGCCACAGGCAATTCCTTGGGCCTGCATCCTAGGCCATCTTTCTTTGCCCATCATGCCACCTCAGACAGGAACTAGTCACGTGCAGATTAGCCTTGGTCCTGCTGGAACGAGAACAGTTCGCCCCGTATTGCCAGGGCAGGTCCCTTGTAGATGGGACCACAAGCCCCCTGATAACAGTTTGTTGCCTCACATGGACTTCCCAGAAAGAAAGATTCAAGCAATATACAGAGAAATTACACAATGGCCCCAGAAGCTCAGGCAATGCTAAAATACAGCTCTGTCTTCCAAGGCAGCTCCAGTTCAAAGAATGCGTCCCGTGAAAAAACCTACTTGACTACCAGTATGAAGACTGGTGGAAGGGAGGCCGGTTTTGTTGACTGGTTAATAGCCTTAGGCTACCCTGATGCCAGAGATCATGGAATACTTGGTGTGACCCACCTGTTGACATTTGATGGCATTTGGTTAGCTTATAGCATGGGGGTACCACATGGGCAGACAGCATGGCACACTTGGTTGTGACTCTATTGATGACGTGTCTCCAATCCTTTGAGATGTATTTGTGACCGAGAGGTTGCTGGCACCAGGAGGGCTACCCCAGTTAGCTGAGGAAAAATCCTGGACATGGATTTAATTTCAGTTCCATTTAATTTCATAGGTGTGAGAGGTGTCCTGAGGAAACCCCACTAGTGATTTGTGGTTGAAAAGTCGACAAATGTCCCCATATGGTGAAGGACTGTTTTTTCCAAAGGGAGAAGCTCTGATGTACCGGCGCCTAGTGCTTGTTTTTCTGCGACTATCCTTGGGGAATGTACAGAGCATTATTGTGTTCTATGCTTGTGTTTGTACATCTATATGTGGGCACCACGTTGTCTGCATATTTGATTCACTCATCGTCTGGCTTTGGGCACCGGCACCTTTGTATTTACAAATTAAGCACTGGACTGTTCCCATGAGGACCAGGGTCAAGACTGATTTGCATATGGCTGGGTCCAAACTGGAACACCGTGCTGAGCAAAAAAACAATGCATTAAGGCCGAGACCTCTGACTGGGGGTGAATGTTTGACATTGTTCAGCACTCCGTTCAGCATGTTTTTGTGTTGCAGTCCCACAGGAATAAGAACTGCACTGGTAATATAAAAATACATCATTTTAGCAAAGCAGGTGTAGCAAAGCAAAGATCTAGAATAAAAACAAAAAACAGGATGAAGTGCACCGTCTGACTGATAGTGTATGATGGTCTTTCAGTGTGTGTTGGTGCTCACTGGCCTTTCGGTGCCTACTAGGGTCCATTTGGCACCCGGTGTACAGTAGTGTATTTGGTTGCTTGACGGCATCAAGCATTGTTGTCCGGTTCTGGTTAGTGTGGGGGGACCCCACAGTTTCAGATGGGGTGCTGCACATTCCCTCGTTGGTGGTAGTCCAGAATCTCAGCGATGGAATATCGAATGGCCACAATAACATAACCAAAATAGAAAAAAACGAAATATTGAGTACGTGTGTGCATTTAGATAAGAATAGATTTAATATTCTAAACTCTACATTTACAAAAGGAATTGCTGCAAATGAACCTGCAAGGTCTAATCAGCAGTGGCACCCAGGTGTGCATACCACCCCTCGGGGAAAGACTGGAACAGTGATATCCAATAGTGTACCGTTAACCTGCAGTGAGAGGGGTGCACTGCATGGCCACTGGATACCCCAGTAGTGCCAGGAGGCTCAGGTGATGGGCTCTTCTTGCAGTGCAGGCCAGGAGCGGCTCAAGGACTCACGGGTGGAGGCTAGGAGGCTTGGGGAAGCTGCAGAGAGGGTCTCGCCAGCCATGGGAGCAGTAACTGGTGGCGGAAACACTGCTTCGATCAATCAAACATGGATGTATAAAGCACAGCAAATCACCCGTGAGGGATCAAGGTGCTGAAGAAGCACGGCCAAGACGGGCGTAAGAGCGAAGGAGCCGCGGGGGAACGTTGAGACTGGGAGCTGCTCAACGGGGTCGCACGGAGGCCTCCACTAGGTAGGACCTGGGAGGAAGGAGGGGTGCTGGGAAGAGGTGGGCGGGGCTAGCCGGGAAATAACAGGCGGGATGTGGGAGCAGCAAGGGAATGGCAAGGAGAAGGTGCACAAAAAATGGGGGAAAAACAAGGAGAATGCACAAAAATACAGGGGAAAGGCAAGGAGAACGCAGTGAGAACGAGGCAAAACCAAGGAGAAAGCACTTGTTTCATGGCAACTTTATTTATAAGGTTTATTTATAAGGCATAGATTAAAAACCAGACACAAGGAAGAAAAATTCTGCAAAAAATAGGTTTCAAGAAAAAAAAAAAGCTGCAAAACACAAGTGACGACTTGACACCTTTTACACAAACACCTGTCCCGCCCACTCCCAGCTGCCGTGTCCTGCAGACAAGCTTTGGGCATTTTTGATAGCTCACTGATGCCTTGTTTCTTATTCGTAGGAGCTATGCTGTTGTTTGCTGCAAAGTTGCAAAGATTTATTTCTCGCCAATGTTCGCGAATTCTCGCAATACCACGACTTCTTTGCGGAATTTAAAGCCATGTCTATGTTTTCATGGTAACCGGGCTCTCACCCCCTTTGAACTTGTTTGCAAAAAATGTCGCCAAAATCAATTTAGTGCCAAAGTTATGAGAATGTTCAAAAACGAACTCAAAAGAAAAGAGCATTTCCATTTTCAGAGCCAAAACGGGAAACTCCGCAACAGAAAGAAATGAAAAGCAGAAACCACGCAGAGTGCGGGAGGCCGATGGAGCGGAATGAGCTCGCGTAATAAAACTCCGCACACGGACTCTTCATGCTTCTCGTCAGAGCTGGACGGGCCCTCTGGTGTTCAATCCTTGCTGTGACACAAGTGGAGGGCACGTGGTCTACACACACTACCAAAGACTGGTTCTCAGCGAACTGCAAGAGTTGTGAACGTTTTTTACAGGCAGAATTGTGCATACCTTCACAAACCTTCAGAAACCTTTTGATCAACAACCTTCACAATATCATAGATTTTAACCGTTTTGATCGTGATAAATAGAGGTTCGTGTAAAAGCCTTCCAAACAATTAACGGATATGTTTTCAGTAAAAATGAAAATGCGTGCTGTAAATTGTTGCTTCATAAACAGAGTAAGCAGCCGTCCTGGCTGCTTTTACTGTGGGCGTTAAATATTGCATGAGGTTTTATTAAATTTTACAGTTATTTAGGAGTTTGAGGTAAACTGATAATCCGTCTTTAATCAGTCGTCATAGTTATTTAAGAGGTGAACGAGATGCATGACAGTGGACGCGGTGTCATGAGGTCGACTTTCAGCCACTCTAGGCTTTTCAGCCAAGTGTAGGGTGAACAGATTTTCAGTACAAAAAACCGGGACCGCCATTGACATAGAAATAGGACAAATGTTGGCAATAGTCTGACCAGTACTAACATAGATATATAGATATGGTGCATATATATATATATATATATATATATATATATATATATATATATATATATATATATATATATATATATATATATAATTAAATACTCTCTTAAAGGTTTTTTTTTTGCAGTTAGAAGGCTTTACGTCGTGAGCACTAATTACATTACACAAGGTACATTCAAACTTTATTTCAAGGGCAAGGATGTTTCATGTTTTTAGACTTAAGTGCTCAGGCTTCCTGGAACAAATGGAAGAAGTAATACGTGGGGCCTGCGTTCATTTTTTTCGACCCGACCCCATAAAAACGTCTGCCCGGCCTTAACATTTGCTGTCTTCATTTAGGCTACACAGTGATTTTACACGCATTGGTACTTTACAAAATGGCCCTTTCGTGCTGGGCACTCACCCAGCCAGGGCAGCTGTTTCCACCTTTGGTCTGGTGAGGGCAACAGGGGCAGCAGGCTGGCTTGGGCACTGCAGGGTCGGGCCTTGAGCGATGGGTGTCACAGGGACTGATTCACCCCTCAGTGGTGCGTGACTGAGGCCAGGCAGCACAGCAGGGACTCCGTTCGAGCAAGCTCTGTTCCAGGTGTGAAGAAAAGGCCGTGAGGAATAAACGCGGTGCTCACTTGACCTTCTCTCAAAACCGGGACAAATATTCAATTTTGAAAAAGTGTCGGGACACCGGGACAGTCCTTGAAAAACCGGGACGTCTGGCCACCCTAGCCAAGTGACAAAACATCCTGTATCGTGTAGGCCTACCTGGTTATAGGAAGCCTAAACTACAAGTCCCAGCATGCTATGCGCTGTTGCTGCAAAACCTCGATTGGCTGGAATTGGTTCTCATGAACGGGGGACAGTTCTGTGGATGCATTACTGCACTGGGCCTAATTTGCGCCGGGCTCAAGGGCCCCTCTCTATGATCAGGACGTGTGGGGCATTTAGTCAAGTTTGTGTGGGAAGAGCAGTGCGGGTTAATCACTTCTGTCATCTCCCCTGAGACTAATCACATGATTCACAAATGAATGAGTGAGAACATCTCGGCAGCATCTGACAAGTCGTCTGAAGAGTAGGGGTGTACAAGGAATGACAGATTTGTGGGGTTCCCACTGACATTGTAAACTGGGCCCATTGGAATTGGTTGTATGCAAATTAATTTTACGTGGATATCCTGAAAATGTGGCGTGGATCTGGCCCTGCCCCTACAATGGGCATCACTGCCGTAGTGGGGATTAGATGTGTATGTCCCTTTAAATCTCCTGTGTCCTATCAACGGAGTTCCCGCCTCTGCATGATTCGGGGGTGTCGGTTTCACACACAGGACAGGCTGTTTGCTGTTTTCGTCAATGGAACAGCAATACTGCATTTTTTGTCTTTCTTTGAATTGAAATCTACAGATATGAAAACACTTCTCAGTGACCCTGATGTGGAAGAGGGGGGGCAGATCACACAGGAAACAGTGGGGTGCATTAATAGTGCCCCCTTTCTACTGCCTGGGTAACAAGGCGCCAAGAGAACAGGTTTTGCCGACAGTCACTATGAAGATCTTAGCACTGGGAAGCAGGGGCGTGAAGCCAATGCTTAATTTGTAAAACATTGCGTGCCGCGGCCCCAGGCACTTCATAGGAGTCCACTCCAGCTGGCACCACGGACAGCCGTGCCACGGCTGGCCAATGCCAGTAGCAGCATTACCCATGTTCTACTGTTATCACTTTTGAATGAGTATTGCATTCAGCAGACGTGTAGACACACAGTACCAGTCTGTGATGTAACCCCATGATAGGGGCCGGTGTTTAGAAATAAATGTCCGTGCTAAGCACCGGAAAACACCGGCACAAGTGAAGCACTGCGTGAAGCACTTGTTCAGTGTTCACTAGGTCTGAGGAGCTTAGTAAGCACAACGTCATCCCCTCATTTGAATAAGGTGAGTGAGGTCAGCACGCACAGGCCCGGGAGGACATACAGTGGTGCTTGGACCTGAGTTCCGAAGTGGATCAGGACTGAGGACCTGAGGACATTCCTTCAGAAGACACACTGAGTGACCCAACTGAAGATGCACTCGTCAGAATCCAGCGTGTACATGTGGCTTGCTTTTGTCTACCTTGGAAGTATCAGCAGGCCTCGCTCTCAGAGCGCACAACATATACACCCGGGCGACCAGATGCCCTGTGTGCTCCTGTGCCATAGTCAAAGCATAGAAGAATCCCCCACGGGTACCTGCTTCACAGGTACTCTAGAGGAACCGGGGTACCAATTTCATTCATCAGCTACCTAAGTCACATATGGACTGGGTTCAGCAATATGCCATAAGTACCTAGGGTACCTAATTCACCAACTCATGATGAGTAGCTGGGGTACCGGTACCATGAGAACCCAAACGGACAATCCATCGGGGGTACCTGCTGGATGGATCTGCTAAAGTGAGCAACCACATGGACAATCCATCACAAGTATCGGGGGTACCTGCTGGATGGATCTGCTAAAGTGAGCAACCACATGGACAATCCATCACAAGTATCGGGGGTACCTGCTTCATGGATCCTCAACTGCTACCTTGAGTACCCACACTAACTTAAGTATAACTGATATAAGGGCATGATGGAGAAACTATCACAGGCACCTGCTTCATCAATTCTCTACAGGTACCAGCGTACGCATTTCATTGAGATACTACAAGGAGTAGGGTACTCGATTCATCCATCAGCTGGAGGTACCGGGGGACAAACATGATCAGTTCATTACATGAAGACGCCTCTCCCTCGTTCCATGATGGGTCCTGGAGATGCCAACTGCACATATCAATCACAGCCACTACCTCTCCCAGATCCCTGATCCGCTACATATAGCCGGTGTTCCTGCTACATCCGCCATGGGTATTGGAGGTACACACCACATATCAGTCACGCGTATCTAGAGTATCTACTGCATTGATCTGCTAGACGTATCAAAGGTAGATATTTGATCAAATCATGGGGGAGCCAGCTCCGACGTTCACTCTGCAGGTGCAAGAGGCACCCACATCATCAGTCCGTCACAGGTACCAGGCTACTCCTTCATTACTATGCTACAAGTAGCAGGGTAACTGCAGCATCTATCCGCTAGAGGTCTCAGAGGTACAAATGTGATCAATTTATTGGTGAAATGGATGTCCAGCGCCTACCTAAAGCTCAACCCAACCAAGACCAGGAATTCCTACTTTTGCCAAAAGATGCAGTACAAACCTGGCTTGGCGACATCCCTTGACAGCCTCGAAACCCAACTCTCACCAAACATCAAGGCTCTCATTATGAGTGTCTCTCAGTGGCGGTCCCACTGCGAACAGGCCGGCGGTGAAGACCACCGCATTATGAGTGTGGCGGGTTGGCCTCTGCCAACCGGCCACATCACCACTTGTACTGTCAGGGCAGTTGGACAGCCGGGCCGGAGATTAGCATCTTCGACCCGGTGGTCCAATGAAGACCACCGGCGGTATTAAGAGCTGGCCTCCCACCAGGGTATCCGCGGCGGTAGCACTGCCACGAAAACCCTGGCGGAAAGGCTTCCAGTGACAAGAAATTTCTTTCCTGTCACCGGCAGACGACTCCCCCAATCCCTCTGCCAGAACAGCACCCCCCTCCCCGCATACACACAAACGCACACACTCACCGCGCATGCACTCATTCACCAACACTACCATACAAGCATTCACTCACACTCATCCATACACGCATTCACTCACACACCTCCATACACGCATTCACTCACATGCATCCATACATGCATTCATTCACACGCATCCATACATGCATTCACTCACACGCATCCATGCACGCATTCATTCACATGCATCCATACATGCATTCACTCACACGCATCCATACACGCATTCACACAAATATTCCAACATTCACTCACTTCAACAAGCATACACGCATACACACACGCACTCAAACACCCATACGCACACACATCCATACACGGATTCACTCACACACATCCATGCACGCATTCACTCACACGCATCCATAAAAGCATTCACTCACGCGCACCAATACACGCATTCACTCACACGCATCCATGCACGCATTCACTCACATGCATCCATGCACGCATTCACTCACATGCATCCATACACGTATTCACTCACACATCCATACACTCTTTCACACAGACATGCATACACACACGCATACACACTTGCATTCACACACGCACACAACACCCACTCAAACACGCACACCCAACACCCTCCACCCTCCGACCCCCCCCATGTCGGACGATCAACTTACTTTGTCCGGCGAGGAGGTCGTCCGGCAGGGAACGGGAACAGGCAATTCCACCGCCAGCAGCGCCCCGCCACCAGGCCGTATTACAGGCCGTATTGCGGCTGGTGGAGTCCTTTTGGCGGGGCGGGGCTGGTGGTGGAACCGCCCCTGCGCCTCCGACCGCCACACAACTACTGAAGGGTTTCCACCGAAATTGTGCAGAAATCCTTCAGTACTCGTAATATGGCAGTCGGAAGACTGCCAGCACTGCGGTCTTTTGGCACCCGTGGCTTCGGCGGTCTTCTGAAAAGACCGCCGAAGTCATAATGAGGGCTCAAATCACTTGGATTCACCCTGAACACCAACCTCTCCCTCAAGGAACACACTGCCAAAAAACGACGACGGCCTGATACCAGCTCTCTCTTCTAAAGGGAAACCAGTTCTTACAGAAAGTGACTTCAGAACTGCTGTTCAAGCCCTTGTATTCTCGCTTCTGGATGGTGGTAACGCCCTGCTTCATGGCCTCCCAGGCTCCACACTGGCACCTCCGAAGGGCACCCTACACACTGCAGCATGCCTCATCCAGAGACTGAAGAACATTATCACACCAGCCCCATCCTGATGGAACTCACAAGTACCAGTAGTGCCTTCTACATTGATTTGCTATACGTGTCAGAGGTAACAATGTCATAAATTGATGAGCGATACCCACCTCAATATTCAATTTTTAAGTAAAATTTTATCATCTGCTAAACCTATTTGGGAAATAAGGGCTTCATAAAGGCTTTGGGCCACAGCTTCAGTGTTCACTCTACAGGTACCAAGGTACCGATTTCATCATCTTCTACAGCTATTAGGGCTAATAACTTTACCAATGTATGGGGGTACCACCCTCAGTATTCATTGTCGGGTAACAGAGGTACTCACTTCATCATCTGCTGCAGGTACTGAAGGTAATCTCTGCATAACTCAATCACAGGTACCGGGGTACCCACATCTTCATTCGCCTAGCAGGAGTAGTACCTTCATCGGTGCATGGGGGTACAAGCCTCAGTATTCCCTCTACAAGTAAGAGGGGTGTCCATTTCATCAATCTGCTGCAGGTATTGGAGGTACCCTCTGCATAACTCAGTCAAAAGTACTGATGTTTCTGTTTCAGTGACCTGCTGCACGTCAGTGGTTACAACCTCAGGTGGTTACGGCTTCAGCTTCCATGCTGCAGGCACCACTTCAGGAATAGGGGTACCAGCTTCATTGTGCCATCTCATTCGTCACAAGTACCAGGAAATCCTGGGTCATCGCTCCACCCTCTTCACCAGGAGTATCTGCTCCTCGATAGGTCACCTGTAGTGTTATGGCAGCTTGAACCCCAGAGCCAACACTCTCCCCACATTCACACTTTGTTGATTTCTTAAAGTTGCTTAGAAGCGCCCTGTTCCATTCTGCCTTTGTGAGTGACTGTCCCTTTAACTCGCCTCAAGTGATACTCACCAATAGTAGGCTTTTTATGATGTTGGCTGATTTTCTTAAATTTAAATATCTGGGCAGAGCACTGGTGTTTTTGGCACTATGTGGCGTATTTACACGCCCCTTGTTCCACTGTTGTGTCATTTTTTTTGATGCAGCGTTGTGGCAAAGCAGTCCCCTACAGTGTGCCACATTTACAAACTGGCACAATGGGACCTTGCGTCAGTTTATAAAGCCCTGTGCAACATTGTACCTGCGCCAGGTATAATGTATGCAAGGTAGGAGTTCCCCTGTTAAGAGCCATGTGTAAGAAAGTGCTGCTGTTGGCATGGTTACCCCCACTTATTGCCTAGTGTTGATGCCAACTTTCATTGAAAGTGGGATGGGACCCTGCTAACCAGGCCCCAGCCCCAGTGTTTTTTCCCTAAAACTGTACCTTTGTTTCCACAATTGGCACAACCCTGGCACACAGTTAAGTCCCTTGTACCCATGGTACCAAGGGCCCTGTGGCCAGGGAAGGTCTCTGAGGGCTGTAGCATGTATTATGCCACCCAAGGGGACCCCTAACCAAGCACATGTACACTACCTATGCAGCTTGTGTGTGCTGGTGGGGGGAAAAGACAAAGTCAACATGGAACCCCTCTCAGAGAGCCATGCCAACGTCACACTGCCTGTGGCATAGGTAAGTCATCCCTCTAGCAGGCTTTACGGCCCTAAGGCAGGGTGCACTATACCACAGGTGAGGGCATAGATGCATGAGCAATATGCCCCTACAGTGTCTAAGTCCATTCTTAGACATTGTAAGTGCAGTGTTGCCTTATTGAGTATATGGTCTGGGAGTTTGTCATTACGAACTCCACAGCTCCATAATGGCTACACTGAATACTGGGAAGTTTGGTATCAAACTTCTCAGCACAATAAACTCACACTGATGCCAGTGTGGGATTTATTGAAAAATGCACACAGAGGGCATCTTAGAGATGCCCTCAGTATGTTAGCCAAACTGCTAATGTAGGACTGACCAGTCTGTGCCAGCCTGCCACTTTCAGACACATTTCTAACCACAAGGGTTGACTGCCTTTTTGCACTCTTTGGTCAGAACAAAGCGTGTCCTGGGTGGATGTGCCTCACACCTCCCCCTACAGGAACTGTAACACCTGGCGGTGAGCCTCAAAGGCTAAAACCTCGGATTACAGTGCCTCAGGGCATGCCAGCTAGTGGAGATGCCCTCTCCCCGGACAAAGCCCCACTTTTGGCAGCAAGTCTGGCAGGAAAATTAGGAAAACAGGGAGGAGTGACCACCCCAGCCAGGACCACCCCTAAGATGTCCAGGGCTGAGGTGACCCCCTCCCTGCAGAATCCTCCATCTTGGTTTGGAGGACAGGGACCAATAGGGTTAAGTTTGTGCCCCCCTCCCCAAAGGTAGTGGGCACAAGGAGGGTGTAGTCCCCCCTCAGGGGCAGTAGCGATTGGCTACTGCCCTCTGATCCCTAAAATGCCCCTAAATCTAGGATTTAAGGGCCTCTCTGAACCCAGCTCACCAGATTCCTGGTGACCTGAAGAGAAGAAGAAGGACTGCTTAGCTGAAACCCCCAGCAGAGAAGAAGGAAGATAACAACTGCTTTGGTACCAGCCCTATCGGCCTGTCTCCTGCTTCAAAGAACCTGCAAAAAAACAGCAACGCGTCCAGTGGGACCAGTGACATGCACCCAAAAGGACCAAGAACTCCAGAGGACAGCGGCTCTGTCTAAGAAAATCCTACAACCAAGGACTCCCACCTCACTCCGAATGCGTGAGTCCTGACCCCTGTGCACCTGACGCCCACGACACATGTCCAGGTGGTCACCCAGCAAGAGAGGGTCCCCAGGCGATTGTGAGCAAGTGCCCACCCTGGGTTGACCTCTCCACCCCTCCACAATGACGCCTGCAGAGGGAACCCCGAGGACCCCCTGACTGCGACGCTCTGGATGAAGAGATCTGACGCCTAAAGATACACTGCACCCGCAGTCCCAGGCCTTGGAGAAACCAACACCTGATACGTCAACGTTCAGCAGGCGGCCCTCCTTCCTGTCCAACTGATGGTGTGCCCCAGACACCCCCCTGGATGTCACCTGCTGCCTCTGAGTGACCCCCGGGGTCTCCAGCATTGGAAACCCGATGTCCTGTTTGCACCCTACACCCGACCTCCCCTGTGCCGCTGAGGGGGTGTGTTTGGTGCCTACTTGTGGCCCCTCCAGTGCTCACATAACCCCCCCAGGTCTGCCATCTGAGCCGCGGGTACTTACCTGCAGGCAGGCCTGATTCCAAGTACCCCCGTCTCCATAGGAGCCCACGTTAAAATTGCTCAACTTTGACCTCTGCACCTGGCCGGCCACGTGATGCTGGTGGTGGGTATTTGGGGTTAACTTGAACCCCAACCAGTGGACTTCCAAAAACCCTGAGACTGAAACTGTAAGTGTTGTACTTACCTGTAAACCGATCTAACTTTTCTTTCCCCGCAGAAACTGTTTCTGAAAATTGCAGTGTGTCCATTTTTAAAACAGAGTATTGTCAATATTTCAAAAACTGTATTACTTACCTATTTCAAAGTACTGTTTATACATGTGTGAAATACGAATCTATTGAAGTACTTACCTGCAACGTGACTCTTGCGGTTCTAAAAATAAATTGAGAAAATATATTTTTGATATAAAAAACATTGGTCTGGAGGTAAGTCATTGAGTGTGTGCTTCTTCTATTGTTTGTGTGTGTACAGCAAATGCTTTGCGCTACCGCCTGATAAGCCTAACTGCTCGACCACACTACCACGAAAGAGAGCATTAGTATTATCTACTATAGACTCTGTTAAGCCTCTGGGGAAGCCCTGGACTCTGTGCAAACTATATTCCATTTTGATACAGCATATACAGAGCCAGCGTCCTCCACCATGCAAAGCTGGCGTAGTGTAACCTACAAGATTTCACTGCTCCGTTCTGCGCCTTCACAGTGTCAATTTTTTGACACCTGCTCAGAGCAGGCGTTAAAGTGATGCTGGGCTATTTAACATTGGATCCCACCTCGCACTGCTGGAGTAGCGTAATTTTTTGACGCTAGTCAAGCAATGCGTTAGTTTAGCCACAGATGCATCCGAATTTCTGACGCATCTGTGGAAACGTGCACCATGGAGTGGTGTATCATAAATACGGCACTACCATGACGTAGTTAAGTGCTCCAAGGCTGGCACAAGGAAACTGGTGCATTGATTCCGATGCTCCAGTTTCTTGTGAATGAACAACTATATTTTACAGCGAAACGGATCTTTGCATCCAATATGAACGCAAGGATATATTTCACGCTAAAATATAGTGCTAAACTGACAAACTTGAATTTTGCATAATTACCATTATTTCACACAATTCCCCCCAAACATTGTGTACCTTGCGACCCCTAGCTTGCTCATTGTGGCCCCTGGCACTGCCTTTGCGACCCCAGAGGTGAAAAAAAACAGTGTCAGGAAGACAGGAGGTGACTCCAGTTTCCTTGTTTTCTGGCAATTTTTTATTACACTAATAGTGAATCCTATAACATGATATCATTCACTATTCGTGTAATAAAGAATGGGGCACAAGTAGTTGGAATATAACTTTCCCTAGCAGGGGCGGTACTTAAAAAGTAATTTTAAATGGATGTGTGCATTCCTGTGGGTGACAGTGCGTTTTGTGTGTGTGTATGTGTGAAGACGTGTAAGCATGTGTGAGTGAAAATGAAGGTCAGGTGGTGCGTGACGTCATTTCCGCTACCCCTGGCATTTTTATGAAGTGACGTTCATAAGGGAGAGACAGCCCGAGCCATCAGCTTTTCAGTAAAGGTGCTTTTTTCCCCCAGTTTCGGTGCTCGCGGGGCGGGGGGGGGGGGGTGGGGGGGGGGGGGTCGCTCATCAGTAGCAGAGAAAAGCGTCTAGCACCGCGGCCTCAACATCAAGGCGCTCATCTCTGGCTTCCACAGCCTGCCCCCCCCCCCCCTCCCTCGTTTACGTTCACCCTCCCCCTTTCTCTCTCTCCCTCCCCGCAGCCTTTTCTGTCTCTATTCCTTCCTCTCTCGCTCATTCACTTTCTCACCCCTCCCTCCTCCATGCCCCCTCTCCCCCTCCCTCCATGCCCCCTCCCCGCTCCTCCATGCCCCCTTCTCTCCTCCATGCCCCCTCCCCTCTCCTCCATGCCCCCTCTCTCCCTCCATGCCCCCTCCCCTCTCCTCCATGCCCCCTCTCTCCCTCCCTCCTTCCCTACAGTCATCTTTCTCCATTTCTCTTCTTCCTTCCCCCTCTCTCTGCTTCCCTCCTGCCCCTTTCTCATCTCTTCTGCCCTTGCTCCCTCCCGTCTCCTCTCTCAGTTTCTTCCTCCTCTCCCCCCTTGTCCTCTCTCCCTCCTCCCCCCACAGTCTCTCCGCCTTTCCTCCCCTCCTCGCTGCCCCCTTCTCTTTGCTTCGGCTTTCTCTCATTTTTCTTTCGGCTCCAACCCCCCTCTCCTCTTCCTTCGTTTCTCCCCTCCCCCCCCCCCCCCGCCCCCTCTTCCCCTTTGGTTGTCTTTGGCATCTCACAGCCGAGACGCTGGCACTGCCCCTGCCCAGGCTGACGCTCCATTTATTTACCACTTTATCTTATTAAGGAGCTAATTACAGGCGCCGGTCTCCGTGAACCCGCTAAGGCGGAGATGGTGTGTGCCCAGTCAAGGGGCACTGCCAGGGGTGGCGAGCACAGCAGCTGGGAGAAGAGGTGGGCACGAGGCACCGAGCGGAGTACAAGCATGCACCGTGCACCCCTACCCCGGGTGTTACAGGCATGCACCAGACAGCATGCACTGTGCACCCCAACATTACAAGCATGCACTAGACAGCATGCATCCCCCTCCCCAGGAGTTACAAGTATGCACCAGACAGCATGCACCGTGCACCCCAACATTACAAGCATGTACCAGACAGCAAGCACTGTGCACCCCAACATTACAGGCATGCACCAGACAGCATGCTCCGTGCACCCCCTCCCCCAGGAGTTACAAGTATGCACCAGGCAACTTGCACTGTGCACACCTTAACATTACAATCTGTGCACCCCATCATTACAAGCATGCACCAGACAACATGCACTGGGCACCCCACTCCCCGGGCGTTACAGGCATGCACCAGACAGCATGCACTGTGCACTCCAACATTACAGGCATGCACCAGACAGCATACACCGTGCACTCCTCTCCCCCGGGCGTTACAAGCATGTACCAGACAGCATGCACTCTGCACCCCCCTCCCCTGGGCATTACAAGCATGCACCTGACAGCATGCACAGTGCACACCTCAACATTACAAGCATGCACCAGACAGCATGCTCCGTGCACCCACCTCCCCCGGGAGTTACAAGCATGCACCAGACAGCATGCACAGTGCACACCTCAACATTACAAGCATGCACCAGATAGCATGCTCCGTGCACCCACCTCCCCCGGGAGTTACAAGCATGCGCCAGACAGCATGCACCATGTACCCTGTCCCCCAGGAATTACAAGAATGCACCAGACAGCATACACTGTGCACCCCAACCTTACAGGCATGCATGAGACAGCATTCACCGTGCACCTCGGGCATTACAAAGATTCTCCAGACAGCATCCACTGTGTACCCCAGACATTACAAGCATGCATGAGATAGCATGCACCGTGTACCCCAGACATTACAAGCATGCATCAGACAGCATGCATCATACACCCCAGATATTACAAACATGCATTAGACAGCATGCACCATGTACCCCAGACATTACAAGCATGCATTAGACAGCATGCACCATGTACCCCAGACATTACAAGCATGCATCAGATAGCATGCGTAGTGCATCCCAGACATTACAAGCATGCACCAGACAGCATGCATCATGCACCCCAGATATTAGAAGCATGCATTAGACAGCATGCGCCGTGTACCCCAGACATCACAAGCATGCATCAGACAGCATGCATCATGCGCCCCAGATATTAGAAGCATGCATTAGAAAGCATGCACCATGTACCCCAGACATCACACGCATGCATCAGACAGCATGCATCAAGCACCCCAGATATTGTAAGCATGCATTAGAAAACATGCACCATGTACCCCAGACATTACAAGCATGCATCAGATAGCATGCGTAGTGCATCCCAGACATTACAAGTATGCCTCAGACAGCATTCATCACGCACCCCGGGCATTATAAGCTTGCACCAAACACTATGGATGTGCACTCCAGGCATTACAAGCATGCACCGTGCACCCTGACATTACAAGCATGCATCCCTGCATGCACCGTGCACCCTGGCATACGGACACCATGCACTGCACACCCCAGGCATTACAAGCACGCACCACACAGCACAGACCATGCACCCTGACATTACAGGCAGCATACACCTCAAGCATTACAAGCACGCACCACACAGCATAGACCATGCACCCCAGACATTACAGGCAGCATACACCTCAAGCATTACAAGCACGCACCACACAGCATAGACCATGCACCCTGACATTACAGGCAGCATACACCTCAAGCATTACAAGCACGCACCACACAGCATAGACCATGCACCCTGACATTACAGGCAGCACACACCTCAAGCATTACAAGCACGCACCACACAGCATAGACCATGCACCCCAACATTACAGGCATTCACCCTTGCTTGCACAGTGCACACTTACTGTACAGGTATGCACCACACTGCATGCACCATTCACCCCGGCATTACAAGCATGCACCAGACAACATATACCATGCACCTCAACATTGCAGGCTTGAATCCCTGCATGAATCATTCATTGCGCCCATTATAAGCATGCATCCTTGCATGCATTGTGCACCCCAAGAATACAGGCATACACCAGACAGCATGCACTATGCACCCCTATCAGTAAAAGCATGCACCAGACAACAAGCCCTCCACACCGCTGTCTCCATGCTCCTCTACAATCGTGTAATCATTCCTGAACTCCGAAAGGCATGCTGGGAGGCAGGGCTTTCTACTCTAGGCCCTGGAATAACATCCCTGCTCCATCTCAAACTCACGGTACCTTCAGAGAGGCCTTCAACGCCTGGATTTTCACTCTCTAATGAAGGCCTCTGTATTCTCAGATCCCTTCCCCCCGTTGGACTGACCCCATTAGCGCCTTGACGCTTTCCGGTATTTGTTGCGCTTTATACATTTCATTTCATGCTGTGGCTGGTTCGGTGCTGTTCATGCAGTATTGTTCTTTGTTAGCACATAGCTTTCTCCGTGTAGACTTACATATTTGTGTATCTTTGTGTGTGCTGTAGCTGGTGCAGTCTTAGCTCTGTGCTGTAGCTGGTGCAGCCTTTGTTTTATCCTGTAGCTGGTGCAGTCTTAGGTCTGTGCTGTAGCTGGTGCAGCCTTTGTTTTATCCTGTAGCTGGTGCAGTCTTAGGTCTGTGCTGTAGCTGGTGCAGCCTTTGTTTTATCCTGTAGCTGGTGGAGTCTTAGCTCTGTGCTGTAGCTGGTGCAGCCTTTGTTTTATCCTGTAGCTGGTGCAGCCTTTGTTTTATCCTGTAGCTGGTGCAGTCTTAGCTCTGTGCTGTAGCCGGTGCAGCCTTTGTTTTATCCTGTAGCTGGTGCAGTCTTAGCTCTGTGCTGTAGCCGGTGCAGCCTTTGTTTTATCCTGTAGCTGGTGCAGTCTTAGCTCTGTGCTGTAGCCGGTGCAGCCTTTGTTTTATCCTGTAGCTGGTGCAGTCTTAGGTCTGTGCTGTAGCTGGTGCAGCCTTTGTTTTATCCTGTAGCTGGTGCAGCCTTTGTTTTATCCTGTAGCTGGTGCAGTCTTAGCTTTGTGCTGTAGCTGGTGCAGCCTTTGTTTTATCCTGTAGCTGGTGGAGTCTTAGGTCTGTGCTGTAGCTGGTGCAGTCTTAGCTCTGTGCTGTAGCTGGTGCAGCCTTTGTTTTATCCTGTAGCCGGTGAAGCCTTAGGTCAGTGCTGTAACTGGCGCATCCATTGGTTTATCCTGTAGCATATTCTTGTGCTTTTCTATTGCCCATATTTTTCCCTTCCCGGTGCCTGCATCAGTGCTGTTTCTGTGCTCCAGATTTTTCCTGTCCTGTTCCTGCAGCAGTGCTGTTTCTGTGCTCCAGTTTTCCATGTCCTGTGGCTCCAGCAGTGCTGTTTCTGTCCTCTAAGTTACCTGCAGCAGTGCTGTTTCTGTGCTCTAGTTTTCCCTGCCCCGTTCCTGCAACAATGCTGTTTATGTGCTCCAGTTTCCACTGTCTGTTCCTGCAGCAGTGTTGTTTCTGTGGTCTAGTTTTCCCTGCCCTTTACCTGCAGCAGTGCTGTTTCTGTGCTCTAGTTTTCCCTGCCCTTTACCTGCAGCAGTGCTGTTTCTGTGCTCCAGTTTTTCTGCCCCGTACCTGCAGCAGTGCGGTGTTTGTGCTCCAGTTTTCCCTGCCCTGTGCCTGCGGCAGTGCTGTGTCTGTGCTCCAGTTTTCCCTGCCCTATTCCTGCAGCAGTGCTGTTTCTGTGCTCTGATTTTCCTGCCCTATTCCTGCAGCAGTGCTGTTTCTGTGCTCCAGTTTTCCCTGCCCGGTGCCTGCAGCAGTGTGGTGTCTGTGCTCCAGTTTTCCCTGCCCGGTGCCTGCAGCAGTGTTGTGTCTGTGCTCCAGTTTTCCCTGCCCGGTGCCTGCGGCAGTGCTGTGTCTGTGCTCCAGTTTTCCCTGCCCGGTGCCTGCAGCAGTGCGGTGTCTGTTCTCCAGTTTTCCCTGCCTGGTGCCTGCAGCAGTGCGGTGTCTGTGCTCCAGTTTTCCCTGCCCGGTGCCTGCGGCAGTGTTGTGTCTGTGCTCCAGTTTTCCCTGCCCGGTGCCTGCGGCAGTGCTGTGTCTGTGCTCCAGTTTTCCCTGCCCGGTGCCTGCAGCAGTGCTGGTCCCGTCTTGGCGCAGTGTGCTCACCATGTGCTGCCTGCCTGATGGATGTCTCCCCATACCCTGTCAATCTCCTCCGCCTGCTGTGACCTCTGACCCCAGGAGAGGCTGTAGAGTGTGACTGCCTGCTCAGCTGAGGGATGATGCTAATAAAACAGGACAGGGTGAGCGGGGCGCCTTTGTCTCGGCTATTAAGAAAACTGGAGCTAATTAGGCAAACCTGTGTTAGCAGGCAGCCGGGGGCGGGGGACAAGCAGGCAGAGCGGTCAAATCAAGCAGCCCAAATAGCAGGCAGCCAGGGGAGTCCGGAAGGCCACAGGTATCTGCCAGGAGTCCTCCTTTCAAGTGCAGCACTACCACCAGTTGATCTTTTTGTTGCATGCTGGGACTTGCAGTCACATGTATCTGACAAGTATTAGTTCTAGAGAATTGTCGTAGGGCCAGATGTACTGATTTGTTTTGGGTCGCGAATGGTCCGATTTGTAGACTCGGGCCATTTGTGACAAAGGCTGTATTTGTGACTTGGTGACCTATTACCGGATTGCAAATAGGGTTTGCGATTCAATATTAGGAAAGGGCATGTTTAGGGTGTCCCTTCCTAATACCAAATTGCACTGATATATGTGAATGTTTTGCGACTGAAATACGGTTGCAAAACATTTGTATTTTACCGTCTTCTTCAAGTAGGTGGTAACTCATTGGCAAATGGAAAGGGGACCCCAAGGGAACCCTTCCCCTTTGAGAATGGATGTAAAATAATTTTTAATAGCAGGCAGTGGTCCCATTTTTCCCTTAACGAAAACAAGCTGCATGTAAAAAAATAAAAGATTGCTTTATTGAAAAGCTACCACATACGTGGTGGTCTGCTGACCCCAGCAGGACACCATCCCTGTGATTTTTATGCAGGAACCTACAGGAGTGAGATAATGGGGAGGGAGTGTCTTGTAGTGAATTAAAGGGGTATGAGGTGCTTTTAAAATGACCAGCCTTGGTATTCCGTGTGCCGACATTTCATTGCACCGGCCCACGGGCTTCGGAGCAGACTTTCTCTCATGCTCACTCTTTCTTTCACAAATTTAGCACCTCTCATCATCTATGGTGGTTCTCGGCACATCACAGCCGGGACACAATCAGACTGGAGAAGAAGTGTGAAAAGGGAACAATGAGGCAGCAGGTCTTTTCTATCTGTGTATCCAGGATCTGGAACAGCATCTCTGTATCCATCAGGACCACACCAACGCTGCTCTAACTTAGGAAAGAACTGAAGACTCAGCTCTTTGAAGAACCTTACATCCCAGTGTATTAACCGTCCAGATCCCAGCTTCCTCTCCTATTGACTCTATGCTTGTCTTTGACCACGTAAAGCTCTCCACCGACCATAAGGTAGGTTCGTGCTATAGAAATACCATATACATAGAGAATGTGTCAAAGGTAAAATGATGGTGGTATGATCATTACTGCAGTACTTGTAATTTTGATCCTGTGCAAATGCCTGCTTGTGAATGGGTCTGACTACTCTTGGAATTAGGGCTATCAGGTCCCAAGGATGTCAGCTGTTCAGGCTTGAAGCCATCAGGGGCTTCTTATGGGGCAGAGGGGTGTTAGCCTGCCTCCTGTTTTCATGGACACTGTCAGTGCACTGGTAGCCTGCGTGCCTTCCTCTCCAGGCGCCTGATGACAGGAGGAGGAGGGGAGTGAGGGGGTGAGGCATGAGCCAGCTATGGAATTGTGTCAAAACACAGCACTCCATATCTGGATGCATGGAGTGCATGTGAGGGCCGTAGTTCAGTCACCGTCCCCTCGCACAAGCACAATCCTTTGTATTTAGCAGACATGCTGCCCATGCCTCAAGCACCACAGTACATCTGCTACAATGTGGCTGTCAGGGCTCACTTCCGTGCATCCCTGAGGCCAATGAAGAGCCACTTGGAGCAGCAGAGACCGGATCCGAGCAATGTCCCAGCTTTTTATAGGGCTGTGGCCCAGTCCTTTCTAGAAGCTGGGAGAGGGATTGAGGTGGGTTTCCTCTACAACCTGGCCCTGTTTTTCTGCCTGATTCCTTGTTGGAAATCATGGCTTGTTGGTTCCAATGCCCAGCACAAGATGCCTGCCCTGCGGCTGCCATGGAGCCTCCAAGCTGCCACCTGAGGAAGCAAGGTAAGGAAAAACAATGGTGTTTCTCTGTGCATGCGTGTGTGTGTGGGGGGTGGGTGTGTGTGTGTGAGTGTGGGTGCATGTGTGTGCGTGTGTGTGTGTGTGTGGGGTGTGTGTGTGTGTGGGTGCATGTGTGTGTGGGTGTGTGTGTGTGGGTGTGTGTGGGTGTGTGGATGTGTGTGGGTGTGTGTGTGTGGGTGTGTGTGTGTGTGTGTGGGTGCGTGTGTGGGTGCGAGTGTGGGTGCGTGTGTGGGTGTGTGTGTGTGGGTGCTTGTGTGTGTGGGGTGTGTGTGTGGGTGTGTGTGGGTGTGTGTGTGGGTGTGTGTGTGTGTGTGTGGGTGTGTGTATGTGTGTGTGTGTGTGCGTGTGTTTGTGCATGTGCATGTGTGGAGTGGGGTGTGTGTGTGTGGGTGCATGTGTGTGTGGGGTGTGAGTGTGGATGTGTTTGGGTGTGTGCGTGTGTGTTTGGGTGTGTGTGCGTGTGGGTGTGTGTGTGTGGAGGCGTGTGGGTTTGTGTGTGTGTGTGTGTGTGCGTGTGTGTGGGGTGTGTGTGTGGGTGTGTGTGTGCGCGTGTGTGGATGTGTGTGTGTGTGTGTGTGCGTGTATGGATGTGTGTGTGTGGGTGCGTGTGTGGATTCGTGTGGGTGTGTGTGCGTGTGTGGGTGTGTGTGTGTGTGGGTGCGTGTGGGTGTGTTTCACAGTGAGTGAGATTGAGTTAGAGTGTGTGTGAATGTACTTTAGAGAGTCAATGAGAGTGACAGTGAGTGAGAATCTGAGTTTGAGCGAGTGTATAAATAAGTACGTTGGAGCGAGGGAGTAGGTGAAGGAGTGTGAGTGCATTATAAGGAGTGAGCGAATGGAGATTGTGAGAGGCGTGGAAGGGCAGTAGATGTGTAGTGCAGCAGGTGTAGTTACACCATGGCCAGAATCATTGAGTGTGAAAGGGTGAGTGTGTATGTTTGTGAGAGTTACAGCCAGTATGAGTTTGTTTGAGTGTGAGTAACTGTGAGTAAGTATGAGAGATAGAGTGTGAGTTACAATGAGAAAGGGAGAAGAGAGTGATTGGGAGTGAATATGAGTGAGCGGTGTGATTGAGTGAGAGTGTGTTTGTTTGCGTGTTTATGATGGTGAGTCTGCCACTGACCGTGCCATACTCAATATCACTCGGGGCTTGTGGTGGCACCAAAGGTAACATGCTGATGCTGGCATATTGGAGACAATTCAGACCATACGAAATGGCACCCATGGCAAAATGCAGGCCGTGACATACCGGAAGTAGTTCTTGGCAGGGCCCCTGTTTAAAAATAGTGGCACATGGTCCCTAGAGGAAATTCTTGGCATTGGGCACCTATGGCAAAATGCTTCTGTGGGGACTGTGGATGTTATTCTTAGCAGAAGGGTGGGCACCCAAGGCAAAATTTGCAGACCCTGAAACACTGGAAGAAATCCTGGATTTAAAGAAACACCTAAGATAAAAGGCTGCTGCTGGCATACTGAAGCCAGCTCTTTGTCTCAGAGATGACAGCCATGGCTTATTGGGGCCGAGTTCATGGAGTGGGGAAAGAAAACGCCATAAAATGCTGCCTGCAGCCTGGCGGACCCGGCAATTGTAATCCTCCAGGGCAGCGCTGCTGGGGATTACGAGTCTCCATTCACCAGCCTGTCCTTGGCGGTAAACACTGCCATGGAAAGGCTGGCGGTATGGGAGACTCAAGGGGGGCCCTGGGGGCCCCTACAGTGCTCATGCACTTGGCATGGGCACTGCAGGGGCCCCCATGTACAGCCCCGTCGCGCATTCCACTGCCCAAATTACAGACAGTGGAATGCGCGACGGGTGCAGATGCACCCGGCGCCCCACAACATTGCCTGCCGGCTCGATTACGAGCCGGCTTCATTGTTGTGGTGACTTTTCCGCTGGGTCAGCGGGTCATAATAGGGCACCAAACATACCGCCAGCACTGGCGGTATGTTGGCGTCTGTGGCTTCGGCGGTCTTTTAAAAAGACCACCAAAGTCGTAATGAGGGCCTTTGACTTGAATTTTGGCGGAATCAAGAGCAAAGTGTTTGAGTTCCGCAGAGGTCTCTTTTGAACAGATTTCCACCGTTTGTTGGTGAGGTCAGTAGGATTGCCACAATAAGAGAGCTGTGCCAGTTGTGGAGGCAGTTTTGAAAATGTTTCTCGCTTTGATTGGTAGCCAGTTGAGTTTCTTGAGTATGAGAGTGATGTGGTAATACTGGAGGTATTTTTTGACATATGGGCCATCCATGGTATTTGGGCGCTTTCAATGGCAACATTCTTGTACTGGAATATTGTAGGTAACTCTTGGTACAAGGGGAAACCCATAACAAAATGCTGGAATTGGCACAATGAAGTTGATTCTTAATATATGGGGAACTTTCAAGGCAAATTTAGAAAAAAAAGGATTGGGCTCCTAGCGTGTACTACACTCCCCCACTTTTTAGATCACCAGCCACCACTGGTGGACCCCACCCTCTAGCTCAGAATTGCACGGGCCTACCATGTCTTTTTAAAAGTAAATTCTGCATGTTACTTGAAATTATGCCATAATGATGCACTTATCACTGTGAAACAACAGCTGCATTATTGAAACATTTGTGAGAATCTGCCCCTTCCATCACAAACCATCTTTAGTAAAGATTCCTTCACCCACAAAAGAGGGACAGCCTGAGCCCTCACACCCCTGCCCAGACCTAGCCACCACCCCTGCAGGTAATTAGCCAATATTAAAGAAACCAATGCCACAGTGACAGACTGGACACCTCACACCCAATCACCCACCCACAACTGACATCTAGGGAGAATATTATGCATGTCCTTGGAATGAAAACTTCAATACTTGTAGCTATGAAAAAATGTTATTTGATCCAGGAGGATATTGAAGAGAAGAAGCCATCCTTTGCGAGAGGCTTCCATTGATTGGGAGTGAGCGGGGCACATACGCCAAGCTACGGTGGCCCGCCCATAGGCTTCAACGGCAGCAGAACATTTTTATACTGGTGTGTAGAGTCCTTTGTAGGTCTTGTCTAAAGACAGCTCTTTGCATGTATTTGTCGAAGATCTATTGTGTACCATACCAATGCTTACCGTGGACTTTGCGTCAGCCCACTCAGTACCCTTGGGTGGCTTTGTTGTAAATCTCATAGGATTGCTTCTTATGTTGGGATTTCTTCCTCCCCTTGAACACAGCTACTTTACTGTTCTTTTGGTTGAATGAACTGCTTTCCTCGACTGCTAACACTCAGGGAACTTTTCTTCTGTTTCCTTGAGCACTCCAAGAGTTGGCTTGCGTTCTCCCTCAAGCGATGCTCCCCCCCAGATCCCATCCTGCAGTCCTGAGTCTCTTGCTAGCCGTCTCCTCACCTCACCCCTTACTTCACCAGTCCCTCCTGGTCTGAAAGTTTTTTTCTTTTTTTAACAACAAATCAAGCCCCCATCTCCACTGCTGGGGGGCTGCCCCCCACTCTGCTCCTGCCACTCACAAGCACTGGCTCCTTCTCCCACCCCTCAGAGGTCCTCCGTTGCTCCCACAACCCTCCCTGTTGGGCTGATTTAAAAAAAAAAAACATGTTTTTTTTTTCTTTTTTAGAGGGCTCAGGAGTTGCAATTAAGAATTGGCTGCTCCTTTTCAGATCTGGCTTCCCATCCACACAGCTGTGATCATTTTGTTTATTTATTCAGCTGCCCGAGCCAGTTGCAATACCGCTGCTAAGCTTGAACTTTCAGGAGAGCACACAAGACATTGTAATGCTGTTAAAATCTATTAGAGAACTGGATAATTTACAATGTTTCCTTTTCTCTGGCAGCAGCACAGATGGGAAGAGAGCAGCAATGTATTGCAAGCCCAGTTCCCTTCCCTTCCGTCATTAACTTTAGGTTTCGGAGTCACATTTTGTGTTTGAGAGCAGTATGGGATGCCCAGGGCTACGTTAATCCCCACGGCTAGCAGAGCATCTGTTCCCTTCCTTTCTAGCTTCCAGTGTGCTACTGAGAGAGATGCTCCACCCTCATCTTGGTTCCCCTGGATACAGGATTTGATTAGGCCGAATTTGTCTGCTTCCAGTAAAAAGACTGCTGGTGTTGACCTTTTTGAGTTCTGGTAAAGTTCATACTCAAGGGGGCAATACGGAGTTTGATATGGTCTCAAGCCAATGACCTTATGAAGTGTTATGATGATGCAATAGACCTGATGTATTTATTGTGAAAAGTTTATATCAAGGTACACAGGCATTAGGTGCGGGTTGTTATTCAGCCCGTCATGCGAGGTCGTATTTTGCTCTGCCACCTGTAATTTTGTATACATTTGCAGTTTTATGACAGTATGCCTGATAGTTGTCTTGTTGGAACACTTATGCTCAAAACAGTAGGCCCGAGCTGGCTATGGTGACAAGCCAATGATAATGGCCGCAGACTTGATTTGTGTGCAAGGAAATGCATAGGTGCCATAAGTAGACGTACGTGGTGTGGGGTGGCTGCAGCACCCCCAAAATAACCATCATGGAGTTCAGAAAGTGACTGAGCACTAAAGATGCCTTTACATTTAATGCTTATCTTGCCACATTGGTTGTGGCTTCAAAGACAGGGGTCAAATGTCAAGCTATATCATCTGACAAATTGCTGCTGTTTTCCTTTAACTGGAGATTGGTGTTTACTTTTCCTTCTCTGAGTGCACATTGAGAGGATTTGGTAGGTTATGTGGCAATTTTGCTGGTATACAGGGTGTGTGAAAAGGAAGGCTGTAAGATGTCAATTTTTATAATAGATAACACAATTTAAATACCTGTGAATGAAATGCACAATTATTTAAAATATATCACTAGTCAGGAAAGCACAATGGAAACATATTTTTTTTGCAATTATGTAGTGTGATCGAAACAAAGATTTTAGTACAATAAAGACACTTTACTTGGTGATGCACACATGATAACTATTCAGAGAT
Source organism: Pleurodeles waltl (assembly GCF_031143425.1). Taxonomy (NCBI): domain Eukaryota; kingdom Metazoa; phylum Chordata; class Amphibia; order Caudata; family Salamandridae; genus Pleurodeles; species Pleurodeles waltl. The sequence continues at coordinate 1,527,998,516 of NC_090446.1, read as the reverse complement.
ACCCCAAATAGTATCCATTGTTAGTGCCCTATATAGTTTTATTAGTAGAAACGCATGACTGTGAAAATGTAGTGGTCAATTCAGTGGAAACTGTGGTGCCTGTAAATCACAATGGCTACCACACCATGCTTTAGTGACACATTTGTGGCGTGTGCTCCAGAAACCCCCACAGTTACATAACACATCCTTACCCCTCTGCTGCGGGATGGACGTGTCTCATTTACTGCACTTGTTCTTTGTGTGGTACTTAGGTTTTTCACAGTCCTTATGGCTTCAGTGATGTAACATTGATGGTACCACCCCCACTCTGAAAATTATTCCAACACCATTTGGGAAATGTAATTCCAGGTGCCGTAGGTGTGCCTGTTTATTATAAAAAGTTATTACAAAGGCAGTTGACCTGGCTTTTTATTTATTGTTGAAAGCAGCGACATTATGTTGCAGGACGTAGAAAGAGATTTGGTTACATGTAATCTCACAGACTATCATAGTGGGCACGGGTTTTGGTATTGGTCACCCACTCTGACACACCTCGGTAGTAGAATTTCACTGTGATGATTCTTGTTGGGTCCTATTGGGAGGAGATTATACTGCTGTGCCAACGGTGGGCTCAAATCACAAAAGGCCTCTGCACTTGTGGCGGAGACCACGCAGTTGTTGGCCCAGTCGTGGCCAGACGTGCATACTGCAGTTACTGATTGCGAAGGTCCTGCCACAAGTCGGGGTCACTTCCACGCCATGAGTGCGAAGGCCCTTTGTGAATTGGCCCCTGTAATTTTGTACATATTTGTAATTTTATAAATGCTTGATTGATGGTTGCCAGTTGACGTATACTTCAGTGGCCCTGAGCTGTATAGTATCAAGTCATTGATAGAGTAAAAAGGACTTATCAGTTCACTTGGAAAAAATATATTAGATTCCGGAAGTGTGATCTGTTTATATTGATAAGTTATGACAAAGCACATAGGACTTACATACTTATTGAGAAAAGCATGTGTTAAATGCAATAAGCCAGTGGTTCCCACATTTTTGACTTCTGTGGACCTCCACTTTATCAATACTGGAACCCGGTGACCCCCACTGAATCATTATTGGAATACGGGGACCCCCTCTACTGGGTCATTACAGAAAGGTGGGGACCTGATCTGTTAATATTATTTAATTTTGTCAGCAGTCACGGACCCGCTGAGGAGGCTTTGTGGACCCCCCCCAAGGGTCCCCGGACCACATGCTGGGAACCACTGCAATAAGCGTTTAGGGGTAGATTGTTCTTGCAGTGTGCTAAAGCCTGTAGGTAATTGTTGCAAAGAATCTCACAGATTACCACATCAGGCAAGGGTTGTGGTGCTGAAGGCTCACCTGTAGACAGATTGCACTATGGTAATCCTTATCAGGCTCTAGTGGTAGGAATTTAACATTGTTTTGACAAACGCATTTTGTACGTTTGTAATGTCATTAAGGCATTCATGTTGGTTGCCTTGTGGAAAGGCTTATCACTATCACACTAGGCCTGAGTTGGTCATTGTGACAGCAATGATAAAAGTTTTTGGTCTTATAGTTTAACAGTTTATTAGGAAAGGGAATGACAAAGGCAGTAGGCCTGACATATAGATTGTGAAAAGCATGCGTTACAGTAATTTAAGAGTAGATTGTTATTATTCTGTATTAAAGCCTACGGATAGGAATTTTCTTTCATGGAGTCTCACAGATTGTCATGGTAGGCAAGGGTCTTGGTGCTGGTTATCTTTCTGACAAACCATAGGAATATATTTAAACTATCAGAATCCTTGATGGGCCCTCTTAGGAGATACATTACTTTGCTTCGACTACTGTACGTTTGTAAGCCTAAGAGTTGCCTTGTGGGAAAGCTTAACTTCAGTACAGGAGGTCTCAGTTGTTTATGGAGACAAGCCAATGATAAAAGCTAGATGTCCAATCTGTTTATGATGAATAGTTACTCTCTTGTAATAAAAAATAATTAAATAAAACATATATTCATGTACACAAATACATATCCATAAAGACACACAGAGGGCTTTTGGGTCAGCTCTGTTCTGCTGTTGGTCAGTCTGAGTGTCACTTACACTATGGTTCCATTTATGTAAGCACACAGCATCGGGTGATGAATGGTTCAGTCCACATCAGTCATTGGCTCTCTTGCTCTGTGAATGACAGCATTTTCTGGTCGCCTCTGTACATCCACCTGAAAATCAGTGTGCTTCAAATTCCAAGCTGGCTGGCCAGTTCTTTGGTTTTCTATTTTTACAATTCCCTTTTCATTTATTTGCTTCTCCTATTTTCACTTTGATATTTTTTAAAAGGATACTACAACTCTCCAGGCATGGTTAATAGGTTGATTGCTTGTCACTCATTTCATCTGCAGTGTGTGGCGTCCCACGTAATCACTTCCTCTAAACCTGGAGACCTTGTGTAACGTTGTTGTCCACAGTGTATGATGGTTTTACCATTCTAAGATGGCCAACACATTGATTCTAAATGTGGCAGCCAGGCTGGAACTTTAAAACAACACGTCTGTTTAAAATAGCTCTGCATGATGAACATTCACTGCTATGTTTATTTTGGCATGGTGGGCAAAAAACGATGGATTGAGATGCAACCCCAAGCGATTCCCACAGTTGAGATTAGTTTGAGTGTTCCATCCTTCACCTTTTTTTTTCAATAAACTTTATTAGGGAACACAAAGACAATGGAGCTCATCTTCTGATTAGTAAACGGTATCACAGCTTACACAGTAATAACAATATTCTGCACACGTAGGCAACTTAGTATGTGTGACAGAATCACCAAAATAATCTGTTAGTGGGTTACTTTTCCTGGACATATTTAAAAAAACACAGCTTACGCGTCAATTACGAACTTGCATCTCAGTAAGGTTTTGCAGGATCCACTCCGTTCTCTCAGCCCCTCCAAACAGAACTATTTAAACCCCTCTCCCCCCTTGTCCGCTCTTGTGTGGATGGTTCCTGCAATGCGGTGATGGAATATGTGCATATTTGGGGATCATCCCAAACCCTTCGGTTAATCTTCAGGGACGGGGTAAGGTATGTCCAGTCTCTCTATCAGGGTGGGCAATAGGATCAGTAGCACCCATCCCACTCCCGGCCACCACCTCCTGTGAGCCAGTTTGTACAGGTATGGCGCATATGCACCTCCTCCGCAGTAGCCCACTCCAGGACATCACGCAGCCAGGTCATAACACTAAGGGGTGCTGGTCGTAACCATCCCACAGCAAAAGGACAAGTCATCTAAAATGATTCTTAGCAAGAAGGGGAGCAGATCCAGCAATATCTGGTGGATCTCTGGTTGTAAATCCCATTCCGTTGCTTTACTAAGACTATCAAGAACAGTCTATCAGCATTGGGTCAAAGTTGGTAAAAAATTGGTAAAAATCTCCTGGTTGAAAGTTACAATGTGGACAGTTCTCCGGGCGGGTCGTATAGATTGCGTGTAGAGTTTTGGGCGTGTTCTTGGAACGTGCATTGGAGATGGCCTTCTGTACTCCTTCACGTGTCTTTATTCCATCCGCTGGGCGATGAGGGTCACTCCAGAAGCCTTTCCCATTTAGTCTGAGTCCGCAGGGCCGTCTGTGGACGATCTTCTCTAAGGGAACGATATAAGTGCGTAATCAAACGACGGTCCTGGGCCGCCTGCATTCCATCCTTCACCTTGCTATTTTTGCATGGGCGCCATCTTTAGGCGGCGGCGTGTTTTCTTTTCTTCTTCTTGTATTCTTTTACTTTATCTTGTATAGGTTGCGTTTGTGTGTGTTTTATTGCGGTTGTGTCAGAGAGTAAATAAAATAATTAATCAGTGGATGGACAAATGGATGCATGAGTGCAAAGATTAGTGATAGACTGAACGTATGATAACTTAGTCAGTGTCTAATTTCATCAATGACACACAAAGCACTTTCATTTACAAACTAGCCTATTGGCATTGCCAGTGATTGTTCTTTGATTCGGTTTCACGCATGTATATGTAATGTATAGCTCTCACAGTGCTGTTGGCCATCTTGGAATGGTAACTTAAAAGTTTGAAATATAAATTGTTAGAAATATGAACTGTTGATCGTCAAGTTACATGCAGTATCTGCATTATGCCTTTTAACACTTAGAGCCAGTTTATCTCTCAAACCTGTGACCAGAGATTACGCCCAGGTCTCTCGAGAAAATTGACCACCCAGTGGAATTATCATACCAGTATTATACACTGAGATCTGCCTATTAAACATAAATGTTAGACAGCCTGGTAGTTTGTGGGACCTGTTGTTACTAGGACTCGTTGTTGGTAGGCCATGTTTTGGGTGGATGCTTTCAAAGTAAACCCTGGTCCTGGTTTGTGATCAGGTCCGCCAGCACAGAGCAGAGTTGATGCCCTGTGTTTTGTCGGCGTCTGAGGTGCCTAAAGTTCATACATATAATTCAGAATTTCTCCGAGATAATGCATCAAATTTAGACAGAACAAGCTGGAAACAGTTCGGCGGATGGGTTATTCCGTCACAAACGTGACAGATAGCCCGTCTGCCACATTACGATCTCCATAGGCTATAATGGGATCGTAATACGGCAGATGGGATATCCATCATGTTTGTGACCGAGTAACCCAGCTCTGCCAAACTCTAAATCAGGCCCTTAGACTCTTCAGGTGCAAGAAAAAGAGGTGTTTGTCTCTGGACTGAGATGGCGCAGCCGATCACCACACAGCCCCTGGTGTTGGGCTGCCCTATATTTTTAAGGCTGTGGTGTTGGATGGCCCTGGAGTGCACATAAGTGTACTGACTCCTTCGCCAACTCTATACATCACTGATACAGGTGGGAGGCTAACCAACACATTATACTATAAACTGATCCAAAAATACGTTTTTATTAAATCACATATGAATTCTCACATTAAATACAATTAATATAAAAAAACGGCCTAAACAAGACCCTCCAAGAATCACACAGCTTCCATATCTGGTGTGCAAATAGCTGTGTAGTTAAATAGATTGATAGTAGTCCATTTTATTGGCCCTAATGTTAAGCTGCCTTGTGTCGGTGAACCACGTTGATGATGGACACTGTTGTTGGTTGGTCCTCTTGTTGGTATGCCATGTTATTGGTGGACCCTAGTGTTAGGTTGCCTTGTGTGGGTGGACCACATTGATAATGGGCACTGTTGTTGGTTGGTCCTGTTGTTGATAGGCCATGTTAATGGTCAGCCCTAGTTTTAGGTTGCCTTGTGTGGTTGGACCACGTTGATGATGGGCACTGTTGTTGGTTGGTCCTCTTGTTAGTATGCCATGTTAATGGTCGGCCCTAGTGTTAGGTTGCCTTGTGTGGTTGGGCCGCATTGATGATGGGCACTGTTGTTGGTTGGTCCTGTTGTTGATAGGCCATGTTAATGGTCGACCCTAGTGTTAGATTACCTTGTGTGGGTTGACCACGTTGATGATGGGCACTGTTGTTGGTTGGTCCTGTTGTTGATAGGCCATGTTATTGTTCAGCCCTAGTGTTAGGTTGTCTTGTGTGGTTGGACCACGTTGATAATGGGCACTGTTGTTGGTTGGTCCTCTTGTTAGTATGCCATGTTAATGGTCGGCCCTAGTATTAGGTTGCCTAGTGTGGTTGGACTGCATTGATGATGGGCACTGTTGTTGATTGGTCCTGTTGTTGATAGGCCATGTTAATGGTCGACCCTAGTGTTAGATTGCCTTGTGTGGGTTGACCACATTGATGATGAGCACCGTTGTTGGTTGGTCCTGTTGTTGACAGGCCATGTTATTGTTCAGCCCTAGTGTTAGATTGTCTTGTGTGGTTGGACCACGTTGATGATGGGCACTGTTGTTGGTTGGTCCTGTTGTTGATAGTCCATGTAATTGGTCGACCCTAGTGTTAGGTTGTCTTGTGTGGTTGGACCACGTTGATAATGGGCACTGTTGTTGGTTGGTCCTCTTGTTAGTATGCCATGTTAATGGTCGGCCCTAGTGTTAGGTTGCCTAGTGTGGTTGGACTGCATTGATGATGGGCACTGTTGTTGGTTGGTCCTGTTGTTGATAGTCCATGTTATTGGTCGACTCTAGTGTTAGGTTGCCTTGTGTGGTTGGACCACATTGATGATGGGCACTGTTGTTGGTTGGTCCTGTTGTTTATAGCCTATGTTTTGGACAGATCCTGCCTTTGAAAGTCCCTGGAGTTTGAGAGCCCTGTTTTATGACAGGGCCCGGTGCTGGAATAGCCTCTTGTTGACAGGCCATGTTTTTGGCAGGCTCTGGCGATAAAGGACCTGTTGCAGGTGAGTCTTCTTGTCGACTGTCTCGGGTGTTGAACTGTCTGTTTCAGGTAGGCCTTGTTGAGGACAAGGTCCTGTTTTTGAAACAGTTGGTAATTGGCAGTACATGTTTCTGTTGGCCCTGGAGTTGAATTGCTCGGTTGTTGATGGTCCCTGTTTTTGATAAGTTCTGAGCTAATCTGCCTTGTGTTGGTCGGCCTTATCAATGGAGTATGCTGTTATGACAGGTGCTGTGGCTGGCAGGCCCTCTGTTTTTAGTCCATGCTGAGGTATAGCTTCGTAGAAGGTAGGCTTCGCTGTGCAGATGCCTCTCTGGTGGACACCCTTGTAGCATTGCTTGGCACATGGCCATCTTGCCTTTAATTATACTGTCTGTCAGATGAATGGGCTGCCTTTGATTATCACAGTGTAAAACAGAATTTCTTCAGCTTCCAATGGATTCCTGTCTGTCTTCTGGGTGGTGTGGTACCCATCAAAGCACAAGAAGGGAAGCTCCGTGCTCCTACATTATTTATTTAAATTTTAGTTTTATTTATAGAGTTTTATATAGCACGAACATGAGCCTTTCGGATATCAGAGCGCTGTACACCAGGAAAGCAGAAGGCAAGAAACATAAAAGAATATACAAATGTGGAAGAACCAAAAAAAGAGCAGGAAGAACATAAGGTCATATTCATGGAGTCCCGATTAAGAGTGTTCACCAAAATAGTGCCTAGAGAAGCCCATAGTCTTGTGGAAGGGCAAGCCATGGAAGGTAAAGTCTGTGAAGGTGGCATCTCTATAGCAGAAGGAATCTGTTCATTAGTAGATACTTTACTTCTAGTTTGAAGAGGACAATTGAGAAGGTGGATCTGGTCGCAGGAGGAAGACAGTTCCAGATTTTAGGGGCGATATTACCCCCCATTTGTTCACAGTCTAATGAACGGCTTGTGCACTGACATGAAGAGCAGGGACCAGGGAAGGAGGCACAACCCACGAATGCATTTCTTCCATCCACCTTCTCCTTATCAAATTGCCTCATTCACATCTGGGCAGCTGTTGGAGTTCTTTTAGGGGCAAGAGGGTTGTACAGGCCTGCCCGACCCGTGGCCGCTCTCCGAAGGACTGCTTCAGACAGACACTGGGAGTGTGGCCTGTGCTACCTGGCTGTGGCTTGGAACCATTCAGGGACTCTATCTTCATCTGCTTCATTTGCCACCTGTATTTATGTTGGTGATTACATTTTCATAAAGTTTGGTCTGTGATGTGACTGAGGGCCGCATGAATGCTAGCAGAGTGGCAGTCTGCAGTTTTGGGGTGACCCGGGGGGAGTTCTTGAGAAGGTGGGTGTCAGGAAAGCGAAGCATATACACCTAGTGGCTGAGTTGCACAATGTGAAACCAGAAAACCTAGCTCTAACGACGACTTCCTTGAATTGTGTGATCCTAGGCAATTGTTTTATTTCACTTTCCCTTGTTTGTCTTCACAATCACATATGAGGGCCTCGAAATACATGACTTCAGGACGTGACTGTACAAAACCTTCACCTGTGTTTGATTCAACAAACTACAATGTTGTTCATGTCTTATAGAGTGGTTGGTGGGGGGAATGAATGTTCTTAAATTCAGGTTTGAAAACTACCAATTAAAAAAAAATACTTCTCAATGCACTGATATAATCTGATTTATAAAGGTGAAATGGTTCTGCGTGTTAACGAAAAGCACTTCTTGAAGTTTGAGGAGACTTTTGATGCAATATGTCTTTAGCTATAAAGACAAGCGGTGTTGGACACCCTGGCTACTTCCTTTCTTTAACTTCAATTAACTTTTAAATAAATGCTTGCGTCTTTATTCAACATCATTTTAATTTTAGCGCTGAGTCAGGTAGACAGAAGCCCACTCCTGCGGTTGACCAGGGGCAGGAGGGCTGCATGCGGCCCCCGGGCCCTACTGTGAGTAGCTCTGACCTAAAGCATCCAAGTTTCATGGGCTACTAGATCACTACAACTAAGGTTGCACGTTTGCACTATGGTTACGTGAAATTTATATCATTTGCTTTTGCGTATTTATGAACATTTTCAGAAGATTATGTGAAATTACATGTAATGTATATTTACAAATTATGTGAAATGAAAATCCATCATTTAGCACTATATTTTAGCATGAAATTAGACCTCACGTCAATTTTTTATGCCAGGGTGCATTTCATGCTCAAAAAATACAACTGCTTGTTTTCATGATCCCCCGCTATAATTCTCTATTGAAAGATGGAGTAATTATGTGACCTGACATAATGGATTAATTTTGGAAATTTTGCATCACAAGTGTAATGTGAAATTACAGAAGTTATGCTGGTGTATTTTTAATTTCACCCAGGCCTAGTCTGCACAATACATTGATCTCTAAGTTTGCTACCACAGATGTCTGAATCAGTACCAAGCATGTCCTCATGCACTTGAGACCTTAAGTAAAACCAATGGGACTCAACGGTGTTGCGTGTGTTGCTGTCTCTCGCATATATGTCTTGGCAGTCCCACGTCATCCTGTTTACACATTCTGTCTAGTCCCTCCAATGCAACTCATTGACAGGACTCTGTGCACTCCTAGACTCGCCCTCCTGTTTACACATTGTGTCTAGTCCCTCCAATGCAACTCGTTGACAGGACTCTGTGCACTCCTGGACATGCCCTCCTGTTTACACATTGTGTCTAGTCCCTCCAATGCAACCCGTTGACAGGACTCTGTGCACTCCTAGACAGGCCGTCCTGTTTACACATTGTGTCTAGTCCCTCCAATGCAACCCGTTGACAGGACTCTGTGCACTCCTAGAAACGCCCTCCTGTTTACACATTGTGTCTAGTCCCTCCAATGCAACCCGTTGACAGGACTCTGTGCACTCCTAGACACGCCCTCCTGTTTACACATTGTGTCTAGTCCCTCCAATGCAACCCGTTGACAGGACTCTGTGCACTCCTAGACACGCCGTCCTGTTTACACATTGTGTCTAGTCCCTCCAATGCAACCCGTTGATAGGACTCTGTGCACTCCTAGACACGCCGACTCCTAGACACGCCGTCCTGTTTACACAGCTTGTGAGTGCCTCTTGCTGCCACCTGTTGATGGGTTTTGATGCCATCTTGTTTATGGTGGGCCTCATCAGTTCTCAAATATTTACATTTTACATTTTAGGGTTTCTCCCATCGCTGCCACCCATTGATGGGTCTCAGTGTTCACCTGGCAGCGCTATCTAATTTACACATTTTTGATACACCCTTTCTTGCCACCCATGCATGCGCTGTCCTGGCCACCGTATCTAGTATTCACTATGGATGTGCGAAATTCACAAAGATTTCAGAACAGTTACACAAAGTTACGCATAATTAAAAGAAATGCGCTTTTTAGTACGAAATGCATCCTTGTGTCAGTTCATCAGTTGCATCATGTTTATGCTTTCTGTGGACACAGCACTGTCTTGTTTACATGTCCTGCCTTCGCCACTCGCTGCTACTTGTCAGCTAGTCTTACTACTTCCCCAACCACATTGGCTTGTTTACGTGCCGTTCCTTCATCGTTTTCTCAATCAATCAATCAATCAATCAATATGGATTTCTAAAGTGCAGCTAATCACCCGCAAGAGTATCCAGATGCTTGCCGCTACTCATCAGCTGATCTCAGCGCTCTCCCAACAGCACAGTCTTGTTTACACAGGGTGCCTTCGCTACGTATAGCTCCTCGTTAGCTGACCTTCGTGGTCCCCCTGCCTAACAGAATACTTTACACACTAAAGGCCTCATTTACGAGAACCTTACACATCATCATCGATGCATCGGATTTCTTGCGCCTGCCGCACATACCCTAATGACGCAATGGATGCGCTGTATTTACAGTACTGACCTCCAGGGCACACGTTTTCACACGTTGTGTCAGAAATTCTGGCGCATCTCTTGGGGCTAAAGTGACGCATTGCTGGAGTTGCATTGTTAAACTAATGCAACTTCAGCAATGCGAGGAGAGTCCCATTGGAAAAAGCCCTGCATCAATTGTTCGCCTGGGCTGAGCAAGCAGTAACATTTTGACGCAGTGAAGTTGTAGAGTGACACACTGAAAAGTTGTAAATTTCACCGCGTCAGTTTTCCATGACTTTTTCCATTTGAATGCCTACCCTGCATAGAGTATACCTGGCACAGCTATAATGTGACGCAGTGCTTTACAAACTGACGCATTGGGCCCAATGCGTCCGTTTGTAAATATGGAGCAATGTAGTGCACTGCTTCCCCGTCCACACAGTCGTTTTTCACATTGAGTCTTTGGAGGTCACCACTATCAAAGACACAGTGCCATATTTTTTACATGTTGTTCCTTCATCACATTCAGATCCCTGTTAGCTGGTTTCGGCACTACCCCACCCTTCACCATTGTTTACACATTGGCCTTCACTGCTACCAATGGGTGCAGTGTTGTCTTTTTAAAATGTTGTGTCTTCGACACTTGCTGCTCCCTGTCTATTGGGGTCAGCATCCCCAGCCACACAGTCTTGTTTACATGTTATCTCTTCTCCACTCATGAATTCCCATCAGCTGGTCTTGGCGCTACCAGCCACACAGTCTTGTTTACATGTTATGTCTTCTCCACCCGCGGATTCCCATCGGCTGGTCTTGGCACTCCCAGCCACACAGACTTCTTTACATGTTATGTCTTCTCCACTCATCGGCTGGTCTTGGCGCTCCCACACCTGCACAGTCTTGTTTACACATCGACCCTTTGACCTTCACTACTACCTATAAATGCAGTGTCATCTTGCTACACGTGCTGTTCCTCGTCGGCTGGAGTCGGCGCTCTCCCAGACTTACAGCCTTGTTTACATGACGTGTCGATACCACTTGCTTCTCTCATTGACTGTTGTCCGAAGTCACCTACCCACACACCCTTTTTTACAGAACGTGTTGTTACCACTTGCTTCTCTCATTGACTGTTGTCGGAACTCACCTACCCACACAGTCTTGTTTACACGACGTGTCGTTACCACTTGCTTCTCTCATTGACTGTTGTCGGAACTCACCTACCCACACAGTCTTGTTTACACGACGTGTCGTTACCACTTGCTTCTCTCATTGACTGTTGTCGGAAGTCACCTACCCACACAGTCTTGTTTACACGACGTGTCGTTACCACTTGCTTCTCTCATTGACTGTTGTCGGAAGTCACCTACCCACACAGTCTTGTTTACACGACGTGTCGTTACCACTTGCTTCTCTCATTGACTGGTGTTGGAAGTCATCTACCCATACAGCCTTGTGTACACGACGTGTCGTTACCACTTGCTTCTCTCATTGACTGTTGTCGATAGTCACCTACCCACACAGTCTTGTTTACACGACGTGTCGTTACCACTTGCTTCTCTCATTGACTGTTGTCGGAAGTCACCTACCCACACAGTCTTGTTTACACGACGTGTCGTTACCACTTGCTTCTCTCATTGACTGTTGTCAATAGTCACCTACCCACACAGTCTTGTTTACACGACGTGTCGTTACCACTTGCTTCTCTCATTGACTGTTGTCGGAAGTCACCTACCCACACAGTCTTGTTTACACGACGTGTCGTTACCACTTGCTTCTCTCATTGACTGGTGTTGGAAGTCATCTACCCATACAGCCTTGTGGACACGACGTGTCGTTACCACTTGCTTCAATCATTGACTGTTGTCTGAAGTCACCTACCCACACAGCCTTGTTTACACAACATGTCGTTACCACTTGCTTCTCTCATTGACTGGTGTCGGAAGTCACCTACCCACACAGTCTTGTTTACACGATGTGTCGTTACCACTTGCTTCTCTCATTGACTGTTGTCGGAAGTCACCTACACACACAGTCTTGTTGACACGACGTGTCGTTACCACTTGCTTCTCTCATTGACTGGTGCTTCTCTCATTGACTGGTGTTGGAAGTCACCTACCCACACAGTCTTGTTTACACAACTTGTCGTTACCATTTGCTTCTCTCATTGACTGTTGTCCGAAGTCACCTACCCACACAGTATTTTTACACAACGTGTTGTTACCACTTGCTTCTCTCATTGACTGTTGTCCGAAGTCACCTACCCACACAGTCTTGTTTACACGACGTGTCTTTACCACTTGCTTCTCTCATTGACTGGTGTTGGAAGTCACCTACCCACACACCCTTGTTTACAGGATGTGTTGTTACAACTTGCCTTTCTCATTGACTGGTGTTGGAAGTCACCTACCCACACAGCCTTGTTTACACGACGTGTCGTTACCACTTGCTTCTCTCATTGACTGATGTCGGAAGTCACCTACCCACACAGTCTTGTTTACACGATGTGTCGTTACCACTTGCTTCTCTCATTGACTGTTGTCCGAAGTCACCTACCCACACAGTCTTGTTTACACGACGTGTCGTTACCACTTGCTTCTCTCATTGACTGGTGTTGGAAGTCACCTACCCACACAGTCTTGTTTACACAATGTGTCGTTACCACTTGCTTCTCTCATTGACTGGTGTTGGAAGTCACCTACCCACACAGTCTTGTTTACACAACTTGTCGTTACCACTTGCTTCTCTCATTGACTGGTGTTGGAAGTCACCTAACCACACAGTCTTGTTTACACGACGTGTCGTTACCACTTGCTTCTCTCATTGACTGTTGTCCAAAGTCACCTACCCACACAGTCTTGTTTACATGACATGTTGTTACCACTTGCTTCTCTCATTAACTGTTGCCGTAAGTCACTTTCCCACACAGTCTTGTTTACACAACGTGTCGTTACCACTTGCTTCTCTCATTGACTGGTGTTGGAAGTCACCTACCCACACAGTCTTGTTTACACGACATGTCGTTACCACTTGAATAGCTCATTGACTGTTGCCGTAAGTCACTTTCCCACACAGTCTTGTATACACAATGTGCCTTTGGAAGTCACATGTCCCTGTCAACTGATCTTGGTGCTGCTCCTGCCACACAGCCTTCTTTACACATTGTGCTTTCAGCACCCACAAGTTCCTATTGACTGATCGCGCCACCCCGACAGCCACATTGTCTTATTTCCTTGTCATGCCTTCGCCACTCCTTCCTTGCCATCAACTGGTGTTGGTGCACCCACACCCCGCACAGTCTGTGTTGTTTACACATGCTGCTTGCTGCTCCCTGTGAACTGGTGTCCATGCTCCCCACCCACACAGTCTTGTTTACACGTCGAGGCTTTGACCTTCACTGCCACCAGTGGATGCAGTGTGGCCTTGTTTACACATCATGCTTTTGCAGTTTGCTGCTCCCAGTCGACTAGTGTTGACCCTCCACCAGCCACACAGTCTTGTTGACTTGATGTGCATTTGCCACTAGCCGGTACCCGTTAGCTGGTCTCGGCGTTCCCGCAGCTGCACAGTTTTGTTACACATCAAGTCTTTGCCTCTGCTACTACCCCGTTGACTAGTGTTAGAGCTTCCCCAGCCTTACAGTCTTGTTTACATGTTGTGCCTTTGCCACTTGCTGCTCTCATCAACTCGTGTTAGCACTTCCCCAAAGCACAGTCTTGTTCACATGCTTTGTCTTTGCCTCTCACTTGTCCTTATCGGTTGGTGGCGGTGTCCCCCAGTCGCACAACCTTATTTTAAAGTCCTGCCTTAACCACTCACGCATCCCCATGACCTCGTCTCTGCACTCTTACAACCACACCCACACAGTCTTGTTTACACATCGAGCCTTTGGTCTTCACCAATACCAATCGAATGAGTGGCGTGCTGTCCCCACTCACTGCTCCTTGTCGACTGGTGCCAGTGCTCCTCCAGCCTTACGGTCTTGTTTACAAGTCATGCCTTCACTACTCAGAGGTCCCAGCCTCCCCACCTGCACAGTCTTGTTTACACATGGAGTCTTTGGCCTTCGTTGCCACCAATCACCGCAGTACCATCTTCTTAACACGTCGTGCCTTCCCCACTCGCTTCCCCCCGTTAACTGGTGTCAATACTCCCCCAGCCTTACGGTCTTGTTTACAAGTCATAACTTCACTACTTGCAGGTCCCTGTTGGCTGGTTCCAGCCTCCCCACCTGCACAGTCTTGTTTACACATGGAGTCTTTGGACTTCATCGCCACCAATCACCGCAGCTCCGCCTTGTCGTGCATTCACAACTTGCAGCTCCCTGTCGTCTGCTGTAGGCGCACCCCCAGCCGCGGAGTCACGTTAACATGTCGTGTCTTTGCGCCTCGATGCTCATCCCAGGGTTAAGCACCATGGCTGGTGGCGGCCTAGCATCGAGCACAAGATGATCCCACCAGGCTGCTGCGGCTGCACCGAGATTAGGGTGCACATTCTTATCTTATTTACATAATATCTTTATCCAGCGCCCTCTCGCCTGTCGGGGTGTGAGGAGGGGGCTGGTGGAGAGCTGATCAACAGGAGGGAGTCCCTGCATGGCGGCCAAATCCAGAGAACAAGGCAGGAACGTGTCGGGCTGGCCTGTGAAAGGGCACCATTGCTAGGACAGTCAGTCATGTGGTAAGCTCTAGCGTGCTTTCAGAGCTGGGTCTCAGCCAGTCACGTGCCAGGTTCACCTTTAACACCGCGCTAAAGACGGGTAGATTCAGCTACATCTCAGGCTCACCTCTTACAAGACATTAATGCTGGTTCAGTCAGTCAGATGTGAGGCTCAGTCACCTTGTGAGGATTACTCAAAATGAAAATATTCAGTCAAATCCCAGGCTCACCACGTAGTGTTACTGGTGGATCAGTCAGTGACATTCAAGCACACCTCTGATGATTACTGAAGGTCAAAATGAGAGTTTCAGTAGCGTAGCAAAGGCTCCCATAGCCCTTGCGGTCCGTGGGGCCCGGGCTCCAGGGGGCCCCCTCAGCACAGCGCCTGGCCTGAGTGAGTCCATTAACTTTGCAGGGTCGCCCCCTCCAGTTTTGTTACCGGAGAGGATGTGGCATAACTTCTAGATCTGTTGACTTTGGAGCTGGGGAACCAGGTGTGAGTCTTGGCATCAGCTCAACCTCCTGTGATTCTGGGCAAATCACTTAGGCCCTGATCTATATTTCAGTGTTCACAGTATTCCGTCTCAACATTGGAGGATATCCTGTCCGCCGAAATATGAATTCCATTATATCCTATGGGATTTATATTTCGGGGGATGGGATTTCTGTCACCTTTGTGATGGAGTAACTCCTCCGCCGAGATATAAATCAGGCCCCTAATCTGCCCGTGGTTAACAAAAAATGAATGTGTTCTTGTGTAATGTAACTGGTGCTCATGTAAAGCGCTCCAATACCTCTGGGTCGAGTTCACGCTATATAAAAAAAACTGCAAAAAAAAGAGGGAGTGACGTGACACACTGACTTCCGAGATCTGAAAAGTGCAGGGATTGTGCTTGTGGAAGAGGGGCTGCTGGGCAACTGACTCTACCTCAGTGCTACCACCTTCAGAGATGCACTGTGCTCTTCAGCAGTCTAATGGTTGTCAAGACTTTGGGTGCACAAGACGCCTTGTTCTGTCTGTTGTTCGGCACTGGTGAATAACTAGTGCATATGTGTGCATCGCCAGAGTGTGACTCTAGCTGCAGCACCGGGGTGTTGTGCAAGAGAGGAGGGCCTCTCTCTATTGTCACTCTGTGTGACTGCCTGATCCCAAGTCTGCCTTGCTCTTTGTGTATGTGAGGGTGCGTGTGTTTTAGTTTATATGTGTGTGACTTCACAGCTGTTTGTATAGGTATGAGAAAGGCCTCTTTTTGCATGGTTAGCCCCGTTGTTGCCTGGAAAATGATGTGGTTTTAAAATTGTACGTGCCCTGGGCCCCTGCTAAACAGGTTCACAGGGCCAGATCTCTTCCCCCTAAAACTGTACTATGTATTGACACTTCAGTCACCTCTGCAAGTCCCTAGTAAATGGTACCCCTGGGGCCCAGGGCATGGATTCTGAAGAGGGTCCCCAGAGCTGCAGCACCTATTGTGCCACTCTGAGAGGCCCCACACCAGCCTCATGAAGACTGCCATTGTAAGTGTGTGGCATGGTGAATTTAAAAGGTGCAAGGTTGACACGGCACTCCCCAAGCGTGTCCTGTCCACTGACACTGCATGCACTCTAGGTAAGTCACCCCTCTGGCAGGCCTTACAGCCCTAAGGGAGTGTCCACTATAATACATTTGAGGGCGTATAGTTGCATAGCAAATATGCCCCTACCGTGCCTTTACAAAACCGTAAGGCATAGTTAGTGTACAGGAAAGCCATAGCAAGTGCATGTGCCGGACACTGGTCATTACGAGTTTTCCAGATACACAATGGCTACTCTGAACCCTGGGTTGTTTGGTATCAAACAACTCAAAGTAATAAATACTTACTGGTACCAGTGTTGGATTTACTATAAAATGTACCCAGGGGCCACCTTAGAGGTGCCACTGATAGACCTACACCATCTTGACATGTTTGCTGGCTAGTTCAAACCAGCCTGCCACCCCCAGACATGATTCTGGATCCCTGGGTGAGAGCCTCTGCTTCTTGGGTGGCGGTGTCACACCTCCTCTCCCCAGGAATGTGCCCTGCTCTGATAGGAAGCATCAAAGACCATGCCACCTTTGAAGCATCGCACCAGCCATTTGCTGCTAGCAGCAGATGGCCACCCCCAGTCCCTAACACCACTTTTGGTGGGAGGAACGGTGAGAAAACTAACAAAGGATAGGAGTAGTGGCCACCCTCAGCCTGCAACACCCCTCACGTCTGGCAGGGGAGGAGACCACTCCTTTTCATTTTCCTCATCTTGGATGGCAGGAAAATAGCCAATCAGGGTTAGGGATGTGACCCCTTCCTACAGGGAAGCACCCAGCAGGCAAGATCCAGTGAAGTTCAACTCACTGACCGGTCGCTGACCAATGAACCGGACTAAGCAGCTGGGCCAAATTTCACCCAACAGATCCAGAGGAGAAATCCTGCAAGTGTGCCAAGTTTTGTGGCACTGCGGCCTACAGTGGGATACCCAGAAGCAAAGTCCACTTCAGACTCTCCAAGGACCAAGAGCAAGCACCAGTCAGGGGACTTCAGGACACCCAAGAACCACCCCACAGAGTGGCCCTGCTGACCTACAAACCACCCTCCAAGTGACCTGCCCCTGGCTCAAAAGGCCCCCTGGTGCACAACCCCTGGCTGACCTATCTGATCTGCACCTGGCCTCCCTGGCCCCTGCATCAGAGAACCAGCTGGGCTCTAGGGGTCCCTAACCCGTTGCGACCTCCACCCTCCAAGGGGACACACTGGAGTTGCCTCTAAGTCCCCCCGTGCAGTGCATTTCTAAGTGGTCCACTTCCCTGTGGCACACTGGCTCCGAGACCTTCAGCTGCTGCTCCTGCCGGAACTTCTCCAGATGATCCACGGGACATCTCAAAGACCTCGACCTGGCAACGAAAGGTAACACTTGTGAGAGCATTGTCTTATTTTATATGCAATTTTAAACTTTTCTCCCATTGATACCTATGGTGCGTAATTATGAACAGAAACAGAAAATTTTCTAAACTTTGAAAAATCATAACTTAAAAAGTACTTACCCGATTTTGATGATCTTGATCTTGAATTTTTATACAAATCTGAAGTATTTTTATAAATCGGTATTGAGTTATTCTTCGGAGTGTGTGTCCAGATCTCTTGATACTGTGGGTACAATAAATGCTTAGCACATGTCCTGGATTAGCCTAGCTGCTCGCCCACACTACCACAAAACAGAGCATTAGGTTGTATATTTTTGCCTCTGGACACCAAGGAGTGGTTGCCCGAACTCTCTGCACAGTGCAGGTCATTTTTGCACACTATATAGAGAGCCAGCTTCCAACAATGTGTGTGCATACATTGTTGTGTTTGTGTAGGTCTTCACTTATTTTCTTTGTCTGACTGCCATCTGTATGTGTGTACCTGTGTCTGTCTTGTTTGTGTATGCGTTTGCGCATGCCAGTGTGTCGTTGTGTCTGTTGTGTATACATGGTTTTGTTACTTTATTCCCCTGTTGTGTGATTGTGTGTATTGTGTGTATGTATCTGTATTTGACAGCTTGCCTTCGTTTGTTTGTGTCTCTTCTCTATGTGCCCATGCTTGTGTCTGTGTATACAATTTTGTTTAGCAGTGCTTGGCCAGCTACTTCACCCTTCTGCTGTGTATATTGTCTTTTGCCTTTGTGTATGCTTGTGTGTGTTCTATATTTGTGTAATCGCGCTTCTGTAAATCTGTGTGTGTTGAATCTAGCAGCGTGCAGCTGGCTGCCTCATCCTTTGTGTGTGCATGCGGGGTTTTGCCTTTGTGTGTGCTTGTATGTGTTTATATTTGTGCAATTTGTGTATAATGATTGTTTTTCTCTAAATCTGTGTGTGTTGTGATTAGCAGCTGATTTCCCATTCTTTGTCTGTGCACATGGGGTTTCGTCTGTCTGTGTGTTTGTGTGTTTCTGTTTTTAACTGACTATGGGCCTGATTACAACTTTGGAGGAGGTGTTAATCCGTCCCAGATTTGACAGATATACCACCAGCCGTATTACGAGTTCCATAGGATATAATGGACTCGTATTACGGCTGGTGGTATATCCGTCACTTTACCGTCACTTTTGGGACGGATTAACACCTCCTCCAAAGTTGTAATCAGGCCCTATGTGTGTAATCATGCTTGTGTGCCTTCATTGTGTGTCTGTGCTGTGCGCGTGTCTCTGTTCAGCGGCGCGCGGCACAGCGCATGTGCTTTCGGTGCCTGTGTTATAGCTTTGAAGAGGCTTTGTTCACCCGAATGCTCTTTTTCTTTAAAAAGTGATGCATTTATTGTGAGTCGTTCAGCTGTCTTCCTGCATTCCGCATCTCGGAATAACACGTATTGACTGCTCATTTGCCACGAGAAGTTAAGATTCCGAGCATGTTGAGACAGCTACTCTGTGTCTCGCGGCAGCGCTGGCTAAATCGGATTTTCTCTAAATTGATTCGGGTCATGCATTTTATATATTTTTTTCTCCTAGAATCTATCGACAGTTTTTTAAATTTGATAACAAATGTGACTGTGTCTGCGTGGCTTAGGGAAGTCTCCCGCAGAAAGAACCTGCTGCAAAAGCTTGCCTAGGAGCTCTCTTATGGCCGGGGCCACTGGAATTATGCGGCAGGAGTGAGTAAATTATGCGGCAAGAAAAAAGCATATTATGCAGCATAATATGGCACATTTTTTAATGGTATAACTTCAATAGTCCATCATTAGGGTCGAGCGCAAAGCGCTCTGTCCCTGGTGTAATCGCCCTGTGGGCTTTTAACCACACCCACTGCACGCCCATCAGTTTGGTTGGTTTGTGGGCTTTCCTTTTAAAATTCGCTTTATTTAATTAGTGAAAGGCATGCATACGTCATGCCTTTTCCGGTGTTTAGGCCTCCTCGAGCGCACTGGCCAACTACTGAAAACATACAAGATTCCATGTTTTCCGTATGGTTCCTGGGCTCCTTTTTCTCTTTATTTCGCAGGCAGCGCGATCTCGCTGGGCAATAGTTGAGCGCTTTGCATGATATCGACCCTGTTGTATAGATATTTGCACTTTTGCCGATTACATGGATAATTGCACTTTTGCCAATATATTTCACTGCAAGCGAGCTTCTGTTTCATTGTGTGTGGCTGCTTCGCGCTCATGGCAGCCGTTGGCTCGCTTACGTGAAACTGTTTTACTTTTCATTTTCAGTTTATGTGGCAAGAAAAGTCCGGTTAGGAGTTTACAACGCTAATAGTTTTAACTCGAGCAAATGCAAGACGGATTGCATTGCAAATGCTTGTTTTTAAATTTAGTAACACCGTCTGGGCATTGGTTGCACTTCCTTGGTACCAGATTAACACTAAAATATAGCAATACTCATCAGAAAGGTGACCAGTCCAGCTTAGCAAAGGACCTTCCACAGCTCAGCAACACATGGCGCTGTGTTTTTAGTAACTTTTCAACCATTTGAGCTAGAAACATTATTTTTGTTAAAATCTGCAGACAATGAGGCATGTGATGGATTATGTGGCAAATCTATAACTATACAAAATTTGCTGCGGCTGCATAATCCCATAATTCCATTGGCCCTGCTTATGGTGTACCTGTTTAACTCAGTGTATATTTTTGTAAAGTGCTAAAATGACACTTTGTGTTACCCCGAGGTAGAATGAGAGCCCCAGGAATTGGGAAGTTGACAAAATAGGTGGAGGCACATTACGTAGAGCAACCAATGGGGAAGAACCTCTGGTTGGTGAAAGTAGTTGAATGGCAGATACTCGAAAAGTGTGCGCCAACCTTGTCCGTTTTCAGTGACAATGCACCAGAATTCCAGGGAAAAGTCAGGTTCTGAGTGTAAATTCAGGGATATCAGATTCTTTTTTGAAGCCAGAGTGCATTGTCCATAAACCAATGTAAGATTGTTGAGTGGCCCACCCCTACTAGTGTCAAGAAGATCAAATACTTACCACCTCACTCATTTGTGTCAATAATTGGTTGCTGAATTTTTCATATTTGTCTGCAACAATACTAAAGTCCTCAAAAAGGAACATGTGAAGAAGGACTTCTTTGGGATGTGTCAACTGAACAATCTTTCGAAGAACGCAAATGCTGATGTACCCAGACTCCAATGATTCAACATCTGGATCCTTCAGACAATTTATTTTAGAAATAGGTGGTTCTGAAAGAGCAGTTGGAGATGCTCAGTAAATGATGATTTGGTGCATTTTATTTGTTACCTCTCTCCTGGATTTGCATCTTGTGAACAACTATCTTGTTCGATAAAGAGACCTGTGGGCCATTAAAGATGCTTGCAAATAATGGAGACGTCAGAACCTAGGAACTTTAGGAGTCCAAAATCATCATGGCAACTTGCAATGAGTACACAACTTACGATGGTGAGACAGTCATCAAACACAGTGGGCTATTTATTTTCTCAATATGACTTTTTCATTTCTTACATACCAGCTAAAGATAAAAATAACTTCTTAGCTCATGGCCTGTCCCCTCAAAATCCTGAAAGGATGATCAAACAAAATCCAAGGCCAACTCATCAAATTGTGGAAGGGGTTCACTCCTTCTTGTAATAAGTTCAGAAGAATCACAAAGAACTTGACCCCTTACAATTGGATAAGATATTCCTGTAGACACCATTGATTCAACATGATTAATTTTCCATAAGGCAACCAAATAATCCCTACCAAAGACCTCCAAGGTATGTCTTGACTCTGCTGTACTGGGACATGGTGGAGCCGGTTCCACCTTACATTTGGTGCTGCCTCATATTTGTGAAGAAAGCGTGTCAGAGATATGTATGCTCATGCTTAGTGTGTGCTCAGGGAAGGCTTGACATGATAAACCTTTACGGTATCTGCTTCTTCATCCGGTTCCTCTATCCGATGGCTATCAAGTAATTAGAGTTACTCTCAATGCATTTTCTAATGCATCATTTTCTCCCATTAATAAAGATACCCTGTGAAAGAACTTTGGATCAACATTTTATTTTTCAAATTTTTCATCTTCATTAAGTGGCAATCGAAATAGTCTTGAGTGGAGGATCTCAGTTTACTTCTCACTTTTGAAAGACTTTTTGTTCAGCGCTAGGTATTCAAAGATCACTTTCTTCAGGATACAATCCTGAAGCAAATGGCCAAACTGAGAGAGTAAATCGGTCCTTGGTATACTATCTAAGGTGTCATAGTAATGTGATTCAAAGTAATTGGTCTCAATATCTTCCCTTGCCAGACAGAATGTTCCTACAACAATGTTGTGCATAGTGCTATGAATATGTCACCTTTCTTTTGCCTACAAGGATACCACCCGCAAACATTTTCAGTCTCTCCTAGTAAGGAACATTTAGTCCCTGTCACTCCAAACTGTAGAAATCATCTGAAGGAACAATGCTGAAGATAATCACAAAGCAAAGATAGCACAGTTAAAGCCACCAACCAGCACAGAATCCGGCCCCAAATTCCATTCTTGAGGATCATGTTTGGTTACCTTCTCAATTTCTACTGGCACATTTAATACCCTTCAAACAGAGACCTGGCTATTTTGAATCGTCGTATGTTTCTAATTAAATAAGTCCAGAGGCTTAGAGTTTGTTAGCTTTCCACCCTGAGAATCCATCCAATATTCCATATTTTTCAGCTAAAACCTGCCGTCTTGGTACTTTTCTTGATAGGTCTCTTCTACATCTCCAGTCATGCTCCTGGGACACCATGAATTTCAAGTACAGGAAATTTGTTACTCTCAAAAGATTTTTTATGACTTTCTTGATAATCCTGGTGCTTTTGGGTAGGGAGTATGTTGCATCATTTGTGGCCACTCTAATGCCATCTCTGCGCTGTCACGGGAACTCCGCTGCGTTGCTCTTACAGAGTGAGGGTGTGTGAAATTCACATAATCTGCTTTTGCGTAACTATACAAAAGCTTGGAATAATTACACAAAATTATGTTTAATTACATGAAATGCAATGCATTATTTAGCCTAGGTTTTAGCGCGGCAAGAAAAGCATCCGCGTGTCAGTTTTGGATGGGAGAATGCATTTCATCAAAAATCACAAAGAACAATTGCAGCGTAATTCCTGTTCTGGTTGGTCGCATTGTTCCTGTGGTCTGCAATATCATTTTGCTGAAAACTGTGGTGTAATTATGCAATATGGTGTAATGATATAGTTTTGTGAAATTTGCGTAATAAGCATAACTCGAAATTCCTGAAATTACGTGAATTAAACCAGTTTAATTTAAATTTTGCCTGAGCCGTTTAAACAGACCACGTCTCATGGATACGACGCGGCTACTTCCTTCGCCATTTCCGGGGATCCGCCGCTGAAGCCGTCTTTTGTTTCTTGCAGCTCATGTGCCTGAGGCAAGTTGCTTTCTTCCAGTATGATCTGTACTCTCCCAAAACCACCCCATGTTTGGTTCCAAGATTCCCACGCTCTCATGCTCCACAATCATGTTGCTTGTGATGTTTTGCATGCGCCTCCTAGATCTGATCTTCTTACTCTGTGTCATGTACCAGGAGCATTGTGTTCCTTTCAAACTGACACCTGTGCACTCTTTGTAAATAGTCCTTTCCCAAACCATAATGGCTGCGGTGTTTCCTGTATGTCACTTCCTGCTTCTTTAACTCTTCAGCCTTCCGCGCTGCCCTATTTAAGGAGCATGAACCTGCCGTCCCCTGTGTCATCTGCAGTCGCGGCTCACAGGAGGAAAGAGGGGCGGGGCAGCACGTGGCGAGGGGAGAGACCAAAAAAATAATAATAAAAAAAACTTACCTTTCTCCTGCGCTACGCTGCCCTGGACTTGCAGGGCTCCCAGCCTGCCCTGTGTCCAATCCTACCGCAGCTTTCATGCTGCCAGGGACATGAAAGCAACGGTAGGATTGGATAAAGCGCCCAGCCAGGGCGCTCCGAGGCAGAGTGGGAACCTCTGCCTGCTCTCTCCAACCCAGCACTGCTTGCATGGTTGGAGACAGCCTAGTGCGCATGTATGTTTGGCCGGCCTGAGATGACTGGCCAAACATACATGCGCACTGAGGGGGAGTGCTTTGCACTCCCCCTCTGTCCCTGTCACGGCCCATGCTCCCGCCCCTTTCACAGTAAAAATATCATAAATGTAGTTTATTATGTTTTTATTGTAAACGTTTTGCAGCTGCTGCTGCTGGCGGGAGAGGGCGAACCTCCTCTGCCATAGCGGAGGAGCCGCCCCTAGTCGTCCGTGTTCCGATGAGCGGCCCTCCCGAGTTTCCAAGTACTGTGTGTGATGCGTAGCATTAGTCCAGTTTTTCTTGGAATTCTGGGGCTTGTAGGCTGGTTTATACCATTATAAAACTAGCCTACAAGTCCCAGAATTCAAAGGAATGAAACCTAGACTGGAGCAGCACATCACGCATGGACCTGGGAATCTTGGCAGCCATGGATGAATGCCGCTGAGGGTTCCTCCCACCTGGTTTTTTGCTCCTTCAGTTCTGCTCCTGGAATCCTGCTCCTTACCCTGGAATTTTGCTCTTTCTCCTGCATTCATACTTTGTCTCCTGTAATCCAGCCCATCTCCCGGAATCCTGATCGCCCTTCTGGAATTCTGCCCCATGTTCTGGAATTCTTCCCCATGTTTTGGAATTCTGCCCTATTTCTGGAATCCTGTTCCCTCTCCTGGAGGCTTCATATTTCTTTCAATATTAAGAGTGCGGACACTGAGGCCTGACATTACTTTCAGTATTGTGACTCTGGGACACTGAGGCCTGATATAATTTTCAGTATGAAGACTGTAAAACTCTGAAGGTTGACATCACTTTCAGTATTATGATTCTGGGGCACTGAGTGGGATACCGAAGGCTGATATAACTTTCAGTATGGTTACTCTGGGACACCGTAGACTGATATCACTTTCAGTATTATGACTCTGGGACACTGAGGCCTGATATTACTTTCAGTACTGTGACTCTGGGCACTGAGGCATGATATCACCTTTGAGTATTATGTCTTTGAGACACTGAGGCCTGATATCACTTTCAGTATTGTGACCCTGCCACACTGAGGCCTGATATCACTTTCAGTGAAGTGACTTTAGGACATTGAGGCCTGATACCACTTTCAGTATTGTGACTCTGGGACACTGAAGTCTTATATCACTTTCAGTACTGTAACCCTGGGACACTGAGTGGGACATCAAAGACTGATATCTCTTTCAGTATTGTGACTCTAGGACACTGAGACCCGATATAACTTTCAGTATTGTCTAGGACACTGAGTGGGACACAAAAGGCAGATATCAGTTTCAGTATTGTGACTCAGGGACACTGAAGCCTGATATCACTTGCAGCATTGTGACTATGGGACACTGACGCCTGATATCACTTTTAGTACTGTGACTCTGGGACACTGAGGCCTGATATCACTTTCAGTATGAAGATTGTATAACTCCGAAGGTTGATATCACATTCAGTATTGTGACTCTGGGACACTGAGTGGGACACCGAAGACCGATATCACTTTCAGTATTGTGACTCTGGGATACTGAGGCCTGATATCACTTTCAATATTGTGAACCTGGGACATTGAGGTCTGATATCATGTACATTACTATGTCTCTGAGACATTGAGACCTGATATCACTTTCTGATTTGTGACTCTGGGACACTGAGGGCTGATATCACATTCAGGATTGTTACTCTGGGGCATTGAGACCTGATATCACTTTTAGTATTGTGACTCTGGGACACTGATGCCTGATATCACATTTAGGCCCTCATTCTGACCCTGGCGGTCGGTGATAAAGCGGCGGCCAAGCCGCCAACAGGCCGGCGGTCTAAAATATGCAATTCTGACCCTGGCGGGAACCGCCAACACAGCCCGCCAACTTAACACTCCGACCGCCACAGCGGTACAAACAAACAGCGCGGCGGTTCCCGCCAACAGCCAGGCGGCAGACAATGTACCGCCCACCCTATTACGACCCACCAATCTGCCACCTTTTCCGGGGCGGGAGCACCGCCGATAAGAACACGGCGGAAACAGACTACGAACGGGAAAACGCTCACCTCTACGCACTCCACGCGAGATTCCGGCAGTATGGAACCAGAGTTGCAGGTCATCCCCGCACTCCTATTCCTGCTCATATACCAGGAGCACGCCCGGCGGCGCGGAAGACATCGGTGAGTACTGCACCTACGACACAGGGGAGGGAAAAGATTACCGGCACACACCCACCCACCCACACCCACTACAACACACACATCAATGCATTCCCACAGATCACTGTCACAACCCACAAACCACCCCCCTCCGAAATAATGCAAAGACCAAAAGAAGAGATCATAAACGGCCAGATATATTGAAATATGTACACCAGTAATCCCAATAAATAAATAAACTATGTACAAAATATATACAGCTACTAAATGTAGTCCAACCACTGTCCGTGGATCACAGGGGTCCTGTGCAAAGGGGCAAGGCCCAGTCCCACGACAAGAACTCCACGGAGAGAACACTGCAGGGGCATCAGAAAGAAAATAGGACAGGCACCTCAGGGGGAAGGGAAGGGGGGGCACCTCAGCCACTTGAGTACACGACGCCAGATCCACGAGGGGACTCCATGACCACTGGCCCATCCTGGGGAGAGCAAAGCCACAGTCCAAACAGTCCATACAGTGGGTGGCCTGCCCACTGGGCCATCCTGGGGAGAGCAAAGCCACAGTCCATACAGTCCATACAGTGGGTGGCCTGCCCACTGGGCCATCCTGGGGAGAGCAAAGCCACAGTCCATACAGTCCATACAGTGGGTGGCCTGCCCACTGGGCCATCCTGGGGAGAGCAAAGCCACAGTCCATACAGTCCATACAGTGGGTGGCCTGCCCACTGGGCCGTCCTGGGGAGAGCAAAGCCACAGTCCATACAGTCCATACAGTGGGTGGCCTGCCCACTGGGCCATCCTGGGGAGAGCAAAGCCACAGTCCAAACAGTCCATACAGTGGGTGGCCTGCCCACTGGGCCATCCTGGGGAGAGCAAAGCCACAGTCCATACAGTCCATACAGTGGGTGGCCTGCCCACTGGGCCATCCTGGGGAGAGCAAAGCCACAGTCCATACAGTCCATACAGTGGGTGGCCTGCCCACTGGGCCATCCTGGGGAGAGCAAAGCCACAGTCCAAACAGTCCATAACAGACCCCACTGCCACTGGAGGAGGCAAGTTGGCCAGAGGACATCCTGCAGCCCTGCCCGAGATAGATCCTGCCCTGCCACGTCTGCCAAAGGGCCAGCGGTTCTTGCCTTGAAGGGCCCAGTTCAGCGGCTCCTGAGACGGCGGGGCCCAGTTCAGCGGTCCTTGCCCTGAAGGGCCCAGTTCAGCGGTTCTTGAGACGGCGGGGCCCAGCGGAGCGGTGCTTGAGACGGCGGGGCCCAGCGGAGCGGTGCTTGAGACGGCGGGGCCCAGTTCAGCGGTTCTTGAGACGGCGGGGCCCAGCGGAGCGGTGCTTGAGACGGCGGGGCCCAGCGGAGCGGTGCTTGAGACGGCGGGGCCCAGTTCAGCGGTTCTTGAGACGGCGGGGCCCAGCGGAGCGGTGCTTGAGACGGCGGGGCCCAGCGGAGCGGTGCTTGAGACGGCGGGGCCCAGCGGAGCGGTGCTTGAGACGGCGGGGCCCAGCGGAGCGGTGCTTGAGACGGCGGGGCCCAGTTCAGCGGTTCTTGAGACGGCGGGGCCCAGTTCAGCGGTTCTTGAGACGGCGGGGCCCAGTTCAGCGGTTCTTGAGACGGCGGGGCCCAGTTCAGCGGTTCTTGAGACGGCGGGGCCCAGCGGAGCGGTGCTTGAGACGGCGGGGCCCAGTTCAGCGGTTCTTGAGACGGCGGGGCCCAGTTCAGCGGTCCTTGCCCTGAAGGGCCCAGTTCAGCGGTTCTTGAGACGGCGGACGGTCTATGGCCAACTGCTAATTGCCTGGTGGTGCCCTCCTGGGCAGCGGGGATGGTGCTCCTTCACTGCCCACCTGGGCTGTGGGTGGTGGGGCCCTCCTGGCCAGCTGGGCTGGGTCCTCCCTGGGCAGCGGCTATGGGGGTGGTGGGCTCTCCCGGGGCAGCTGTGCCGGTTCCTCCCGGGGCAGCGGCTATGGGGGTTGTGGGCTCCTCCTGGGCAGCAGGCCTGCTGCCTGACCTCTCCGACTTGCTGCCCTTGCCCTCCTTAGTCGTGGGCCTGTGGCCCTTGCCTCCCTTTGGAGCTGTGGCTGGTGACTGTCTCTGGGTGGTGTCCGGGGGGGATGTAGAAGGCGGGCTCCTGCGGCGCCCCTTCCGCCTTCTGCTCCTCTTCCCAGGGGGTGGGCTGGCTGTCCCCTTGCTGCTGGGCGAAGATCCAGACATGCGGGCTGGCGGGCTCCAATACCCCTGCACCCTTGTCAAGGGGGCTGCAGGGCTGGTGGTGGCTGAGGTGCTCTTCTTACCCCGATGAGAAGGAGGGGGGGGCTCAGGGTCAGGAAAGAAGTTAGTAGTGGCGAGGAAGAGCTTCTTGGGACAATGGAGAGTGGTAGGTACAGTGGGAATGGGAGTGGAGGGAGAGGATGTGGTTGTAGGTGAGTCACGTTTGCTGTCTTTGGGTGCAGGTGCAGGAGGGATAGGCTGTCGTGAGGTGGATGGCTGTTGGGTGGGTGGGTGGCTGCGTTTGTGTGGTGTGGAAGAGGGGGTGACAGACACAGTGGGAGAGGACACAGGGGACGTGTAAATGGCAGTGGGGGTGGTGACTGCACGTGTGCGGACTGGAGTGGAGGGTGTGCTGGTGATGGAAACACTGGCTGATGGTGAGGTGAATGGAGGTGTGAGTGTAGACGTCACAGGGAGGGAGGAGGGAGACGAGGAGGTGGGGGTCACAGAGGTGGTAGTGACTGTTGGCATGTCTGCATCGGAATGTTGCGTGTGTGAATGTCTGCGTGATCTGTGGTGCTTATGTTTGGATGAGCTTCTCTTGGGTGTTGAGGTGTGTGCAGGCTGGTCTGATGGTGTGGGTGGGACAGGCAGAGGAACAGGAGACTGGGAGGAGGGAGTTAGTAGAGGCAGGCAGGAGACAGGGACAATGGCTGCCGTCAGTGCTGAGGCCAGAGCCTGGAACGATCGCTGATGGGCAGCCTGACCCGAATGAATGCCCTCCAGGTACGCATTGCTGCGATGAACCTCCCTCTCCACCCCCTGGATGGCATTCAAAAGGGTAGTCTGCCCAACAATGAGCGTTCGGAGGAGGTCAATGACCTCCTCACTGAGGGCAGCGGGGGTAACAGGGGCAGGGCCTGAGGTGCCTGGGGCGAAGGAGATGCCCGGCTTCCTGGCAGAGCGGGCACAGGGCGAACGCTGAGGGGCTGCTGGGAGGGCGGTGATGGTGCGCTGGGTGGCGGCTGTACCTGTAATGGCGGGGGGCACGGATGGTGCCACCCCCGCAAGGGAGCCCCCTTCCGAGGACGTGTCCGTGTCGCTGCAGGGTCCAGTCGTCCCCGTCGTGGAGCTCCCCTCGCCCTCCGTCTCACTGGTCCAGTCTGACTCTGTGGCATGGCCCTCCTGGGCCATGTGAGATGCAGCTCCCTCTTGCCCCGATGCCACTTCTCCTCCGCCTGATGATGCTGATGCACACAAGCACAGAAAGACAAACAAAAAGGGGGGGGGAGAGAGAAATAAAGGGATATTGATTACATGGATCTCCGGTACAGTTAGCGGACATGACAGACACAGATCCCCCCTGCACTAAGTTGCGCACTTGGGGTCCGCTACGCATTCCGTGGAACATGCCCTACACGCCTAGAGTTGACAACTGCACCCATGGATGACACGGCCCAGGGATGGCTGTACTGACAAACTACTGAGGGTGGTGGCTGGGGACACAGGGGCTTACGGGGGTGCCCAGCCTACAGATATCGCCCTGGCCTAGGGGGACCCCCAGCCCTCCTCCCCCACCCAGACACCTCCACTGCGCGACAACAGAGTAGATAATGCTTGTACTCACCCCCTTGTGTCTGCTGTGCTGCCCTCACGCGCCCATCCAAATCAGGGTAGGCCACCGCCAGGATCCGGAACATCAGGGGGCTCAGTTGACGGCAGGCACCCCGCCTACGTTGGGAGGCCATCCCCAGCAGAGACTCGGCGGTCTTCTTGGTCCCGCGGCGGATGTCCTCCCACCTCTTGCGGCAGTGGGTGCCCCGTCGATGGTGGACCCCCAGGGTCCGGACTTCCTTGGCGATGGCACGCCAAATCCCGATCTTCTCATGGGCGCGGACCTATGTGACACGTACAGGGAGGGAGAAATACCACGTTCAAGTTTGTCAGCATTTTCCTTGCCAGTGGCCCAACATGCCCCCCATCCCCGCCAGGCCCAACATGCCCCCCATCCCCGCCAGGCCCCCCGCCATGCCCCCCACCAGGCCCAACATGCCCCCCATCCCCGCCAGGCCCCCCGCCAGGCCCCCAAGCCAGCCAGTGGCCCCAAATCCAGATAGAATTAAACTCACTTGTTGGTCTGGAGGACCGTAGAGTAGCGCATACTGGGGGAGGACCCCATCCACAAGTTTCTCCAACTCCTCTCCAGTGAAGGCAGGGGCCCTTTCCCCAGGTGCAGCAGCCATTGTCCCTTCCAGACCGAGGTCACAGCAACACTTGCAGTATAGGTCCTCTCCTGTGAAAGTTCAAGTCGCAAGTGGATAAGTAGATAGAAAATGGCGGTCACGTCCGCGGCGGTGCGTACCGCGGCGGTGCGTCCCGCCACCGCCGGCGCCCTTCGCCATTGGCTCCTGAAACCCATAGGCTTCAATGTTAACCAATGCGGCTTGGCGCCACGGTCTTGGCCCGCCGCCCGCCGCGGTGTGCCACGCCAGCGCATTGACCTCACATCCCATTGTCACACTTCACAGGTCAGGCAGCCGCCATTTCCAGGGCCCACATGGCTCAATTTCAACTGCGTCACACAGGCCTAGGCCTTGCATAGCCACTCAGACACGCCATTCACTGCATAGAGAATCGTTTACTGTGCTAGCTGTGAGTACATACCTGTGGGTTGCTTGACTGTGTGCTCCATGTTGTCCTTCCTAGGCACCGTCCGCTGGGTTGGGCGAGGAGACGGATGAATCCTCCCGTGTACCGACCGCTGGTGGACCTGTCGACAATGGAAGAACGCCACATTATCCTGACCTACCGTCTTAACCGTGCCACTATCCATGAACTGTGTGCCCAGCTGGAGCCCGACCTGATGTCCCCCATCCGCCAACCCACAGGGATTCCCCCTCTGGTGCAGGTCATGTCAGTACTCCATTTCTTGGCAAGTGGGTCATTTCAGACAACCGTGGGAATTGCTTCTGGGATGTCTCAGCCCATGTTTTCG
The DNA here is from genome assembly GCF_031143425.1 of Pleurodeles waltl. NCBI lineage: Eukaryota > Metazoa > Chordata > Amphibia > Caudata > Salamandridae > Pleurodeles > Pleurodeles waltl. Next base: position 1,527,967,417 of record NC_090446.1, on the reverse strand, counting down.
AAGGTGTTATCCAGAGTGTTGTCTGCCCTGATGAAATCCGTGAGGAGCTACATCATTTTCCCTGAGGTGGGCGAATTGGCTACAGTGAAGGGTGATTTCTACGCCCTTGGACATATTCCCAACGTAATTGGTGTCATTGATGGGACCCATGTGGCTTTGGTTCCCCCAAGAGACAGGGAGCAGGTGTACAGGAACAGAAAAAATTACCATTCAATGAACATCCAGGTGGTGTGTTTGGCTGACCAGTACATCTCGCATGTAAATGCCAAATTCCCAGGGTCAGTGCATGACGCCTACATCCTCAGGAATAGCAGCATCCCTTACGTGATGGAACAGCTACAGAGACACCGTGTATGGCTAGTGGGGGACTCTGGGTACCCCAACCTGTCGTGGCTACTGACCCCAGTAAGGAATCCCCGGACCAGGGCAGAGGAACGGTACAGTGAGGCCCATGGGCGTACTAGGAGGGTGATCGAACGCACCTTTGGCCTCCTAAAGGCCAGGTTTAGGTGCCTGCATATGACAGGTGGATCCCTAATGTACTCACCTAAGAAGGTGTGTCACATCATCGTGGCCTGCTGCATGCTTCACAACCTGGCTTTGCGTCGCCAGGTGCCTTTCCTGCAGGAGGATGGTCGAGACGGTGGTGTTGTGGCAGCGGTGGAACCTGAGGAGAGTGACGAGGAGGAAGACGACGGTGCTGAAACAGACAACAGGGACAGAATCATTGAACAGTACTTCCAATAGGACACAGGTAACATTTCAAAGATAATTTAGTAAATGTTAACTACTCTCCTGCATCTCTGCTGCCTGTCTATTTGCCCCAGTGTATGATGACTGAGTTTTGGCTTTTCCCTCCCTATTTCAGATCTGGGGTCCCCACTACGAGTCCTGTGCTTCGTTTCCCCATGGACTACAGCTTTGTGGCAGCTGTTTGTTGACTTCACCATGTACAAGGACATATTTGCACGGTCATGTCAATTACAATCTATTGAAATCACAGCCAGACTCCAGATTTTTTGGTGCAAAATAGGTGTTTATTTAAGTGCTCAAAATGGGATGGGTGGTTTCAAGTGGGTGGGGGCTATGGTGAAGGAATGTCCATGGCAGAGTCCAGAGTAACAGTCACACAGGTGCATTGTCCAGAGGCCTGTGGAGAGATGGAGCATGGGCAGTTCAAGGATGGACAGGGTGACAATGTGGGACAGTGGGATGACATCAGGTGGTATCCATTGCTGGCGGGGGTCTTGACATCCTACTCTGTCTTCTTGCGAGATCTCAGGGCCCTCTTGCGGGGTGGTTCTTCTCCTGCAGGAGGTGGGGGTCTGGTGGGCTGCTGCTGTGCGGGGGCCTCCTGTCCACTAGCGCCGGCGGAGGTGGTTGGCTGTTCTTGGTCCAGGCTAGTGGCAGGGGCCCTTGGGTGTTGTTCAGTGTCCGCCCTGTTGTTGACGAGGTCCTGCAGCAGCCCTACCATGGTAACCAGGGTGGGGTTGATGGCTCTGATGTCCTCCCTGTACCCCCGATAGTGTTCCTCCTGCAGTGCCTGGATCTCCTGGAACCGGGCCAGTACCGTCGCCATCGTCTCCTGGGAGCGGTTGTATGCTCCCATGATGGTGGTGAGGACCTCGTGGAGAGTGGGTTCCCTGGGCCTCTCCTCCCCCCCCTGTCGCACAGCTGCCCTCCGAGTTCCCCTGTTTCCCTGGGCCTCTGCCCCCTGGCCGGTGTGCCCACTACCACTGCCCCCAGGTCCCTGTTGTTGTTGGGGTGGTGGGTTATCCTGTGTGCCCTGTAGTGGTAGACACACCGCAGATTGACGCGCCCTGGAGACAGAGGCATGGGCCCGCTGGGTGGGAGCTGTGCTGGTGTTCCCAGAGGGGTTAGGGTCTGTAGTGGCCTGGGCCTGTGTGAGGGGAACCGACTGTCCAGAGGTCCCCGATGGTCCGGGCTGGTCATCGTGTCCAGGTCGACAGAGCTGCTGTCATCGCTGACGGCCTCTTGGGTGGGGGGTGTGGAGAATTCTGGCCCCTCCGCCGCGGTGTGTTGACGGTCGGGTCCTGCAGGGGTATAGAGGTATGGTTATAGTTTCAATGTGTGGCATATGGGTGTATCTGTGGGTTCTCGTGTCCCCAAGTGCTGGCATTCGTGTGTGGGGGCTTTGGTGAGGGTGGCTTGTGGGGGGGATGTGTATATGCATTGGGCATGCTTTGGTGATGGGTGTCCATGCTTAGTGGACGCATGCAGGCCTAGGTTTTGGGATGTGTGGGTTGTGATGGTGAGACATTGGCGGGGAATAGGTGTGCTGGGGGTGGGGGTGAGGATGGTGGTGGGGGTGAGGATGGTGGTGGGGGTGAGGGTGGGGGTGAGGATGGGGGTGGGGGTGAGGGTGGGGTTCGAGGATGGGGGTGAGGGTTGGGGTCTGATTTTGCATGCAGGTGGGGGGGAAGCAGTATTGAAGCTTCAAATTACCAGTATCCATTCCTCCGCCGACTCCTGCGAGGCCGTCAGGATGCAGGATGTTCAAGACTTCCTCCTCCCATGATGTGAATTGTGGGGGTTGAGGTGGGGGTCCTCCGCCAGTCTTCTGCACGGCGATGTTGTGCCTGGATACCATGGAACGCACCTTCCCCCGTAGGTCGTTCCATCGCTTCCTGATGTCTTCCCGATTTCTGGGGTGCTGTCCCACTGCGTTCACCCTGTCGACAATCCTCTGCCATAGCTCCGTCCTCCGGGCAATGCTGGTGTATTGTATCTGTGTGCCGAACAGCTGGGGCTCTACCCGAACGATTTCCTCCACCATGACCCTGAGTTCTTCGTCTGTGAAGCGGGGTTGTCTTTGGGGTGCCATGGGGTGGTGTGTATGATGTGTGGGGTGGAGTATGTGTATTTAAGTGAGTTGAGTGTGGTGGTGTGTGTTGTTTTGTGTGTGGATAGTGTGTGGGTGATGGTGTTGAGTGGCTGTGGCTGTTATTTTTTGGATGCTGGTGTCTCGCTCTTGCCTTCTTGACGAATTTTTTAGCGTAGGGGTTTGTGGGTGATGTGGGTGTGTGTTTTATATTGTATTGTGTGTGTGGGAGTGGTGTGTGTATGTGTATCAGGTGTGTGGGATTCAAATCGTCCAATGTGGCTGAGTTTTGTTCGTTTGTGTGTATTCTGACCGCGGCGGTGTGTCCCGCCAATGGAATACCGCGTTTGAATGACCGCCGCGTGGATTCGTGGGTCGTAATGGCATGGGCGTATTTCTGTTGGCGTGACGGTGGAGGTTTTGTCACCTCCACCTTTCCGCCGACCGCTGGTCTGGCGGTCTGTTGTGGCGGTCGGATTTTCGGAGGTTTGCCTTCTGCGGGTCAGAATGACCGTGGCGGGTTTCCGCGACCGCGGCGGGATTATGGAGGATTTCTGACCGGCGGTAGGCGCCTTTTACCGCCGAGGTCAGAATGACCACCTTAGTATTGTTACTCTGGGGCACTGAGGCCTGATATCACTTATTGTGACTCTGGGACTCTGAGGACTCACATTTCTTTCAGTATTGTGACTCTGGGACACTGAAGCCTGATATCACTTTCAGTATTGTGACTCTGTAGTTTGCAAATTTTCTAATCATTGTAAATAAAAGGAGCTACTGACCCAGAAGGATGAGAGGATACATTTGCTCTACCGAATTTCGGTCTCAAATCATAGCAGAAGGCAGCAGTGAGTGCTTAAATTTCGCAACCGTTCAGCAGTACTCCTCTTCTGATGACAAATAAAATAAGTATAAGATCTCATGGTGGCTCTGTGAAGACGAAAATTTGACATTAACAGCAAGGAGCTAACTGGTTATTGCAGGAGGCTGACTCTCTATATAGTGTACAAAAATGATGTGCACTGTGTAGAGAATCCAAGCAACCCCACCTTGGTTTCCAGAGGTAAAAAGCAGGCAACCGAATGCTCTGTTTTTGTGGTAGTGTGGGTGAGCAGTTAGGCTTATCTTGGAGATGTGCTAAGCATTTATTGTACTCACAGTATCAATAAATGTGGACTCACACTCGGAGGAATAACTCGAGATCAATTTACAAAAATACTTCAGATTGTTATAACATTTTTAAGGCCAAGATCACCAAAATCAGGTAAGTACTTTTTAAGTTATGATTTTTCAAAGTTTTGAAAATGTACTGTTTCTGTGCATAATTATGCACCATAGGAATCAATAGGAGAAACCTTTAAAATTCCATATAAAATCAGGAAGCGCTCTTGAGTATCACCTTTTGTTTCTAGGTCAAGGTCTTTGAGATGCCCTGGGGGCTAGCCAGAGATTCAGGCTGTCCCGGTTTCAGCGGGAGTAGCAGCTGAAAGTTTTGGAGCTGGTGCACCATGAAGAAGGGGAAAATGTGGAAACACACTGCACAGATGGACTTAAAGGTAAGTTGGTGGGTCCCCTTTGAGTGTAGAGGTTGCAAGGATTTGGGGACCACTAGAGCACATCTGGTTTATCTGTGTGGGGGCCAGGTAGGCCGGGTGCAGCGTGGATTGGTCATTTAGGGTTTGTGCTCCCTGGGGTCCTTGGAGCCAGGAGCAGGTCACTTGGAGGGTGGATTGCAGGTCAACAGGACAGTCTGGGGGTGGTTCTTGGGTGTCCTGAAGTCCCTCGACTGGTGCTTGTTTCTGGTCCTTTTGGAGTCCGGAGTGGACTTTGCTTCTGGGTGTCCATCACTGGGGGTCTAGTACCCTGGGTATTGGTGCGTCTCGGTCCCTGAAAGTTGCAGTGCCACCAACTTTGCTCACTGGTAGGCACTGTCCTTTCGGTCCGTGGGGTGGAGTTTGGTCATGCTGCTGTGTCCGGTTCATTTGTCAGCAGTCAGTCAGTGAACTGGACTTCACTGGTTTCTTGCCTGTGGTGTGCAGGAAGAGATGCATTGACTCAGATGGAGGTTCTTGGTGATTTTTAGAAGGCTGGAGGTCCTCTGGGGTTCCTAAGAGTCTGTCCATTGTCCAGTCGACCCCTCAGCGGCAATTGTCGAGTCCTGGGTGCAGCAGGCAGGGTTTGGCACCTTTTACCCCTTGCAGCAGGAGTTCTCTTCTTCTGTCTCGGATTTTCTTTGTCACTGATCTTCTTGTGGTCATCAAATCTGAATATTTGGTCTAGGGCTCCCCACTAAAAACAGTTTTGAGGGGGAATTAGAGGGAGTACCAATAGGCCACCTACCTTTGGCTGGCTACACCCACTAAGTGGCCACTTCCTGTAGGAAGGGGGTCACATCCCTAACCCTGATAGGCTATTTTCCTGCCATTCAAGAAGGAGGAAAATGAAATGGAGTGGTAATCTCTCCTGCCACACCTGAAGGGTGGTGCAGGCTGAGGGTGGCCACTTCCTCTACCTTCGCGAAGATTTCCAACTGGTTTTCCAGTGCGGCCATTTCTACTAGCAGCAGAGGTCAGATTTCAAAGGTGGTAAAGCCTTTGGAACTGACTGGTGTTACAGAGTGTCTGCCTGGGGGAGGAGGGGTGTGTTCTGGTTCCTGAAAGCAAAGGCCCTCACCCCAGGAGTTCAGACTCTTGTCTGAGGGTGGCAGGCTGTTTAAGACCAGTCTGCAACCATGCCAGGGCTGTTAGGTTTTTCAGGGAGCACCTCTAAGGTGCCCTCTGGGTACATTTTATAATAAATCCAACACTGGCATCAGTGTGAGTTTATTATTCTGAGTTGTTTGATACCAAACACCTGATGGTTCAGAGAGGCCATCATGTAGCCGGGGAACTCGTAGTGACCAGTGTCCAGTACGTGCATTTGCTATAGCTTCCCAGTACACTTACTATGTCCTAAGGTTTTGACACGGTAGGGGCATATTTGTTCATGCACACATATGTCTGCACATGCGTTATAGTGAACTCTGCCTTGGGGCTGACAGGCCTGCCAGAGAAGTGACTTACCCATACTGAATGCAGTGTTAGTGTACAGGGCTCTCAGGTGTTGCACTCTGGGGGGCTCTCTTCAGTACCCATGCCCTAGGTACCAGGGGTAACATTTACTAGGGACTCACGGGGTGACTAAAGTGCCTAAACATAGTGCAGTTTTGGGCAAAGAGATCTGACCCTGGGTACCTGTTTATCAGGGGCCAAGGGCACTTACAATTCGAAACCACATCATTTTCCAGGTAAACTGTGAAATGGTAATTTTTTAACAGAAATGTTTTTCGTTAAAACCTAAATCAACATCTCTAACTCAAAGGCTTCAAGTGTTTATAAAGTAATGTCAGAGTAGGATATCGAGACATGGGCAGGACTGAACGGACTGCACAAGTCAAGGCTTCAAAGGTACAAGTATCCACAACCACTGCATGGATGTCTACAGGGCTTGTGGGGATCTGCTCCCAGCAACTATGCTCCCTCCCTCATAGCAGACCAAGCAGCTCTGCTTGAAGGATGGAGGACTATTGCCTCCTTTCAGCAGCCCCCACCCTCTCCAGACCGCTGGGTTGATGGATGTCCAAAGACCTTATTTAGGCCTCTGCAGTCCACCTCCCCCTTCTCCTTCACATGCAGCACTCCTTTCTCCTGGCAGTCCCCCAGTCCTTGTGCAGAGGTCTTGTTGCAGCTTTGATCTCAACCTGGATGGGTCTAGCACCCAGAGATTTTATTCCTGGACACTGATGTGGGGCCTCTTTTCTGGTCCCACCCCCTCAGCAGGCACTTGTTCAATATTTTTTCATAACATGACTGCACAATGTTCACATTTTGAGGGACATCTCCAATCAAATGTCTGCATGCCCCCTTCTTGATCAGCTGATTAGCCTATGCCGGGGGGACCTTCCAAGGGAGTGGGTTCAAGGCTGAATTTGTGTAGTTTCTGTACTTTTAGAGAGGTGATGTCAGTAGCATTAGGGAGATGCAGCAGGAAGAGTGCCAGAGCTGTGGGTACCCAAGGAGGTTTCAGGAGGTAAACCTACAAAAGAGACCATATGTCACCTCACCCACCAGGTACCGGAGCCCAGATACAACGAGCCCACTACAGAAAGGGAAGAATGTTCCTGGCTCTACTCCTCCCTCCATCGCACAAAGCAATGCTCACGATGGAGTCCTCTGGTGTTGTCAGCCAGTTGCACGTGCAGGCACCACTCTGTTCCTGGGCACACATACAAAGTGCAGATGGACATCGTAATGCAGTGAACGGATATCTGTCACATTTGTGACAGAGTAACCCATGCGCCAAACTCTAAACCAGGCCCAAAGTTTCAGCATGCAGAGTCCTGCTGAGAGCCACTCGGCAACGTCATTCTTGTGCATCGGTACAAACTGGTAGTTGCGCTCTACAACACCCATTGCCAACGATGTCTTTGCATTGTTGTCTTATTTTTAAAGATGTCAAGTTCCATGGTATTACTCTTAAACATATCGTCAAGTGGTGTGCTTTCCAGTTGTGATCTTTAAAGTTCAGTTCTCAGTTGTGCTGCCATGTTATCATAATGCAGCGCGGTAATCAGCGCCCACATTTCCAGGTCTTCCGCACTTGCTTTCAAGGGCACCAGCTGCACCAGGAAGAAAGCATTATTGATCAGTCTGTCATGAATGGAAGGTGAGGAGGTGTTTGAACATTTACCACCATTACAAGCTCCACTAGGGGTTGACACCAGAGAGAAAGAATGTTTCCCCGAAGCCTTGCGTAGTATGAAGGCACATTTCACTGAGTTATGGAATGGTTCAGCGTTTATACTTCCATCAGCTTGTCGCAGAACTAAGGGCCTAATTCAGAGTTTGGCAGATGGGTTACTCCATCACAAATGTGACGGATATCTCGTCCGTCATATTATGATTCCTATAGGATGTAATGGGACCATACTGCAGAGGATGGCATATTCGTCATATTTGTGACAGAGTAACCCCATCCGCCAAACGCTAAATCAGGCCCTCATTCATTTGGATTTCTCTACTGCTCTGTGTAAAAAGCAATTTGTTGGATTTGTTCCACTCGAGATCAGGAATGAGGTTATTATAGAAACAATTTATACTTTATAAGACCGAAGATCAGTCCGATTGACATAGCTAAGAGTGTCAACCATTCACTTGTTGGGTTTAAACCTTTATGGAGTTTACAGTCAGTGAGGATGCCACTGTTTCTAGAATCACTTTTGCTATAAAACCTAAAATAGATTCAAGGACAAGTATCAACAAAACTTGTCTCAATGCCAAGGAAAAATTAGATGCATACGGTTCTATTCTAGAAATCACCAACCTTCTTTTGAGTCTTCTCAATGTTTCAAATGTGGGAACTGTGAACATTTTTTAAGTGTGTGTATCAAATCTGAGGGCATTGCAAGTATATTTTTGCAAAGGGCGTAGATTTTCAGAGTGACTAGAACCATACATTAGCTTAAGGTGATGTCATTGATTCTAAATCTTTTTCAGATCTCAGCAATGAAGTAAATCAAATACAACTTGATTTAGGAGTCAACCAAACAGGCACGAACTGGGTTCATTGGAGGATCTAAAGAGCCTGGTGCAGGAGATGATGTGGTTTGAGGCGTAGAGGAGGAGCCTACAACCCACCGAATTTCACTATTCAACTCGATGGAAACATATTGGAGTTATGGCAGACTCTAGTTCTCTAGTCACCATTCTATCTGATGTCTTTTTTTTTTAATTAGGGGGACAAAAGGTTAGAGCTCAGTGATGCTAAGGAATATGGCATATGGCTTTGAAAGAAAATAAATTGACTTCTTGTGGAATTTTGTCACTATTATCAAACTTAAGAATAGACATATATTTGGAAAAGTATATGGTGGCACAGACACGTAACATGTTTTGGGGTGGTCGCGTCAAGACAGAAAGGGAATTCCACTCAAACTAAATATTAAAATATCCATCGTTCAGGTAATTTTGAGGTGCAGAGTTGTTGCATGGCTGTTCAAGTTGAAGAATTAGAAACACTGTTAGATAAATACAAAGCTGCTTCTAGAAAGGAATTAGTCAACGTTAGAGGCTTTAATCATTTTTTTGTTCATAAATGTGACTCTGTTCCCATCCGACAGAGCTCCAAAAATATTCCCATGAGTGTCAAAGATTAATTGATTGAGATGTGTATGTGAAATATGGGCTACGGGTGTAACCGAAACAGTGGATGCTGTTGAATGGCTGTCTCCAATAGTTTTAAGATGAAAACTGCCAGTCTGCGGCTCTGTATCAATTTAAGATCAGTCAATAACCAAAGTTTGGTGGATTGCTATCTGATAGCCCACATTCATAATTCCAAGCAAAGTTAGATGGAATGAAATTGTTCAGTACATTAGGATTGAAACTGCATGTCATCAGATTGAGATATCTAGAGCTATCTGTGTCATATATATTACCACATTTATTACGCCAGACTGCATTCAGGTGTCCTAGGATGCTGTTCACTTTGGCCGCAAATCTTCAGTGTCTCAGGAGCTTAGGTATAGTTTGCTTTGAGATACTGAAGGGGTGGTGGCGTTCCAGAATGACATCCTGTTTTTGCTAATTCATTTGTGAAATATAACCATATTCTGGAAAACATGCTGTCTCTTCTTCAAAGGTCGGAGGATGGCCATCCAGTTGGAAAAGTGTGACATTTTCTCCGGGGAAGTAGAGTATCTAAGCAACCACATTTCTGATGAAATAATTTTTCCTCAGGAGAATCTGATCCAAGTCATTGAAGATGTATACAAATCTGTTAATAGGAATCAAATTAGATCCTTGGCGGGTCTTGGTGAGTTTCTTGAGCATTGATTACAAATTTTCATTTGCTGGCAGCTCCACTGAGGAATTACATTTGCGTAGTTACAGGAACATGATGTTGCTTCTACCAAATTGAAAGAGCCTATTATTATTGCAGCTCACTTGAAACTGTATTCACAGCCTGCCAAAAGCATGATCACAGTGCGGGCAAAATCAGAAGGACTTGGGTCTGTTTTTGTCAGGTGAAGGTGACAGCATGTATTCACCTCTAGATCCTCGTCGCCAGGTGAATGCAAATACTCAACAATTGAAAGAGAAGCTCTGGAGCATGCCTGGAGCATGTATTATTTTAAGTTTTAAGAGCTACATGGAAGGATCAGCATTGTCCATTAGGACCAATAACGATCCACTATTCGCGTTGCACAGGAATGGCTTTTCCAAGACTTGCCAGGATTTTATCTAGATCACATGAGTATACATTTTCTGTTACCTACAATCCTAGACCTCTGAACGTTTGAGAAGAATGTTTGTCAAGGTTATCATAGAGTGGTAAAAGTTGGAAGAACAAATAGGCATTGAATGTGTTGTAGCTCTCGTAGACACTGGCACTGCTGATGGTGATATTGGTGTAAATGATGACACGTGGTCAAGAGGTTTGCAGAGGCATCATATTGCTAGAGGTGAAATGGTTTTGTTTGAATGTTTGACCCAGGCAGAAAGTTTTCGTATTGAAATTGCAGGTGTTTGGGGAAGTTGTGGATGAGATTTCCTTGCCCTGGTTTCTGTTCACAGTGCGTTAGTGAGTTTGGCTCATGCTGTCCATGTTGCTGAGTCTGACATTGAAAGTAATCCTTTTAGCAACAGGAAGCCAATGTAGCATACACAGTGCAGAAGATGATGAAGTATACCGAGGCAAACCAAGAGTTAGGGCCTCATTATGACCCTGGCGGCCGGCCAACAGGCTGGCGGTGTACTGCCAGTGTATTATGACTGTGGTGCATTAGCCACGGCCATACCGCTGGCCCCTCCACTTAACCACCAGGCTTCCGCCAGGCAGTCATAATCCCCAACCTCCAGCCTGTCTATGGCGGTAAACACTGACATGGAAAGGCTGGCGGTAAGGGGGACTCGGGGTGCCCCTGGGAGCCCCTGGGGGCCCCTGCACTGCCCGTGCAGGGGCCCTCAGGCAGAGCCCCATCGTGCATTTCACTGCCTGAATTTCGGGCAGTGAAATGCACAATGGGTACTGCTGCACCCGCTGCACATCAACATTGCTGCCGTCTCTATTAAAATGGAGCCGGCTGTAATGTTGATGTGACTTTTCTGCTGGGCCAGCGGACGGAAACGCTGTTTCCATCCGCTGGCCCAGCGGAAATGTCAAAATAGGGAGCCTCAAATACCGCCAGCACGGTATAGTGCAACCTGTGGCTCAGGTGGTCTTTTTGTAAGACCACTGAAGTCGTAATGAGGGCCTTAGTTTGGCAGCCATGTTTAAAATGTGTTGTAGCTTGTTCAAAACACCCTGTATAACACCCAAAAAAAGAGAGTTACAGTAATCAAGGCTGCTAATGGTACTCGCATGAACAATTATCGCCTGGCTGGAGGAGGTAGGAATGGAACAATTTTCAGTAGAAGAAAACAGGAGGAAGTTAGATGATGTGTCTGTCTTACCAGTGTCAAATTCCCGTCAAGATGGAGACCAATGTTTTTTACAGACTGGACTGGGAGGGAGTGGTCAGAGTAGGTTGGAAGCCAGAACATGGAAGGAAAGGCCTGGTCAGGGAGGAGTGAGAGACCCACAAAACCCCAGTCTTATTCTTATTAAACTTCAAGGCAGTGTATTGTAGCCAAGAAGATACAGCGGACATGCACTGATGGAACGCCTGAAGTGAGGACGCCCCTGTCTTAGCCAAGGCAATGATCAGTTGAGTGTCATCTGCATAATTCAGACAAGTGACACCGAAAATACCTAACTAGAGTATTTAGTGGGCACCTGCAGATATTGAACAAAGTGGGGCTAAGTGCAGACCCCTGCAAGACCCCTTGGCCAAGGGCTGTAAGAGATGACATGAAAGGAGGGAGCTAGCCTGCTATGGCCTGATTCCCGAAGGTAACTGGTCTAAGCTTAGGCCTAAAGTCTAAGGGCCAGATTTACTAAAAAGTGGCACAGATTAGTGCTTCGCTTTAGAAATAAAAAAATATGGTGCACCCCTGTGTTTCCCCCCGCGCTGGCGCTAAATTTAGCAGCAAGCACCAACACAGCCATCCTTGCTCAATTGTGCAATGGTGTCTGCATTGAGGGGATTGATTGCTTATGCGCAGGAAGGTTTCTCTTCCTGCACATAAACAATCTACAATGGCAATCTGTTACTTCTATGTGTGCTGCAGAATGCAGCACACATAGAAGTAGCAAATCACCATGTTTGAATGATTATCTTTTACAGGAAGGGACACATTCTTGCACATAAACATTCATTCATGGCCTTTTGCTCCTTCTGTGTGTGCTGAAGAAGGCAGCACACATGGAAAAAAGCAAAAACGAGGAGGAATAAAAGTATTCCTTCTCATTGTGCACGCTAACGCCACCCCTGGGGTGATGTTAGTTTTTGGCGCTGCCACATATTTACGTCTTCTGTTAAATCTGGTGTAGCGTCAAAAGCAATGGGTTTTGCAGTAGAACGCCCACAATAACACCCACTGCATGCCTCCCTGACACACAGAACTGCGTCAGAGTGGCCCATATCTCCGAGGTGGCGTTAGGCCACAAAGAGTAGCTTAGCGCCACCTTGTAAATGTGTCGCACAGCACCACTAGGGTGTCACAAAAGGTGATGCTCCTGTGGTGCTAGGGCCTGGTAAATGTGGCCCTCAGTTTATGACTTTGGGACTTCACAAAGGGCATTTGCGAGTACCATCTTTATGTCCACACATGGGGCAGATCTAACAATAGTATTCGTAAATGCCCTTTGTGAATTTCCAAAGGCATAAACGTAGACGTTTGGTCTCAGTTTAGACCAAGCATCTCAATTTATCTTTATGAATCGGGCCTATGGTGTCAATCCTTTATGGAGGATACTGTAAAAAAATGCTCATGGATTATGAGTTCCATTTTCTGCTTTCTCTTAAAGCTTTGTACTGGTTCTGATCAGTTATTTTACCTAGTCCACTCTCCACTACCAGGGCAATGTATGGACTCCCTAATAAAGTATTTTTTTTTACCTTTGTACATCATTTTCTCAACACTAGGGGTGGGCGGAACTTGCAGAGTTTCACTCCATGGAATTGCGCAGAATTCATCCAATTGACGATACGGAGCTCGCACTGCAATTTAGCGCCGATAGTGTGAGCAGTGCCAAAAATCAGCGCGAGCTGCACCATGCATCCACGGTGTCCAAGGAGTTCAGTGCAGCGCCTAGAATCTGCAGACATAGCTTTACACAAGCGGAGGCAGACGCTCTGAGCTTTGTGTTGTGCATACATTTGCAGGCATAGCTCCAGACCAGGGGCGCACAGGCAGGGAGTCCTATGAATTCTGTGCAGTGCCTATACTCTACAGGCACAGCACAGCTTCAGAAAAGCAAGAGAGGTTCCCAAGCCATGCTGGGCTGCACCCTGACTTATCCTGTACAGCAGAAATGATATAGTGCTTCACACCTCTGATGAGAGAACAAAGCACTACACTGGATTTCTGGCCCTCCTTCAGATGCTCCTGGCTGTATAGAAGTCTGCAGTTCAGGTGCTGTGTGAGGTACATGAGCTCTGGGGTTGTGTTCTCAATCTGTGCAATGGCCAGGCAGCTGTGTGAACTCACACACTCGTGTGCATTCACCTACCGTTCATTTGTGCAGGGGCTGTGTGTCTCATTGCAGTTACACACTAGGGCAGAGCCAGGATCTCTGAAATGCAGACTGTGCCCCCCTTATTCTTACTGTGGGCAGAATGGAGCGCCTCTCTTCAGCCATCTGCGTGAGGAGCTAGGACCAGACTCCTGGAAGGCAGGGGTGGGCAGCACTGGGCCTGTCTACATCAGAGTCTTTGTGGAAGGGGTGGGGTGTAAGCCCCAGGGCAGGGGGTGCAAGATGCACATAGAGATACAGGTGATGGAAGTAGCCACTGCAGCCAGTGATGACCTGTCAAATGCAGGCCTGGCTATAGAGGCTGAAGAACACCAGAAACAGGTAAACACCAGGGCCTCGACTCTGGCAAGGTGGCAACCCCTTCCAAGCCACCGCGGTGTGATCAGGTGGAATAAACGCGATTCTGAGGTCCTTTGTTCAACCTGCTAAAGCAAACACACCCTGTGAGGAAGGTGTTAGTACACACCCTGCGCTGTGTGCCAGGAGGTGTGACACCTGCTAGCATGTATGGTGTGTTGTGTTACACCTCCTGGCACACACTCTGCCCTGTGCTGCACCTGCTAGCACGGGTGCTGTGCTGCCCCTCCTGGCACACCCTGCCCTGTGCTGTACCTGCTAGCGCGTGTGCTGTGTTACACCTCCTGGCACACACCCTGCCCTGTGCTGCACCTGCTAGCACGGGTGCTGTGCTGCCCCTCCTGGCACACCCTGCCCTGTGCTGTACCTGCTAGCGTGTGTGCTGTGTTACACCTCCTGGCACACACCCTCCCCTGTGCTGCACCTGCTAGCACGGGTGCTGTGCTGCCCCTCCTGGCACACCCTGCCCTGTGCTGTACCTGCTAGCGCGTGTGCTGTGTTACACCTCCTGGCACACACCCTGCCCTGTGATGCACCTGCTAGCGCGTGTGCTGTGCTGTGTTACACCTCCTGGCACACACCCTGCCCTGTGCTGCACCTGCTAGCGCGTGTGCTGTGTTACACCTCCTGGCACACACCCTGCCCTGTGCTGCACCTGCTAGCACGGGTGCTGTGTTACACCTCCTGCCACACACCCTGCCCTGTGATGCACCTGCTAGCGCGTGTGCTGTGTTACACCTCCTGGCACACACCCTGCCCTGTGCTGCACCTGCTAGCGCGTGTGCTGTGTTACACCTCCTGGCACACACCCTGCCCTGTGCTGCACCTGCTAGCACGGGTGCTGTGCTGCCCCTCCTGGCACACCCTGCCCTGTGCTGTACCTGCTAGCGCGTGTGCTGTGTTACACCTCCTGGCACACACCCTGCCCTGTGCTGCACCTGCTAGCACGGGTGCTGTGCTGCCCCTCCTGGCACACACCCTGCCCTGTGCTGCACCTGCTAGCGCGTGTGCTGTGTTACACCTCCTGGCACACACCCTGCCCTGTGCTGCACCTGCTAGCACGGGTGCTGTGCTGCCCCTCCTGGCACACCCTGCCCTGTGCTGTACCTGCTAGCGCGTGTGCTGTGTTACACCTCCTGGCACACACCCTGCCCTGTGATGCACCTGCTAGCGCGTGTGCTGTGCTGTGTTACACCTCCTGGCACACACCCTGCCCTGTGCTGCACCTGCTAGCGCGTGTGCTGTGTTACACCTCCTGGCACACACCCTGCCCTGTGATGCACCTGCTAGCAAGTGTGATGTGCTGTGTTACACCTCCTGGCACACACCCTGCCCTGTGATACACCTGCTAGCGCGTGTTTTGTGCTGTGTTACACCTCCTGGCACACACCCTGCCCTGTGCTGCACCTGCTAGCATGCGTGCTGTGCTGAGTTACTCCTCCTGGTATGCAATCTTTCATGTGCGTAACTCATAGCATGTGTGCTGTGCTGTGTTACACCTCCTGACACACACCCTGCCTTTTTCTGTACCTACTTGCACAGGCGCTGTGGTGTATTACAACTCTTACCACACACCCCGCGCGCTGTGCTTTGCTCCATTTCCTGGCCCACACCCTGCCCTGTGCTGCACACATCCTGGCATCTCTGTCCAACGAAGGGCATCATGCTGACGTATACATGGATGGCAATTACCAGGGGCTGCATCCGAGTCCATCGTTACTTTGCTCACCATGCCACCTCATTTTGGACCCGGCCATATGCAAACCAGATTTGCAGCGTGGGAGCGTAAAATGGTGGTGAGTCGGTGTAAGTCTAGCACACCTGAGGCGTATTGAGACTACTCGAAAAGCCAGGTCTGCAGCTTCTTACGGAATTCAAGGATTGTGGAGGAGACTCATTTGTAGTAGAAGCTCATTTTACACTCGAGGAGGGATGCAGGAGAAGGATTGACCACTGGATCTGGTTTTCCGTATGCGTGGGATGTGTTCAAGTAGGAGTCCGGACAAGCGGAGGTGTCGGGAGGTTTGTGACAGTAGATGTGACCGTTGAGGTGTGCTGGGCCGGTGCTGTGTAGCGCTTTCAAAGAGTGGATGAAGAGTTTGAATTGTGCTAGTTTATGAATTGGAAGCCAGTGGAGCTCCTTCCTGTGTGGGGTGATGTGAGTGTGGAGTGATATGAGTGTGGGGTGATGTGGGAGGTGGAAGGTGATTCTGGCCACCGAGATTCTGTAGGAACAGCCCAACCCGAAGTGCCTGGTCAGGTCCTCCCTGAACCGGAACACAAACAACCTAGGACCAGTTCTGCCCTTGTTAGGGCTCATCAGTCGGGTATAGCTTGGGCAGGTCCACCCTCCCTGGAACACAAACAACCTAGGACCAGTTCTACCCTTGTTAGGGCTCATCAGTCAGGTATAGCTTGGGCAGGTCCTCCCTCCCTGGAACACAAACAACCTAGGACCAGTTCTGCCCTTGTTAGGGCTCATCAGTCAGGTATAGCTTTGGCAGGTCCTCCCTCACTGGAACACAAGCAGCCCAAGACCATTTTCATCCTTATTAGGGCTCATCAGTTGGGAATAGCTTGCTTCTAGTGGCAGAGTCAGCATTAGACCCATGTCTGGGTATTTCAGTCCAAAGTAGGACATCACACTGAAGTATACAAAAAAGTGATGCATGGAATGCATGAATAAACCTCAGCCGCTGGTAATTATTCAGGCTGCATTCCAGTCCATCGTTATTTTGCACATCATGCTACCTCACTGTGGACCCAGCCATATGTAACTCAGCTTTGACCCTGCCCCATTAGGCACAGTCTAGTCCAAGCTGCCAGGTCAGGTCCTCTCTGAACCAGAACACAGGCAACCTAAAACCAGCTTTGCCCTTATTTGGGCTCATCAGTCGGGTATAGGTTGGTTCCAGTGGCACAGTGAGCACCAGACCCACGTCTGGGCATACCCGTCCCCCAAAGGGCATCGCACTCAAGTGTACTGAAAAAGTATTGTTGGAGTGCTTCGATTAATCTCAGCCACTGGTAATTTCTCGGGCCGCATCCCGGTGCATCTTTATTCTGCACACCATGCCACCTCATGCCACCTCGGTACATGCTGGCACTCAACCTGCCCAGGTCTGCTCTATCCTGTCTTCTACGTGCTGGCACACACACACCATCCTGTGCGGGTCCTACTGTTGCCCTGCAGCTTTACCCTACTATTGAGCCCAAAACTGAGTAACAAGTAAAACCACTTCTGCACCTGAAACTTCACGCAGGGACATCATGTAATCCAAGGATTACTCAAGGAGGTGATGTGGAATTAGAAACTACAAACTTACAAACTAATGCTCAGTAAATCAGGGTGCAGCCAGTGCTTTTACCTATAAAAGAAGGAGTCTGTCACTTCCACACATAACACAATACTGTACATAACCACCGAGGATACTTCCGTTGGCACACGCTACCGGCTAAGGATTACTGCGGTTGGGATGCAGTCCTGGCTCTTCACTAGGACAGGTTTGGAGTGAGCCCTATTTGGGAAAGTAGAGGATAGTGTTTGTGGATTGAGGTTCAGGGTCCTGTGAGGTCCTGCGGGATTTGGGTACAGCGCAGGTACATGCGGTGTGTGTCCCCTCAAGATCCCCAACCTGAAAAGTGCTGCCACTGCTATGGCCCACTCGACATTGCAGGGGTCTGGGTCTGGTGTGTAGGCGCATGTCGAAGGTGGATGAACATGCACAGCACTAGCAGCAGTTGTGGAGAGATCACACTTGGATTGCAGTGCTCGTGGCCTGAAGAATCTTCACCAGGGGATATTCACTGAGCAACCCTTCCCCCGCCCTGACAGACCACGCCTGCAACCTCAGCATCACCCTGGACAGCAAGCTATCTATGCAAAGAACAGGTAAACGCAGTCTCGTCCGCCTGCTTCCACACCCTACGCATGCTCCACAAGATCTCCTGGTGGCTCCCAATCAACACCAGAAAGACCATTGACACCAGCAGGCTGGAGTATGGTAACACTGTTTACTTAGGAATCACTACACGCCTTCTGAAGAGACAACAGACAATACAAAACTCAGCTGCCAGACTTATCCTTGACCTCCCCAGACGGGCTCCCATCACCCGCACCTCCAGAACATACACTGGCTCCCAAACCAGAAGAGAAGCCAGTTCAATATCCTGACCCACCCATACAAAGCTCTGCACAACAGAGGACCAGCATACATCAACAAACGAATGACCTTCCACCAACCGACCAGACACCTGCGAAATGCCTCCCTTTTCTTCGCAGACACCCCCGGTATCCACCCATGCAACAGTTGAGGTCGCACCTTCTCTGATCTGGTGGCCAAAGTCTGGAACAAACTTCCCCTGCACCTCAGGCATGCCGCATTGCTCCAGGAATTCAGAAAAGGACTCAAGCCATGGCTGTTGGAACGAACAGAGCAACTCCAGCGCCTTGAGACCCTCATGGCTGATTTGCTGCGCTTTAGAAATCCTGATAGACTGACAGTCCCACCACCCAGACAAACTGAAGAGTGGTGTTGGAAAGGTGTAGGTTAATGCCCCCACCAACTGCCGGGAACAAACTTGACCTGTTGCAAGAATCCTTCTGGCGCTTGAGTTTCTCAGGTGAGATTGCGTAAGTTCTCTGAAGGCAGATGTTATAGAAGCTATGCCTTCTTTTGGTAATAATCGTGTGCGCAGCATTGGTGGGTACAGTTTGGCTTCAGAGAACGCTGAGGGATGCGCAGGACTTAGGCCTTCATCCTGCGACCTAGTGATGTCGGTCCTCGTCCTGAGTCAGACCAGGCTGCTTCGATCTCTCCTGCTTCAGCTCCTGGAAGTCCCTGGCTTTTTGTGCAAGGGCAACTGCACTGCGCTTTCTAAGCAGTGACCAGCTCCTTCCTTGAAGGAATGCTCACAGAGCCTCCTGCTGGCAGGCTGCCAAACTCACAAGGTTTGTGGTCCAGAGCCTGGCACAGGGAGCTGGCAGGGAATGCCCCTGCCACGGAGCACAGATGAGTTTCTCGGGCACCACTGGCGTGGGATGCCAGATTATAGTCGAGAACTCTTGCCCACTGGTTCATAGTTTCTGCCACGTCCCTCTGCTGGGTTTTCAGAGGATGTGTACTGCAAGGATGCAGGGCTGAGGCTCGAGGCAATACTTGGCTTTTGCGTTTCTTCTCTAACAGGTCCAGTCGCACATTTTGTTTTCTGCTCGGAGGAGGAAGGCAGTGCTTAATTTGTGCTTGTTGTTTCCGGTGCTGTGCACCGGCGTTTATTTGTGAGCGCCGGGGCTTGCTCTTCTGCCTCAAGCATTTGCTGCGAGCAAAAGACACATATGGGAAAGATGGAGGAAGAGAAAAACGAAAAAGCGTCATAAAGGGAGAAAGTAGAAAGTTGCAGGATGAGCTGCAGGGGCAGGGGTGGCCGTAAATTGATTGAAGAGGCCCGAGATGGCTTCAGGATTACGCTGCCTCAGTATTCAGTGCTGGTAGATTTAATTACAGCAGCCTCGTGTTTAAGAGGAGGGCCCTGAGCACCGGCACCTCTTTATTTACAAATTAAGCACTGGAGGAAAGCGGCTGGAGTTGGGAATGTCCCGTCGGGCTACCCAAAAGAGAGACGCAAAAGAGGGAGAGACTCCCCACGTACCCCCTTTCAACTGCTGTGGGTAACAGGATGGAGACGAATGGAGGAGAGGGGGAGGGACATGTCCTTACTCGTGAAGGGTAATCTGCCGCCAGGACCTCAGGTGGGCTCCGGAGACGCATTGCCAGGCACACCGCTGTCTCGGGCGCTCTCCAGCCTCCATCTTACCTATCACTTTGGTCCAGGAAATCAAAATGGATTCCTGCCTAGGCAAGTGACTGATCCACTCTACACACAGGAGTTACACATACATGTGTCATGCATATCTCACATGGATGTCGTAAAGGAGTTGCTAGCAGGGGAGGATGCGGTCATGTTAAACATGCGGGGGGGGTGGAGGGGGGGTGGGGGGCGGCGTTAGGTGAGTCCCCCGGTAGATTACAGGTAAAAAGGCCTGTCCTGACACTAGAGTTCGTTGCTGACTGTCAGTCCTCCACAGCCCACTGAGCTAACTTGATGGATAAAGACGGGTACGCGGGATGGCACCCTTGAGAACTACGAGCCACTTTGGGTCTCGTGCCGTGCCACAGGAAGCCCTCGGTGCCCACGGATGGCCGGCGTGCCCGCTGACGTCAAATATTGGAGCATAACTTGATATAAGGGAACTTAATGTAGGGACGCAACTCTACAGTCACACACTCTGCCCTGTACCTGCGGGTACACACTCTTCCCTGCGCTGTACCTTTGGGCACACACTCTGCCCTGTACCTGGGGGCACTCACTCTGCCCTGTACCTGCGGGCACACACTCTGCCCGCGCTGTACCTGGGGGCACTCACTCTGCCCTGTAGCTGTGGGCACACACTCTGCCCCGCGCTGTACCTGGGGGCACTCACTCTGCCCTGCGCTGTACCTAGAGGGCACTCACTCTGCCCTGCGCTGTACCTGGGGGCACTCACTCTGCCCTGCGCTGTACCTAGAGGGCACTCACTCTGCCCTGCGCTGTACCTGGGGGCACTCACTCTGCCCCGCGATGTACCTGGGGACCCCCACTCTGCCCCGTACCTGTGGGCACACACTCTGCCCCGCCCTGTACCCGGGGGCACTCACTCTGCCCCGCGCTGTACCTAGAGGGCACTCACTCTGCCTGCGCTGTACCTGAGGGCACACACTCTGCCCCGCGCTGTACCTGTGGGCACACACTCTGCCCCGCGCTGTACCTGGGGGCACTCATTCTGCCCTGCGCTGTACCTGGGGGCACTCACTCTGCCCCGCGATGTACCTGGGGACCCCCACTCTGTCCTGTACCTGTGGGCACACACTCTGCCCCGCCCTGTACCCGGGGGCACACACTCTGCCCTGCTCTGTACCTGGGGGCACTCACTCTGCCCCGCGCTGTACCCGGGGGCACACACTCTGCCCTGCTCTGTACCTGGGGGCACACACTCTGCCCCGCGCTGTACCTGGGGACACTCACTCTGTCCTGTACCTGTGGGCACACACTCTGCCCTGCGCTGTACCTGGGGGCACTCACTCTGCCCCGCGCTGTACCTGGGGGCACACACTCTGCCCTGCTCTGTACCTGGGGGCACACACTCTGCCCTGCGCTGTACCTGGGGGCACTCACTCTGCCCTGCGCTGTACCTGGGGGCACTCACTCTGCCCCGCGATGTACCTGGGGACCCCCACTCTGTCCTGTACCTGTGGGCACACACTCTGCCCCGCCCTGTACCCGGGGGCACACACTCTGCCCTGCGCTGTACCTGGGGGCACTCACTCTGCCCTGCGCTGTACCTGTGGGCACACACTCTGCCCTGCGCTGTACCTAGAGGGCACTCACTCTGCCCTGCGCTGTACCTAGAGGGCACTCACTCTGCCTGCGCTGTACCTGGGGGCACACACTCTGCCCTGCGCTGTACCTGTGGGCACACACTCTGCCCTGCGCTGTACCTAGAGGGCACTCACTCTGCCTGCGCTGTACCTGGGGGCACACACTCTGCCCTGCGCTGTACCTGCTGGAACACACTCTGCCCTGTACCTGCTGGCACACACTCTGCCCCAGTGCTTAATTTGTGAATAAAAACGTGTCGGTGCCCAAAGCCCTCCTCTTAAACACTCGGCAGCTACATTTAAATGTGCGAGCACGGAATACTGAGGCAGCGTAATCCTGAAGCCATCTCGGGCCTCTTCAGTCCATTTACAGCCGCTCCCAGGCCTTCAGCTCACTCTTGCAGAGTTCTTCTTTCTCCCTTTGTGACGCTTTTTCGTTGTTCTCTTCCTCCGCCTCCCGTATGTATCTTTTGCTCGCAACAAAAGCTTGTGGCAGAAGAATAAGCGCCGGCCCTCAAAAATAAGTGCCGGTGCTCAGCACCGGAAACATCAAGCACAAATTAAGCTCTGCTGTGCCCTGTACCTCCGGGCACACACTGCCGTGTGCCACGTGCACACACACTGCCCCGGGCTGTGCCTGTGGGCACACACTCTGCCCCGCGCTGTACCCGCGGGCACACACTCTGCCCTGCGCTGTACCTGCTGACACCCACTCTGCCCTGCGCTGTACCTGCTGACACCCACTCTGCCCTGCGCTGTACCTGTGGGCACACACTCTGCCCCGCGCTGTACCCGTGGGCACACACTCTGCCCTGTGCTGTGACGTGGGACCCACTCTGCCCCGCGCTGTACCCCCGGCGCACACCTTGCCCTCTCTTATACCGCTTTAGCACACCCCGTGCGCTATTCCTGGCACGGGGTCCGTGATGGGCAGAGTGGTACCCGGCCTGGCTGTCTGCCGTGTTGCCATGGTAACGGTGGCCGAGATGCGGCGCGGTGCTTGGGGAAAGCGAATCTGTCTTCGGAGAGAGAAAAACGAATTTCCTCCTCGATCCCGTCAGGAAAAGGCTTTGTAGACCCGTCCGATAACAGGGCCTGGATCTTTCCAAGGCTGCAAGGTGGTGGTGGTAGAGGGGGGCGGGTGGGGGCGTGGGGTGAGAGGGCGGGGGGCGGATTGGGACAGAGACAGTGTAATCACCTGTCATGACTTTCCGTACACTTAGTGCACGTGGTTGTATCAGGTGCCTTGTGATGAAACACTCGATTGTACTAAGACCCTTGTGTTGACACACGCACACACAGTGCAACCCTTGTGACGACACACGTACTCACACTGCGACCCTTGTGGCGACATGTGCTCATGGTTGAACCCTTGTGTTGACACACATGTTAGGACTCTTGTGTCGACACACGTGCTCACAGAGCCTTGAGTTGATGCGTATGCTCAAAGTTAGACCATTAGGTCGGCACGTGCCACCAGTTGGACCCTTGTGTTGACACACTGGTTGGGCCCTTGTTTCAACACATGTGCTCACAGTGCAACACTCGTGTCGAAACACTTGCTCACAGTTGGACCCTTGAGTTGATGTACGCGCTCACACTTGGACCTTGTGATGACACATGTGCACACAGTTGAACCCTTGTGTTGACACACATGATTCAATTAGGACTCTTGTGTCGACACACGTGCTCACAGTTGGAGCCTTGAGTTGACGCATATGCTTACAGTTGGACCATTAGGTTGACACATGCTGACTGTTGGACCCTTGTGTTGACACACTGGTTGGGCCCTTGTGTCAACACATGTGCTCACAGTGCAACACTTGTGTCAACACACTTGCTCACACTTGGACCCTTGTGATGACACATGTGCACACAGTTGAACCCTTGTGTCGACACACATGATTCAATTAGGACTCTTGTGTCGACACACGTGCTCACAGTTGGAGCCTTGAGTTGACGCATATGCTTACAGTTGGACCATTAGGTTGACACATGCTGACTGTTGGACCCTTGTGTTGACACACTGGTTGGGCCCTTGTGTCAACACATGTGCTCACAGTGCAACACTTGTGTCAACACACTTGCTCACAGTTGGACCCTTCAGTTGATCTACGTGCTCACACTTGGACCCTTGTGATGACAGTTGTGCTCACAGTTGAACCCTTGTGTCAACACACATGCTCACAGTGACCCTTGAGTTGATACAATTACTCACAGTGAGACCCTTGTGAGGACACATGTGCTCACAGTTGAAACTTTATCTCAACACATTTGATTATATTAGGACTCTTATGTCGACGGACAACCTCACAGTTAGAGCCTTGAGTTGATGCATGTGGTCACAGTTGCATCACAGGGTCGACCCACATGCTCACAGTTGGACCCTTGTGTCGACATACTGGTTCATAGTTGGACCCTTGTGTTAGTCCATGTGCTCACAGTTGCACCACTGGGACAACTCATGTGCTTACAGTTGCACCATTGGGTCCACACACATACTCACAGTTGAAATCTTGTGTCAACACACGTGCTCACAGTTGGACCCTTGTGTTAATGTGTGTGCTCACAGTTGCGCCACTGGAACAACACATGTGCTCACCGTTGAACCCTTGCGGTGACACACGTGCTCACAGTTGGACCCTTGTGTTGCTGTTAGTGCTAATAGGCTCAGATTCAGTACCTTGTTGTGCATGCTGTTAACTACATTGTGTTGACGGACACATTTATATCGCCCGCCTTGTGTGGACACACACACATTCTCAGTTCTCTCTGTCAATGAACTCTGATGTCACGTGCATTGTGTTATGGCTTCAGGTTATGAGGACCCTTTGTTTACCCTGAGATCTTCCTTGGGGTCTTGACGTCATCATATGTGTGTATATTGTGGTTCTTTTCTCATAACACATGCTTCTATTATACCCCTTCTGATAATTATATTATGCCTCCTGTGTTAACTCTCACACTTCTTGTGCCAACACACTTATAGTAGATACCTCCCACAATTACAAGTGCTTGAAGAGGTCGCCTTGTGCGGGCACAAAAACTTTTATTCCATCACTTGTGTCGATACACACTAACATTCGATACCTTGCATCATCACGTGGGCATGTGTGACCTGGGACAATGGTTATACACTGGACCTCTTGTGTTGACCCATGTTGATGTACTGGGCCCCTTGTGTTGACTCATGTCAAAGCACAGGACCTTTTGTGTTGATACATGTTTATATACTGGGCATGTGTTAAGATGTGGGTAGATACTGGGCTCTTGAGCTGACACATGTTAATGTAATGAACCCCTTGTGTTGACATATGGTTATATACCGGGCTGGCCTCCTGGTGTTGACATATGGTTATATACTGGTCCTCTTGTGATGGCATATGGTTACATACTGGCCTCCTTGTGTTGACATATGTTTACCCACTGGACTCCTCATGTTGAGATATGGCTATATACTTGCCTCCTTGTGTTGACATGTGGTTATTTATTGGACCACATGTGTGGGTATATCTTGGACCCTATTTCTGGCATGTTTTAATATAATGAACCACTTTATCAGACAAATGTTTATGTACTTGACCCCTTGTTTGGACACACATTGATATATTAGCTACCTCTACGGGCACACGTTTATATACACGACCCCTTGTGACGATACATGGTTAGATATTGGACCCATTTTATTTACACATTGTAACATACTGGAACCCTTCTGCCGATGCAAGTTAATATATTGGACCCCTTGTGCTGATTCATGAGCTATACTGGTTCCCTTGTGTTGATTCATGACATATACTGGACCCCTTCTGTTGATTCATGGGATATACTGGTTCCCTTGTGTTGAATCATGAGATATACTGGACCTCTTCTGTTGATTCATGAGATATACTGGACCCCTTGTGTTGATTCACAAGATATACTGAATCCCTTGTGTTGATTCATGACATATACTGGGTCCCTTCTGTTGATTCATGGGATATACTGGTTCCCTTGTGTTGAATCATGAGATATACTGGACCTCTTCTGTTGATTCATGAGATATACTGAATCCATTGTGTTGATTCATGAGATATACTGGATCCCTTGTGTTGATTCATGAGATATACTGGACCCCTTGTGTTGATTCATTAGATATAATGGGCCTCTTCTGTTGATTCGTGAGAAATACTGTCTCTCTTGTGTTGATTCATGAGATATACTGGGTCCCTTCTGTTGATTCATGGGGTATACTGGTTCCCTTGTGTTGATTCATGAGATATAATGGACCTCTTCTGTTGATTCATGTGGTATACTGTCTCTCCTGTGTTGATTCATGAGATATAATGGACCTCTTCTGTTGATTCATGGGGTATACTGGTTCCCTTGTGTTGATTCATGAGATATACTGGACCTCTTCTGTTGATTCATGAGATATGCTTGACCCTTTAGTTGACTCATGTTATTATACTAAACTCTATGTGTTGACCGATGGTTATATATCAAACATATGTTTACATACTGCCCCTATTGCGTTGACATATGTTTATATACTGGTCCCTGTTTGTTGATGAATGGTTATATGCCAGCCCGCCATGTTGACACATGTTACTATACTGAAACAATTATGTTGATTCATGGTATAATGCTGAATTCCTTATATTGGTGCATGGTTCTATACTGCCCCCAACCCCATGTTGGCACATGTTAATATACTGGAACCATTGTGTCCACTCTGCTTGACCCCTTGTGTGGACACGTTAATATACTGACCACCTGTGTTATCACATGCTGTTATACCGAACCCCTTCAGTTGGCACATGTCAATACACTGGAACATTTGTGTTGATATATGGTTATCATAGAGTTTGCATACTGAACTCCTTGTGTAGAGATATGGTTGTATATTGGACTCCTTCTGCTGGCATACGGTTACATACTGACCTCCTTGAGTTGACATACGCTTATGATCTAACACATGTTAATGTACTGAACGCCTGTGTTATCACATGTTATTATACCGAATCCCTTGTGTTGACATATCGTTATATAATGGACACCTTGTCTTGACATATGGTTATGTAATGGACTTCTTATGTTGACATACGGTTATATACTGGACTCATTGTGTTAAAATATAGTTATATACAGGACACCTTGTGTTCAGACATGGTTATATATGCGACACATGTTTAAATACTTGACCCCTTGTGTGGACACATGTCGATATACTGGACTCCTTGTGTTGACATATGGTTATGTACTGGACACCTTGTGTTTATAAACTGGACTGTATAGAGATACTGAAATAAACTGGACTCCTTGTATAGAGATACTGTTATAAACTGGACTCCTTGTGTTTATAAACTGGACTCCTTGTATAGGCATACTGTTATAAACTGGACTCCTTGTATAGACATACTGTTATAAACTGGACTCCTTGTATAGACATACTGTCATAAACTGGACTCCTTGTGTTTATAAACTGGACTCCTTGTATAGACATACTGTTATAAACTGGACTCCTTGTATAGACATACTGTCATAAACTGGATTCCTTGTGTTTATAAACTGGACTCCTTGTATAGACATACTGTTATAAACTGGACTCCTTGTATAGACATACTGTTATAAACTGGACTCCTTGTGTTTATAAACTGGACTCCTTGTATAGACATACTGTTATAAACTGGACTCCTTGTATAGGCATACTGTTATAAACTGGACTCCTTGTATAGACATACTGTTATAAACTGGACTCCTTCTACAGACATACTGTCATAAACTGGACTCCTTGTATAGACATACTGTTATAAACTGGACTCCTTGTGTTTATAAACTGGACTGTACTCCTTGTATAGACATACTGTCATAAACTGGACTCCTTCTACAGACATACTGTCATAAACTGGACTCCTTGTATAGTCATACTGTTATAAACTGGACTCCTTGTGTTTATAAACTGGACTCCTTGTATAGACATACTGTTATAAACTGGACTCCTTGTATAGGCATACTGTTATAAACTGGACTCCTTGTATAGACATTCTGTTATAAACTGGACTCCTTCTACAGACATACTGTCATAAACTGGACTCCTTGTATAGACATACTGTTATAAACTGGACTCCTTGTGTTTATAAACTGGACTCCTTGTATAGACATACTGTCATAAACTGGACTCCTTGTATAGACATACTGTTATAAACTGGACTCCTTGTGTTTATAAACTGGACTGTACTCCTTGTATAGACATACTGTTATAAACTGGACTCCTTGTATAGACATACTGTTATAAACTGGACTCCTTGTGTTTATAAACTGGACTCCTTGTACAGACATACTGTTATAAACTGGACTCCTTGTGTTTATAAACTGGACTCCTTGTACAGACATACTGTTATAAACTGGACTCCTTGTGTTTATAAACTGGACTCCTTGTACAGACATACTGTTATAAACTGGACTCCTTGTGTTTATAAACTGGACTGTACTCCTTGTACAGACATACTGTTATAAACTGGACTCCTTCTATAGCCATACTGTTATAAACTGGACTCCTTGTGTTTATAAACTGGACTCCTTGTATAGACATACTGTTATAAACTGGACTCCTTGTGTTTATAAACTGGACTCCTTGTATAGACATACTGTTATAAACTGGACTCCTTGTGTTTATAAACTGGACTGTACTCCTTGTATAGACATACTGTTATAATCTGGACTCCTTGTGTTTATAAACTGGACTCCTTGTACAGACATACTGTTATAAACTGGACTCCTTGTGTTTATAAACTGGACTGTACTCCTTGTATAGACATACTGTTATAAACTGGACTCCTTGTGTTTATAAACTGGACTCCTTGTACAGACATACTGTCATAAACTGGACTCCTTGTAGAGACATACTGTTATAAACTGGACTCCTTTTATAGGCATACTGTTATAAACTGGACTCCTTGTGTTTATAAACTAGACTCCTTGTATAGACATACTGTCATAAACTGGACTCCTTCTATAGGCATACTGTCATAAACTGGACTCCTTGTGTTTATAAACTGGACTCCTTGTATAGACATACTGTTATAAACTGGACTCCTTGTGTTTATAAACTGGACTCCTTGTACAGACATACTGTTATAAACTGGACTCCTTGTGTTTATAAACTGGACTCCTTGTACAGACATACTGTTATAAACTGGACTCCTTGTGTTTATAAACTGGACTCCTTGTACAGACATACTGTTATAAACTGGACTCCTTGTGTTTATAAACTGGACTGTACTCCTTGTACAGACATACTGTTATAAACTGGACTCCTTCTATAGCCATACTGTTATAAACTGGACTCCTTGTGTTTATAAACTGGACTCCTTGTATAGACATACTGTTATAAACTGGACTCCTTGTGTTTATAAACTGGACTCCTTGTATAGACATACTGTTATAAACTGGACTCCTTGTGTTTATAAACTGGACTGTACTCCTTGTATAGACATACTGTTATAAACTGGACTCCTTGTGTTTATAAACTGGACTCCTTGTACAGACATACTGTTATAAACTGGACTCCTTGTGTTTATAAACTGGACTGTACTCCTTGTATAGACATACTGTTATAAACTGGACTCCTTGTGTTTATAAACTGGACTCCTTGTACAGACATACTGTCATAAACTGGACTCCTTGTAGAGACATACTGTTATAAACTGGACTCCTTTTATAGGCATACTGTTATAAACTGGACTCCTTGTGTTTATAAACTAGACTCCTTGTATAGACATACTGTCATAAACTGGACTCCTTCTATAGGCATACTGTCATAAACTGGACTCCTTGTGTTTATAAACTGGACTCCTTGTATAGACATACTGTTATAAACTGGACTCCTTGTGTTTATAAACTGGACTCCTTGTACAGACATACTGTTATAAACTGGACTCCTTGTATAGACATACTGTTATAAACTGGACTCATTGTGTTTATAAACTGGACTGTACTCCTTGTATAGACATACTGTCATAAACTGGACTCCTTGTACAGACATACTGTCATAAACTGGACTCATTGTATAGACATACTGTTATAAACTGGACTCCTTGTACAGACATACTGTTATAAACTGGACTCCTTGTACAGACATACTGTTATAAACTGGACTCCTTGTATAGTCATACTGTTATAAACTAGACTCCTTGTGTTTATAAACTGGACTCCTTGTATAGACATACTGTTATAAACTGGACTCCTTGTATAGACATACTGTTATAAACTGGACCCCTTGTGCTTATAAACTGGACTCCTTATATAGGCATACTGTTATAAACTGGACTCCTTGTGTTTATAAACTGGACTGTACTCCTTGTATAGACATACTGTTATAAACTGGACTCCTTGTGTTTATAAACTGAACTCCTTGTATAGACATACTGTTATAAACTGGACTCCTTGTGTTTATAAACTGGACTCCTTGTATAGACATACTGTTATAAACTGGACTCCTTGTGTTTATAAACTGGACTCCTTGTATAGGCAAACTGTTATAAACTGGACTCCTTGTGTTTATAAACTGGACTCCTTGTATAGACATACTGTTATAAACTGGACTCCTTGTATAGACATACTGTTATAAACTGGACTCCTTGTGTTTATAAACTGGACTCCTTGTATAGACATACTGTTATAAACTGGACTCCTTGTATAGGCATACTGTTATAAACTGGACTCCTTGTATAGACATACTGTTATAAACTGGACTCCTTCTACAGACATACTGTCATAAACTGGACTCCTTGTATAGACATACTGTTATAAACTGGACTCCTTGTGTTTATAAACTGGACTGTACTCCTTGTATAGACATACTGTCATAAACTGGACTCCTTCTACAGACATACTGTCATAAACTGGACTCCTTGTATAGTCATACTGTTATAAACTGGACTCCTTGTGTTTATAAACTGGACTCCTTGTATAGACATACTGTTATAAACTGGACTCCTTGTATAGGCATACTGTTATAAACTGGACTCCTTGTATAGACATTCTGTTATAAACTGGACTCCTTCTACAGACATACTGTCATAAACTGGACTCCTTGTATAGACATACTGTTATAAACTGGACTCCTTGTGTTTATAAACTGGACTCCTTGTATAGACATACTGTCATAAACTGGACTCCTTGTATAGACATACTGTTATAAACTGGACTCCTTGTATAGACATACTGTTATAAACTGGACTCCTTGTGTTTATAAACTGGACTGTACTCCTTGTATAGACATACTGTTATAAACTGGACTCCTTGTATAGACATACTGTTATAAACTGGACTCCTTCTACAGACATACTGTCATAAACTGGACTCCTTGTATAGACATACTGTTATAAACTGGAATCCTTGTGTTTATAAACTGGACTGTACTCCTTGTATAGACATACTGTCATAAACTGGACTCCTTCTACAGACATACTGTCATAAACTGGACTCCTTGTATAGTCATACTGTTATAAACTGGACTCCTTGTGTTTATAAACTGGACTCCTTGTATAGACATACTGTTATAAACTGGACTCCTTGTATAGGCATACTGTTATAAACTGGACTCCTTGTATAGACATTCTGTTATAAACTGGACTCCTTCTACAGACATACTGTCATAAACTGGACTCCTTGTATAGACATACTGTTATAAACTGGACTCCTTGTGTTTATAAACTGGACTCCTTGTATAGACATACTGTCATAAACTGGACTCCTTGTATAGACATACTGTTATAAACTGGACTCCTTGTATAGACATACTGTTATAAACTGGACTCCTTGTGTTTATAAACTGGACTGTACTCCTTGTATAGACATACTGTTATAAACTGGACTCCTTGTATAGACATACTGTTATAAACTGGACTCCTTGTGTTTATAAACTGGACTCCTTGTACAGACATACTGTTATAAACTGGACTCCTTGTGTTTATAAACTGGACTCCTTGTACAGACATACTGTTATAAACTGGACTCCTTGTGTTTATAAACTGGACTCCTTGTATAGAAATACTGTTATAAACTGGACTCCTTGTACAGACATACTGTTATAAACTGGACTCCTTGTGTTTATAAACTGGACTGTACTCCTTGTACAGACATCCTGTTATAAACTGGACTCCTTCTATAGCCATACTGTTATAAACTGGACTCCTTGTGTTTATAAACTGGACTCCTTGTATAGACATACTGTTATAAACTGGACTCCTTGTGTTTATAAACTGGACTCCTTGTATAGACATACTGTTATAAACTGGACTCCTTGTGTTTATAAACTGGACTGTACTCCTTGTATAGACATACTGTTATAAACTGGACTCCTTGTGTTTATAAACTGGACTCCTTGTACAGACATACTGTTATAAACTGGACTCCTTGTGTTTATAAACTGGACTGTACTCCTTGTATAGACATACTGTTATAAACTGGACTCCTTGTGTTTATAAACTGGACTCCTTGTACAGACATACTGTTATAAACTGGACTCCTTGTACAGACATACTGTCATAAACTGGACTCCTTGTATAGACATACTGTTATAAACTGGACTCCTTTTATAGGCATACTGTTATAAACTGGACTCCTTGTGTTTATAAACTAGACTCCTTGTATAGACATACTGTCATAAACTGGACTCCTTGTATAGGCATACTGTCATAAACTGGACTCCTTGTGTTTATAAACTGGACTCCTTGTATAGACATACTGTTATAAACTGGACTCCTTGTATAGACATACTGTTATAAACTGGACTCCTTGTGTTTATAAACTGGACTCCTTGTACAGACATACTGTTATAAACTGGACTCCTTGTATAGACATACTGTTATAAACTGGACTCCTTGTGTTTATAAACTGGACTGTACTCCTTGTATAGACATACTGTCATAAACTGGACTCCTTGTACAGACATACTGTCATAAACTGGACTCATTGTATAGACATACTGTTATAAACTGGACTCCTTGTACAGACATACTGTTATAAACTGGACTCCTTGTATAGTCATACTGTTATAAACTGGACTCCTTGTGTTTATAAACTGGACTCCTTGTATAGACATACTGTTATAAACTGGACTCCTTGTATAGACATACTGTTATAAACTGGACCCCTTGTGTTTATAAACTGGACTCCTTATATAGGCATACTGTTATAAACTGGACTCCTTGTGTTTATAAACTGGACTGTACTCCTTGTATAGACATACTGTTATAAACTGGACTCCTTGTATAGACATACTGTTATAAACTGGACTCCTTGTGTTTATAAACTGAACTCCTTGTATAGACATACTGTTATAAACTGGACTCCTTGTGTTTATAAACTGGACTCCTTGTATAGACATACTGTTATAAACTGGACTCCTTGTGTTTATAAACTGGACTCCTTGTATAGGCATACTGTTATAAACTGGACTCCTTGTGTTTATAAACTGGACTGTACTCCTTGTATAGACATACTGTTATAAACTGGACTCCTTGTATAGACATACTGTTATAAACTGGACTCCTTGTGTTTATAAACTGGACTCCTTGTATAGGCAAACTGTTATAAACTGGACTCCTTGTGTTTATAAACTGGACTTCTTGTACAGACATACTGTTATAAACTGGACTCCTTGTGTTTATAAACTGGACTCCTTGTACAGACATACTGTTATAAACCGGACTCCTTGTACAGACATATTGTTATAAACTGGACTCCTTGTATAGTCATACTGTTATAAACTGGACTCCTTGTGTTTATAAACTGGACTCCTTGTATAGACATACTGTCATAAACGGGACACCTTGTGTTTATAAACTGGACTCCTTGTATAGAGATACTGTTATAAACTGGACTCCTTGTGTTTATAAACTGGACTCCTTGTATAGACATACTGTTATAAACTGGACTCCTTGTATAGGCATACTGTTATAAACTGGACTCCTTGTATAGACATACTGTTATAAACTGGACTCCTTGTGTTTATAAACTGGACTCCTTGTATAGACATACTGTTATAAACTGGACTCCTTGTATAGACATACTGTTATAAACTGGACTCCTTGTGTTTATAAACTGGACTCCTTGTATAGACATACTGTTATAAACTGGACTCCTTGTGTTTATAAACTGGACTCCTTGTATAGACATACTGTTATAAACTGGACTCCTTGTATAGGCATACTGTTTTAAACTGGACTCCTTGTGTTTATAAACTGGACTCCTTGTATAGACATACTGTTATAAACTGGACTCCTTGTATAGACATACTGTTATAAACTGGACTCCTTGTGTTTATAAACTGGACTGTAGTCCTTGTATAGACATACTGTTATAAACTGGACTCCTTGTGTTTATAAACTGGACTCCTTGTATAGGCATACTGTTATAAACTGGACTCCTTGTATAGGCATACTGTTATAAACTGGAGTCCTTGTACAGACATACTGTCATAAACTGGACTCCTTGTGTTTATAAACTGGACTCCTTGTGTTTATAAACTGGACTGTACTCCTTGTATAGACATACTGTTATAAACTGGACTCCTTGTGTTTATAAACTGGACTCCTTGTACAGACATACTGTTATAAACTGGACTCCTTGTGTTTATAAACTGGACTCCTTGTATAGACATACTGTTATAAACTGGACTCCTTGTACAGACATACTGTTATAAACTGGACTCCTTGTATAGACATACTGTTATAAACTGGACTCCTTGTGTTTATAAACTGGACTCCTTGTATAGACATACTGTCATTAACTGGACTCCTTGTATAGACATACTGTTATAAACTGGACTCCTTGTATAGACATACTGTCATAAACTGGACTCCTTGTGTTTATAAACTGAACTCCTTGTATAGACATACCGTTATAAACTGGACTCCTTGTATAGACATACTGTTATAAACTGGACTCCTTGTGTTTATAAACTGGACTCCTTGTATAGGCATACTGTTATAAACTGGATTCCTTGTGTGTATAAACTGGACCTTACTCCTTGTATAGACATACTGGTATAAACTGGACTCCTTGTATAGACATTCTGTTATAAACTGGACTCCTTCTACAGACATACTGTCATAAACTGGACTCCTTGTATAGACATACTGTTATAAACTGGACTCCTTGTGTTTATAAACTGGACTCCTTGTATAGACATACTGTCATAAACTGGACTCCTTGTATAGACATACTGTTATAAACTGGACTCCTTGTATAGACATACTGTTATAAACTGGACTCCTTGTGTTTATAAACTGGACTGTACTCCTTGTATAGACATACTGTTATAAACTGGACTCCTTGTATAGACATACTGTTATAAACTGGACTCCTTCTACAGACATACTGTCATAAACTGGACTCCTTGTATAGACATACTGTTATAAACTGGACTCCTTGTGTTTATAAACTGGACTGTACTCCTTGTATAGACATACTGTCATAAACTGGACTCCTTCTACAGACATACTGTCATAAACTGGACTCCTTGTATAGTCATACTGTTATAAACTGGACTCCTTGTGTTTATAAACTGGACTCCTTGTATAGACATACTGTTATAAACTGGACTCCTTGTATAGGCATACTGTTATAAACTGGACTCCTTGTATAGACATTCTGTTATAAACTGGACTCCTTCTACAGACATACTGTCATAAACTGGACTCCTTGTATAGACATACTGTTATAAACTGGACTCCTTGTGTTTATAAACTGGACTCCTTGTATAGACATACTGTCATAAACTGGACTCCTTGTATAGACATACTGTTATAAACTGGACTCCTTGTATAGACATACTGTTATAAACTGGACTCCTTGTGTTTATAAACTGGACTGTACTCCTTGTATAGACATACTGTTATAAACTGGACTCCTTGTATAGACATACTGTTATAAACTGGACTCCTTGTGTTTATAAACTGGACTCCTTGTACAGACATACTGTTATAAACTGGACTCCTTGTGTTTATAAACTGGACTCCTTGTACAGACATACTGTTATAAACTGGACTCCTTGTGTTTATAAACTGGACTGTACTCCTTGTATAGACATACTGTTATAAACTGGACTCCTTGTGTTTATAAACTGGACTCCTTGTACAGACATACTGTTATAAACTGGACTCCTTGTACAGACATACTGTCATAAACTGGACTCCTTGTATAGACATACTGTTATAAACTGGACTCCTTTTATAGGCATACTGTTATAAACTGGACTCCTTGTGTTTATAAACTAGACTCCTTGTATAGACATACTGTCATAAACTGGACTCCTTGTATAGGCATACTGTCATAAACTGGACTCCTTGTGTTTATAAACTGGACTCCTTGTATAGACATACTGTTATAAACTGGACTCCTTGTATAGACATACTGTTATAAACTGGACTCCTTGTGTTTATAAACTGGACTCCTTGTACAGACATACTGTTATAAACTGGACTCCTTGTATAGACATACTGTTATAAACTGGACTCCTTGTGTTTATAAACTGGACTGTACTCCTTGTATAGACATACTGTCATAAACTGGACTCCTTGTACAGACATACTGTCATAAACTGGACTCATTGTATAGACATACTGTTATAAACTGGACTCCTTGTACAGACATACTGTTATAAACTGGACTCCTTGTATAGTCATACTGTTATAAACTGGACTCCTTGTGTTTATAAACTGGACTCCTTGTATAGACATACTGTTATAAACTGGACTCCTTGTATAGACATACTGTTATAAACTGGACCCCTTGTGTTTATAAACTAGACTCCTTATATAGGCATACTGTTATAAACTGGACTCCTTGTGTTTATAAACTGGACTGTACTCCTTGTATAGACATACTGTTATAAACTGGACTCCTTGTATAGACATACTGTTATAAACTGGACTCCTTGTGTTTATAAACTGAACTCCTTGTATAGACATACTGTTATAAACTGGACTCCTTGTGTTTATAAACTGGACTCCTTGTATAGACATACTGTTATAAACTGGACTCCTTGTATAGACATACTGTTATAAACTGGACTCCTTGTGTTTATAAACTGGACTCCTTGTATAGGCATACTGTTATAAACTGGACTCCTTGTGTTTATAAACTGGACTGTACTCCTTGTATAGACATACTGTTATAAACTGGACTCCTTGTATAGACATACTGTTATAAACTGGACTCCTTGTGTTTATAAACTGGACTCCTTGTATAGGCAAACTGTTATAAACTGGACTCCTTGTGTTTATAAACTGGACTCCTTGTACAGACATACTGTTATAAACTGGACTCCTTGTGTTTATAAACTGGACTCCTTGTACAGACATACTGTTATAAACCGGACTCCTTGTACAGACATATTGTTATAAACTGGACTCCTTGTATAGTCATACTGTTATAAACTGGACTCCTTGTG
Organism: Pleurodeles waltl; assembly: GCF_031143425.1. Taxonomy (NCBI): domain Eukaryota; kingdom Metazoa; phylum Chordata; class Amphibia; order Caudata; family Salamandridae; genus Pleurodeles; species Pleurodeles waltl. The sequence continues at coordinate 1,527,930,684 of NC_090446.1, read as the reverse complement.
TTTATAAACTGGACTCCTTGTATAGACATACTGTCATAAACGGGACACCTTGTGTTTATAAACTGGACTCCTTGTATAGACATACTGTTATAAACTGGACTCCTTGTGTTTATAAACTGGACTCCTTGTATAGACATACTGTTATAAACTGGACTCCTTGTATAGGCATACTGTTATAAACTGGACTCCTTGTATAGACATACTGTTATAAACTGGACTCCTTGTGTTTATAAACTGGACTCCTTGTATAGACATACTGTTATAAACTGGACTCCTTGTATAGACATACTGTTATAAACTGGACTCCTTGTGTTTATAAACTGGACTCCTTGTATAGACATACTGTTATAAACTGGACTCCTTGTGTTTATAAACTGGACTCCTTGTATAGACATACTGTTATAAACTGGACTCCTTGTGTTTATAAACTGGACTGTAGTCCTTGTATAGACATACTGTTATAAACTGGACTCCTTGTGTTTATAAACTGGACTCCTTGTATAGGCATACTGTTATAAACTGGACTCCTTGTATAGGCATACTGTTATAAACTGGAGTCCTTGTACAGACATACTGTCATAAACTGGACTCCTTGTGTTTATAAACTGGACTCCTTGTGTTTATAAACTGGACTGTACTCCTTGTATAGACATACTGTTATAAACTGGACTCCTTGTGTTTATAAACTGGACTCCTTGTACAGACATACTGTTATAAACTGGACTCCTTGTGTTTATAAACTGGACTCCTTGTATAGACATACTGTTATAAACTGGACTCCTTGTACAGACATACTGTTATAAACTGGACTCCTTGTATAGACATACTGTTATAAACTGGACTCCTTGTGTTTATAAACTGGACTCCTTGTATAGACATACTGTCATTAACTGGACTCCTTGTATAGACATACTGTTATAAACTGGACTCCTTGTATAGACATACTGTCATAAACTGGACTCCTTGTGTTTATAAACTGAACTCCTTGTATAGACATACTGTTATAAACTGGACTCCTTGTATAGACATACTGTTATAAACTGGACTCCTTGTGTTTATAAACTGGACTCCTTGTATAGGCATACTGTTATAAACTGGATTCCTTGTGTGTATAAACTGGACCTTACTCCTTGTATAGACATACTGGTATAAACTGGACTCCTTGTAGAGACATACTGTTATAAACTGGACTCCTTGTGTTTATAAACTGGACTCCTTGTATAGACATACTGTTATAAACTGGACTCCTTGTGTTTATAAACTGGACTCCTTGTACAGACATACTGTTATAAACTGGACTCCTTGTACAGACATACTGTCATAAACTGGACTCCTTGTATAGACATACTGTTATAAACTGGACTCCTTGTGTTTATAAACTGGACTCCTTGTATAGACATACTGTTATAAACTGGACTCCTTGTGTTTATAAACTGGACTCCTTGTACAGACATAGGTGGTCATTCTGACCCTGGCGGTCTTTGACCGCCAGGGCGGAGGACCGCGGGAGCACCGCCGACAGGCCGGCGGTGCTCCAATGGGGATTCCGACCGCGGCGGTAAAGCCGCGGTCGGACCGGCACCACTGGCGGGGTCCCGCCAGTGTACCGCCACCCCATTGAATCCTCCGCGGCGGCGCAGCTTGCTTCACCGCCGCGGGGATTCCGACCCCCCCTACCGCCATCCAGATCCCGGCGGTCGGACCGCCGGGATCCGGATGGCGGTAGGGGGGGTCGCGGGCCCCTGGGGGCCCCTGCAGTGCCCATGCCACTGGCATGGGCATTGCAGGGGCCCCCGTAAGAGGGCCCCTACAAGTATTTCACTGTCTGCTGCGCAGACAGTGAAATACGCGACGGGTGCAACTGCACCCGTCGCACAGCTTCCACTCCGCCGGCTCGATTCCGAGCCGGCTTCATCGTGGAAGCCTCTTTCCCGCTGGGCTGGCGGGCGGTCTGAAGGCGACCGCCCGCCAGCCCAGCGGGAAAGTCAGAATTACCGCCGCGGTCTTTCGACCGCGGAACGGTAATCTGACGGCGGGACTTTGGCGGGCGGCCTCCGCCGCCCGCCAAGGTCAGAATGAGGGCCATACTGTTATTATCTGGACTCCTTGTATAGACATACTGTTATAAACTGGACTCCTTGTGTTTATAAACTGGACTCCTTGTACAGAAATACTGTTATAAACTGGACTCCTTGTGTTGACATGTGGTTATATACTGGACACCTTGGGCCCAATGCACACCTGTGCAGAGTCCGGGTGTGTCATACTAGGTGTTCAGTGCCTAGCTTTACAATGCCCAGGAGTGCTGCAGCCAGATGGATCCCGTCCAGTTGTGGCACACCGACCTGCGCCACCGAAGGATGCTGTGTTTAAGAGAACTAGGTCTAGATGCGTTGTGCCTAGGAGGTACATCTTTTCCAGGTATGCCTTTCCAAGGTGTGCCACCCAGGTTCAGATGCCCAGGTGTGTTGCACTGAAGTGGCCACACTCAGGTGCTGAGACCAAGTACCCCTTTTCAGGCTATGCCGTGCCAAGGTGTATTGTGTCCAGGTTTGCCATGCCCAGGTGTTCCGTACTCAAGGTGCTCTGCCCAAGTACATTTCCTTGGTGTGTCATGCCAAGTGTGTCTTCCTCAGGGTTTCCACATCTAGTTATGCTACGCCCAGGTGTGCCATGGCCAGGTGTACAATGGCCAGGTGTGAAACACTGTTGTGCCCACCTCGGGGGGGGGGGGCCCTGCCAGTTGTGCTGCACTGAAGTGCACCATGCTCAAGTACTGTGCCCAAGTACCCCTTTTCCAGGCAGGCTGTGCCAAGGTGTGTTGTGTCCAAGATTGTCACACCTAGATATACCATGCCCAGTTGCACTGCGCCCAGTTGTGCAGCACCTCAGTGTGGCCTGTCCAGTTGTACAGCACTAAAGTGTGCCACGCTCAGATACTGTACCCAAGTACATCTTTCCTTGGTGTGTCATGCCAAGTGTATCTTTCTCAGGGTTTCTACATTTAGGTATGCTACGCCCAGGTGTGTCATGCCCAGGTGTGCCATGCCCAAGTGTACCATGGCCAGGTGTTTTACACACAGTTGTGTTGCACCTTGGTGTGCCCGTCGAGTTGTGCTTCACTGGAGTGTGCCATGCTCAGGAACTGTGCTCAAGTATGCCTTTGCCAGGTATGCTGTGTCCTGCTGAGGTGTGCCAGACATAGTTGTGGTGCACACAAGTGTGTCGCTGCCAGGTGTGCCATGCCCAAGTGTACCATGGCCAGGTGTTTTACACACAGTTGTGCTGCACCTTGGTGTGCCCGTCGAGTTGTGCTTCACTGGAGTGTGCCATGCTCAGGAACTGTGCTCAAGTATGCCTTTGCCAGGTATGCTGTGTCCTGCTGAGGTGTGCCAGACATAGTTGTGGTGCACACAAGTGTGTCGCTGCCAGGTGTGCCATGCACTGTTGTGCTTCACACAGGTGTGCCGCAGCCAGGAGTGCCACGCACTGTTGTGCTTCACACACGTGTGCCGCTGCTAGGTATGCCATGCCATTGTGCTTCACACAGGTGTGCCACGCACTGTTGTGCTTCACACAGGTGTGCTGCAGCCAGGTGTGCCACGCACTGTTGCGCTTCACACAGGTGTTCTGCAGCCAGGTGTGCCACGCACTTTTGTGCTTCACACAGGTGCGCAGCAGCCAGGAGTGCCACGCACTGTTGTGCTTCACACAGGTGTGCCGCAGCCAGGTGTGCCACGCACTGTTGTGCTTCATACAGGTGTGCCACTGCCAGGTGTGTCACGCACTGTTGTGCTTCACACAGGTGTGCTGCAGCCAGGTGTGCTTCACACTGGCGTGCTGCAGCCAGGTGTGCCATGCAGTGTTGTGCTTCACACTGGTGTGCTGCAGCCAGGTGTGCTACGCACTGTTGTGCTTCACACAGGTGTGCTGCAGCCAGGTGTGCTACGCACTGTTGTGCTTCATACAGGTGTGCCACTGCCAGGTGTGTCACGCACTGTTGTGCTTCACACAGGTGCGCAGCAGCCAGGAGTGCCACGCACTGTTGTGCTTCACACAGGTGTGCTGCAGCCAGGTGTGCCACGCACTGTTGTGCTTCACAGAGGTGTACCGCAGCCAGGTGTGCCACGCACTGTTGTGCTTCACACAGGTGTGCCGCAGCCAGGTGTGCCACGCACTGTTGTGCTTCACACAGGTGTGTCTCAGCCAGGTGTGCCACGCACAGTTGTGCTTCACACAGGTGTGCCGCTGCCAGGTGTGCCATGCACTGTTGTGCTTCACACAGGTGTGCAACTGCCAGGTGTGCCACACACTGTTGTGCTTCACACAGGTGTGCCGCAGGCAGGTGTGCCACCCACTGTTGTGCTTCACACAGGTGTGCTGCAGCCAGGTGGGCTATGCACTGTTGTGCTTCACACAGGTGTGCCGCAGCCAGGTGTGCCACGCACTGTTGTGCTTCACACAGGTGTGCCGCTGCCAGGTGTGCCACGCACCGTTGTGCTTCACACAGGTGTGCTGCAGTCAGGTGTGCTACACACTGTTGTGCTTCACACAGGTGTGTCTCAGCCAGGTGGCCACGCACTGTTGTGCTTCACACAGGTGTGCCTCTGCCAGGTGTGCCACGCACTATTGTGCTTCACACAGGTGTGCAGCAGCCAGGTGTGCCACGCACTGTTGTGCTTCACACTGGTGTGCTGCAGCCAGGTGTGCTTCGCACAGGCGTGCCACAGCCAGGAGTGCCATGCAGTGTTGTGCTTCACAAAGGTGTACCCATGCGAAGTGTGCCATGCACTGTTGTGCTTCACACAGGTGTGTCGAAGCCAGGTGTGCCACGCAGTGTTGTGCTTCACACAGGTGTGCCGCAGCCAGGTGTGCCACGCACTGTTGTGGTTCACACAGGTGTGCCATGCACTGTTGTGCTTCACACAGTTGTGCCGCAGCCAGGTGTGCCACGCACTGTTGTGGTTCACACAGGTGTGCTGCAGCCAGGTGTGCTTCATACAGGTGTGCCGCAGCCAGGTGTGCCATGCAGTGTTGTGCTCCACACAGGTGTGCCGCAGCCAGGTGTGCCACGCATTGTTGTGGTTCACACAGGTGTGCCACGCACTGTTGTGCTTCACACAGTTGTGCCGCAGCCAGGTGTGCCATGCACTGTTGTGGTTCACACAGGTGTGCTGTAGCCAGGTGTGCCATGCAGTGTTGTGCTCCACACAAGTGTGCCGCAGCCAGGTATGCCACGCATTGTTGTGATTTACACAAGTGTGCCACGCACTGTTGTGGTTCAAACAGGTGTGCCACAGCCAGGTGTGCCACGCAGTGTTGTGCTTCACACAGGTGTATCGCAGCCAGGTGTGCCACGCATTGTTGTGGTTCACACAGGTGTGCCACGCACTGTTGTGGTTCACCCAGGTGTATCGCAGCCAGGTGTGCTTTGCAGAGGCGTGCCGCAGCCAGGTGTGTCACGCAGTGTTGTGCTTCACACAGGTGTGTCGCAGCCAGGTGTGCTACGCACTGTTGTGGTTCACACAGGTGCGCTGCAGCCAGGTGTGCTTTGCAGAGGCGTGCCGCAGCCAGGTGTGTCACGCAGTGTTGTGCTTCACTCAGGTGTGCTGCAGCCAGGTGTGCCATGCAGTGTTGTGCTCCACACTGGTGTGCTGCAGCCAGGTGTGCTTCGCACAGGCGTGCCACAGCCAGGAGTGCCATGCAGTGTTGTGCTTCACAAAGGTGTACCCATGCGAAGTGTGCCATGCACTGTTGTGCTTCACACAGGTGTGTCGAAGCCAGGTGTGCCACGCAGTGTTGTGCTTCACACAGGTGTGCCGCAGCCAGGTGTGCCACGCACTGTTGTGGTTCACACAGGTGTGCCATGCACTGTTGTGCTTCACACAGTTGTGCCGCAGCCAGGTGTGCCACGCACTGTTGTGGTTCACACAGGTGTGCTGCAGCCAGGTGTGCTTCATACAGGTGTGCCGCAGCCAGGTGTGCCATGCAGTGTTGTGCTCCACACAGGTGTGCCGCAGCCAGGTGTGCCACGCATTGTTGTGGTTCACACAGGTGTGCCACGCACTGTTTTGCTTCACACAGTTGTGCCGCAGCCAGGTGTGCCACGCACTGTTGTGGTTCACACAGGTGTGCTGTAGCCAGGTGTGCCATGCAGTGTTGTGCTCCACACAAGTGTGCCGCAGCCAGGTATGCCACGCATTGTTGTGATTTACACAAGTGTGCCACGCACTGTTGTGGTTCAAACAGGTGTGCCACAGCCAGGTGTGCCACGCAGTGTTGTGCTTCACACAGGTGTATCGCAGCCAGGTGTGCCACGCATTGTTGTGGTTCACACAGGTGTGCCACGCACTGTTGTGGTTCACACAGGTGTATCGCAGCCAGGTGTGCTTTGCAGAGGCGTGCCGCAGCCAGGTGTGTCACGCAGTGTTGTGCTTCACACAGGTGTGTCGCAGCCAGGTGTGCTACGCACTGTTGTGGTTCACACAGGTGCGCCGCAGCCAGGTGTGCTTTGCAGAGGCGTGCCGCAGCCAGGTGTGTCACGCAGTGTTGTGCTTCACTCAGGTGTGCTGCAGCCAGGTGTGCCATGCAGTGTTGTGCTCCACACAGGTGTGCCGCAGCCAGGTATGCCACGCATTGTTGTGGTTCACACAGGTGTGCCACGCACTGTTGTGGTTCCCACAGGTGTATCGCAGCCAGGTGTGCCACAAACTGTTGTGGTTCACACAGGTGTGCCGCAGCCAGGTGTGCTTCATACAGGTGTGCCGCAGCCAGGTGTGCCACGCATTGTTGTGGTTCACACAGGTGTGCTGCTGCCAGGTGTACCACAAACTGTTGTGGTTCACACAGGTGTATCGCAGCCAGGTGTGCTTCATACAGGTGTGCCGCAGCCAGGTGTGCCACGCATTGTTGTGGTTCACACAGGTGTGCTTTGCAGAGGCGTGCCGCAGCCAGGTGTGTCACGCAGTGTTGTGCTTCACACAGGTGTATCGCAGCCAGGTGTGCCACGCACTGTTGCGGTTCACACAGGTGTATCGCAGCCAGGTGTGCTTTGCAGAGGCGTGCCGCAGCCAGGTGTGTCACGCAGTGTTGTGCTTCACACAGGTGCATCGCAGCCAGGTGTGCCACGCATTGTTGTGGTTCACACAGGTGTGCCACGCACTGTTGTGGTTCACACAGGTGTATCGCAGCCAGGTGTGCCACACACTGTTGTGCTTCACACAGGTGCGCTGCAGCCAGGTGTGCTTTGCAGAGGCGTGCCACAGCCAGGTATGCCACGCATTGTTGTGGTTCACACAGGTGTGTCACGCAGTGTTGTGCTTCACACAGGTGTATCGCAGCCAGGTGTGCTTTGCAGAGGCGTGCCGCAGCCAGGTGTGTCATGCAGTGTTGTGCTTCACACAGGTGTATCGCAGCCAGGTGTGCTTTGCAGAGGCGTGCCGCAGCCAGGTGTGTCACGCAGTGTTGTGCTTCACACAGGTGCATCGCAGCCAGGTGTGCCACGCATTGTTGTGGTTCACACAGGTGTGCTTTGCAGAGGCGTGCCGCAGCCAGGTGTGTCACGCAGTATTGTGCTTCACACAGGTGTATCGCAGCCAGGTGTGCCACGCACTGTTGTGGTTCACACAGGTGTATCGCAGCCAGGTGTGCTTTGCAGAGGCGTGCCGCAGCCAGGTGTGTCACGCAGTGTTGTGCTTCACACAGGTGCATCGCAGCCAGGTGTGCCACGCATTGTTGTGGTTCACACAGGTGTGCCACGCACTGTTGTGGTTCACACAGGTGTATCGCAGCCAGGTGTGCCACACACTGTTGTGCTTCACACAGGTGCGCTGCAGCCAGGTGTGCTTTGCAGAGGTGTGCCACAGCCAGGTATGCCACGCATTGTTGTGGTTCACACAGGTGTGTCACGCAGTGTTGTGCTTCACACAGGTGTATCGCAGCCAGGTGTGCTTTGCAGAGGCGTGCCGCAGCCAGGTGTGTCACGCAGTGTTGTGCTTCACACAGGTGCATCGCAGCCAGGTGTGCCACGCACTGTTGTGGTTCACACAGGTGTATCGCAGCCAGGTGTGCTTTGCAGAGGCGTGCCGCAGCCAGGTGTGTCACGCAGTGTTGTGCTTCACACAGGTGCATCGCAGCCAGGTGTGTCACGCAGTGTTGTGCTTCACACAGGTGTATCGCAGCCAGGTGTGTCACGCAGTGTTGTGCTTCACACAGGTGTATCGCAGCCAGGTGTGCCATGCAATGTTGTGCTTCACACAGGTGCATCGCAGCCAGGTGTGTCACGCAGTGTTGTGGTTCACACAGGTGTATCGCAGCCAGGTGTGCTTCATACAGGTGTGCCGCAGCCAGGTGTGCCACGCATTGTTGTGGTTCACACAGGTGTGCTGCTGCCAGGTGTACCACAAACTGTTGTGGTTCACACAGGTGTGCTTTGCAGAGGCGTGCAGCAGCCAGGTGTGTCACGCACTGTCAGTGGTAGACTGTAGCTGCTCTCTGAGACTTGTTGAAGGTTTCCCTCCTCTGCTTCTGTTCACCTCTAGAAAGAGGAGCAGCCGATGAATCCTACAGGGACATTTTAAGGATTATGGTGGCCCCAGGAAAACCTATTTCAGGGGGACCTGTTCAGAACAGCTTTAAATTTATGATCCAGTTTCAGCTCTTCGGTGCCCTCTTGGGTCAGGTCACTGAGAGCCCCATCCACACGGGTCCAAATTCTAAATGTGTTTACATGTAATATTCTGGGACTGTGATGTGTGTTTAAAATACTGTAACACGGCAGCAGCTCACTACTAATATTACTGCGGATAATCCCTGTGACCACTCCCGTTTCTCAAAAGTGAGGTCCTGCTTTGATCTAAAATAACTTTTTTAATGGATGTTGCACGAAACATAAACACAGCATTTTTCTGCAAAATGCCTGTAATAGACTCCCACATACCACCATATTAAACATAAAGAAGAAAGCTCATTGGAACAGCCTCTTTAAACATTATTCAGGACAGAGCAGGGTGCATCAGGGGCCCCCTGAAAGGCTGGGGCCCCGGGCCGGAGCCCACTTTGCCCAGGCCTTTAACCGTCTCTGGTTCCCTTTGGTCCAGCTGTGACTAAACCCGGAGCGTCCCCGAGGTGACGAGAAGAGCCCAGATGTGGTACCCGCGTGCGAGGAATGGAGATCAGCACACTGCGGCACTGCAGCGCCCCATCCGTGAGAGGGACCCATCCCAGAGTGCACCGGGGCGGGGCAGGCACTGCTGCTGTACCAGCCCCGAGGCCTTCATCCGCCTGCCAGATAATGTCTAATTAAACATGTGAGCGTGGTGTGTGGCTCCGGGTGTGGGTGGTCCGTGCATGCCTTCCTCACCAGCCCTCCGATCCGCGAGGTAAGAATTGGGGAGCAGTGTCTCCAATGATAACAGGGTTCACTGAACAGAATCATGATTTGGGGTCAGTACTTTTAATGACGTGATAGTAGGTTCCTTCTAAGATGTCACAGCCTGACATCAGGCTTCAAGTCTGATGTCACAGTCTGACAGTGGTTACTGGTGTGATGTCACAGTCTGACAGTGGTTACTGGTGTGATGTCACATCCTGACAGCGGTTACTGGTGTGATGTCACATCCTGACATCGGTTACTGGTCTGATGTCACATCCTGACAGTGGTTACTGGTCTGATGTCACATCCTGACAGTGGTTACTGAGACAATGTCACATCCTGACAGTGGTTACTGGTCTGATGTCACATCCTGACAGTGGTTACTGAGGCAATGTCACATCCTGACAGTGGTTACTGGTGTGATGTCACATCCTGACATCGGTTACTGGTCTGATGTCACATCCTGACAGCGGTTACTGGTCTGATGTCACATCCTGACAGCGGTTACTGGTGTGATGTCACATCCTGACAGTGGTTACTGAGGCAATGTCACATCCTGACAGTAGTTACTGAGGCAATGTCACATCCTGACAGTGGTTACTGGTGTGATGTCACATCCTGACAGCGGTTACTGGTGTGATGTCACATCCTGACAGTGGTTACTGAGGCAATGTCACATTCTGACAGTGGTTACTGAGGCAATGTCACATCCTGACAGTAGTTACTGGTGTGATGTCACATCCTGACAGCGGTTACTGGTGTGATGTCACATCCTGACAGCGGTTACTGGTGGTGTGATGTCACATCTCGACAGTGGTTACTGGTGTGATGTCACAGTCTGACAGTGGTTACTGGTGTGATGTCACATCCTTACAGCGGTTACTGGTGTGATGTCACATCCTGACATCGGTTACTGGTCTGATGTCACATCCTGACAGTGGTTACTGAGGCAATGTCACATCCTGACAGTAGTTACTGGTGTGATGTCACAGCCCGACAGCGGTTACTGGTGTGATGTCACAGTCTGACAGTGGTTACTGGTGTGATGTCAGAGTCTGACAGTGGTTACTGTTGTGATGTCACATCCTGACAGGCGGTACTGATGTGCTGTCACTTCCTGGCAGTATTTACTTGTGTGATGTCACAGCCTGACAGTGGTTACTGGTCTGATGTCACAGCCTGAGAGTGGTTTCCTGACTGATGTCACAGTCTGACAGTGGTTACTGGTGTGATGTCACATCCTGACAGCGGTTACTGGTGTGATGTCACATCCTAACAGCGGTTACTGGTGGTGTGATGTCACATCTCGACAGTGGTTACTGGTGTGATGTCACTTCCTGACAGTGTTTACTGGTGTGATGTCACATCTTGACAGTGGTTACTGGTGTGATGTCACATCTTGACAGTGGTTACTGGTGTGATGTCAGAGTCTGACAGTGGTTACTGTTGTGATGTCACATCCTGACAGCGGTACTGATGTGATGTCACTGGCAGTATTTACTTGTGTGATGTCACAGCCTAACAGTGGTTACTGGTCTGATGTCACATCCTGACAGCGGTTACTGGTGGTGTGATGTCACATCTCGACAGTGGTTACTGGTGTGATGTCATAGTCTGACAGTGGTTACTGGTGTGATGTCACATCCTGACAGTGGTTACTGGTGTGATGTCACATCCTGACAGCGGTTACTGGTGTGATGTCACATCTCGACAGTGGTTACTGGTGTGATGTCACTTCCTGACAGTGTTTACTGGTGTGATGTCTCATCTTGACAGTGGTTACTGGTGTGATGTCAGAGTCTGACAGTGGTTACTGTTGTGATGTCACATCCTGACAGCGGTACTGATGTGATGTCACTGGCAGTATTTACTTGTGTGATGTCATAGCCTAACAGTGGTTACTGGTCTGATGTCAAAGCCTGAGAGTGGTTTCCTGAGTGATGTCACAGTCTGACAGTGGTTACTGTTGTGATGTCACATCCCGACAGGGGTACTGATGCGATGTCACTTCCTGACAGTGCTTACTTGTGTGATGTCACAGCCTGACAGTGGTTTCCTGAGTGATGTCAAAGTCTGACAGTGGTTACTGGTGTGATGCCACCGCCTGGCACCATGTTACAGATGGGGTGTTCCTGTCTAATATCGAACCCCGGGTTGGAAGTCACAGTCTGACTTCAGTCATAGTGTGACGTCACAGGCTGGCATTAAGGATATGGGCTCTTTGGGTGTTGTCACTGCACACACAAAGCGTGGACACACCATTCTGGCTTTCCATACCAGCAGAGGTTGCACCAGAGGAGCCAGAAGGCACGCCTCTTCATAGGAGAGAGAAAACAGTCTGGTCAGACCATACATTCAGAAAACAGGGCACGAGCCCCCTGCCACTCTGTGCCATGCACCCAGGTGATTGACAGTCGTGCAAGCCTACTACGAGGGCCTGCTGCCCGTACCCCCTCCCTCACAGGCTCTGGACATCACCTTGAGAGGGACTGAGCTAGGGGCACAGCTAGTGTGAGGCCGAGGCCATAACAACACTCAGGAAATCAGTTTTACCCTCAGTAAGGAACTCGTGGCAGGGACCTGCCTGTTCTCCATGCAGGGACACTCGTCTGTACGGAATCACAGTAATTGCGAATAAAGTGTCCACTTTTTCTAGGCCTAGGCATGCAGAATTTTCTCAGGAAATACATCTTTCATGGCAAAAAATGTTGCAAAAATAAATAAAAAATCCCAAATGTGGAAGGAAGGCTAAAATTTGGGAATTTTCCCTTATTTGGCCACATAGTTCACTTTCATCTGAAGCTCTTCCGGCAGATCTGTGGCTGAATGTGTGTGTTTAGGTGCAGTGTGTGTGTATGTGAATGCGTGTGTGGTTTGTGTCTGTGCAGGTCATCTCTAAGTGACTGGAATCTCTGAGTGCCCGTGAGTGTGTGTGTTTGTGGAGGTGATATTTGAAGTGTGTGTTGTTTTCTATTGAGGTGTCCTGCTAGAGGTAAACTGTTCAATATATCGTTTTGCCTATTGACGATAAAAAACACCCGGGGAAGCGCCAAGAAGCCCATTCCGGATCATATGAATGCTTGTGTTTGTTTGCAGCACCTCCTCTGTGTTTCAGCGCCTTGAAGTCACTTTAGAAAGTATCGATCCACAGCAATGGATGCCATTTGCACCACAGCCCACTGGCTGGTCTAGCATACGTTGGAGTCGTTAGGCGCTATAGGGGAAAGAGCTGCCGTGCCCTTTCTACGTCTGGCGGTGCACAGCTTTATTTAAAGGTCACGAACACAGCCCTGGGAAGCGCTCTCTCAGAGAGCTGTTCATAGAGAGGCCCTAGCGCCTTGGACAGGGCTGCAGGCACTGCCACTGAAAGAACCGTCCGTGGGCAGACTCCAGCACCTGGACTGACCCACTGCCACTGAAAGAACTGACCGCCGAGAGACTTCAGCACCTGGACTGACCCACGGGCACTGCCACTGAAAGAACTGACCGTCGAGGGACTCCAGCTCCTGGACTGACCCACAGGCACTGACACTGAAAGAGCTGTCCCTGGACAGACTTCAGCACCCTGGACAGGGCCGCAGGCACTGCCACTGAAAGAACCGTCCGTGGGCAGACTCCAGCTCCTGGACTGACCCACGGGCACTGCCACTGAAAGAACCGTCCGTGGGCAGGCACTGCCACTGAAAGAACCGTCCGTGGGCAGACTCCAGCTCCTGGACTGACCCACAGGCACTGCCACTGAAAGAACTGACCGTCGAGGGACTCCAGCTCCTGGACTGACCCACAGGCACTGCCACTGAAAGAGCTGTCCCTGGACAGACTCCAGCACCTTGGACAGGGCCGCAGGCACTGCCACTGAAAGAACCGTCCGTGGGTAGACTCCAGCACCTGGACTGACCTACAGGCACTGCCACTGAAAGAACCGTCCGTGGGCAGGCACTGCCACTGAAAGAACCGTCCGTGGGCAGACTCCAGCTCCTGGACTGACCCACAGGCACTGCCACTGAAAGAACCGTCCGTGGGCAGACTCTAGCACCTGGACTGACCCACAGGCACTGCCATTGAAAGAACCGTCCGTGGGCAGGCACTGCCACTGAAAGAACCGTCCGTGGGCAGACTCCAGCTCCTGGACTGACCCACAGGCACTGCCACTGAAAGAACTGACCGCCGAGAGACTTCAGCACCTGGACTGACCCACGGGCACTGCCACTGAAAGAACTGACCGCCGAGAGACTCCAGCACCTGGACAGACCCACGGGCACTGCCACTGAAAGAACTGACCGTCGAGACACTCCAGCACCTGGACTGACCCACACGCACTGCCACTGAAAGAACTGACCGCCGAGAGACTCCAGCACCTGGACAGACCCACGGGCACTGCCACTGAAAGAACTGACCGTCGAGACACTCCAGCACCTGGACTGGCCCACGGGCACTGCCACTGAAAGAACTGACCGCCGAGAGACTCCAGCACCTGGACAGACCCACGGGAACTGCCACTGAAAGAACTGACCGTAGAGACACTCCAGCACCTGGACTGGCCCACGGGCACTGCCACTGAAAGAGCTGACCGTCGAGAGACTCCAGCACCTGGACTGGCCCACGGGCACTGCCACTGAAAGAACCGTCCGTGGACAGACTCCAGCACCTTGGACAGGGCTGCAGGCACTGCCACTGAAAGAACCGTCCGTGGGCAGACTCCAGCACCTGGACTGACCCACAGGCACTGCCACTGAAAGAACCGTCCGTGGGCAGACTCCAGCACCTGGACTGACCCACAGGCACTGCCACTGAAAGAACTGACCTTCGAGAGACTCCAGCACCTGGACTGACAAACAGGCACTGCCACTGAAAGAACCGTCCGTGGGCAGACTCCAGCACCTGGACTGACCCACTGCCACTGAAAGAACTGACCGCCGAGAGACTTCAGCACCTGGACTGACCCACGGGCACTGCCACTGAAAGAACTGACCGTCGAGGGACTCCAGCTCCTGGACTGACCCACAGGCACTGACACTGAAAGAGCTGTCCCTGGACAGACTTCAGAACCCTGGACAGGGCCGCAGGCACTGCCACTGAAAGAACCGTCCGTGGGCAGACTCCAGCTCCTGGACTGACCCACGGGCACTGCCACTGAAAGAACCGTCCGTGGGCAGGCACTGCCACTGAAAGAACCATCCGTGGGCAGACTCCAGCTCCTGGACTGACCCACAGGCACTGCCACTGAAAGAACTGACCGTCGAGGGACTCCAGCTCCTGGACTGACCCACAGGCACTGCCACTGAACGAGCTGTCCCTGGACAGACTCCAGCACCTTGGACAGGGCCGCAGGCACTGCCACTGAAAGAACCGTCCGTGGGTAGACTCCAGCACCTGGACTGACCTACAGGCACTGCCACTGAAAGAACCGTCCGTGGGCAGGCACTGCCACTGAAAGAACCGTCCGTGGGCAGACTCCAGCTCCTGGACTGACCCACAGGCACTGCCACTGAAAGAACCGTCCGTGGGCAGGCACTGCCACTGAAAGAACCGTCCGTGGGCAGACTCTAGCACCTGGACTGACCCACAGGCACTGCCATTGAAAGAACCGTCCGTGGGCAGGCACTGCAACTGAAAGAACCGTCCGTGGGCAGACTCCAGCTCCTGGACTGACCCACAGGCACTGCCACTGAAAGAACTGACCGCCGAGAGACTTCAGCACCTGGACTGACCCACGGGCACTGCCACTGAAAGAACTGACCGTCGAGACACTCCAGCACCTGGACTGACCCACACGCACTGCCACTGAAAGAACTGACCGCCGAGAGACTCCAGCACCTGGACAGACCCACGGGCACTGCCACTGAAAGAACTGACCGTCGAGACACTCCAGCACCTGGACTGACCCACACGCACTGCCACTGAAAAAACTGACCGCCGAGAGACTCCAGCACCTGGACAGACCCACGGGCACTGCCACTGAAAGAACTGACCGTCGATAGACTCCAGCACCTGGACTGACCCACACGCACTGCCGCTGAAAGAACTGACCGCCGAGAGACTCCAGCACCTGGACAGACCCACGGGCACTGCCACTGAAAGAACTGACCGTCGAGGGACTCCAGCTCCTGGACTGACCCACAGGCACTGACACTGAAAGAGCTGTCCCTGGACAGACTTCAGCACCCTGGACAGGGCCGCAGGCACTGCCACTGAAAGAACCGTCCGTGGGCAGACTCCAGCTCCTGGACTGACCCACGGGCACTGCCACTGAAAGAACCGTCCGTGGGCAGGCACTGCCACTGAAAGAACCGTCCGTGGGCAGACTCCAGCTCCTGGACTGACCCACAGGCACTGCCACTGAAAGAGCTGTCCCTGGACAGACTCCAGCACCTTGGACAGGGCCGCAGGCACTGCCACTGAAAGAACCGTCCGTGGGTAGACTCCAGCACCTGGACTGACCTACAGGCACTGCCACTGAAAGAACCGTCCGTGGGCAGGCACTGCCACTGAAAGAACCGTCCGTGGGCAGACTCCAGCTCCTGGACTGACCCACAGGCACTGCCACTGAAAGAACCGTCCGTGGGCAGGCACTGCCACTGAAAGAACCGTCCGGGGGCAGACTCTAGCACCTGGACTGACCCACAGGCACTGCCATTGAAAGAACCGTCCGTGGGCAGGCACTGCCAGTGAAAGAACCGTCCGTGGGCAGACTCCAGCTCCTGGACTGACCCACAGGCACTGCCACTGAAAGAACTGACCGCCGAGAGACTTCAGCACCTGGACTGACCCACGGGCACTGCCACTGAAAGAACTGACCGTCGAGACACTCCAGCACCTGGACTGACCCACACGCACTGCCACTGAAAGAACTGACCGCCGAGAGACTCCAGCACCTGGACAGACCCACGGGCACTGCCACTGAAAGAACTGACCGTCGAGACACTCCAGCACCTGGACTGACCCACACGCACTGCCACTGAAAGAACTGACCGCCGAGAGACTGCAGCACCTGGACAGACCCACGGGCACTGCCACTGAAAGAACTGACCGTCGAGACACTCCAGCACCTGGACTGGCCCACGGGCACTGCCACTGAAAGAACTGACCGCCGAGAGGAGACTCCAGCACCTGGACAGACCCACGGGCACTGCCACTGAAAGAACTGACCGTAGAGACACTCCAGCACCTGGACTGGCCCACGGGCACTGCCACTGAAAGAGCTGACCGTCGAGAGACTCCAGCACCTGGACTGGCCCACGGGCACTGCCACTGAAAGAGCTGACCGTCGAGAGACTCCAGCACCTGGACAGACCCACGGGCACTGCCACTGAAAGAGCTGAAAGTCGAGAGACTCCAGCACCTGGATTGACCTACAAGCACTGCCACTGAAAAAGCTGACCGTCGAGAGACTCCAGCACCTGGACTGACCCACAGGCACTGCCACTGAAAGAACTGACCGTCGATAGACTCCAGCACCTGGACTGACCCACAGGCACTGCCACTGAAAGAACTGACCGTCGATAGACTCCAGCACCTAGACAGACCCACGGGCACTGCCACTGAAAGAACTGACCGTCAATAGACTCCAGCACCTGGACTGACCCACAGGCACTGCCACTGAAAGAACTGTCCGTGGACAGACTCCAGCACCTTGGACAGGACCACAGGTGCTGCCACTAAAAGAACTGTCCGTGGTCAGACTCCAGTGCCTTGGACAGAACCGCAGTCGCTGCCACTGAAAGAACCGTCTGTGGGCAGACTCCAGCTCCTTGGACAGAATCACAGGCACTGCCACAGACAGAACTGTCCGTGGACAGACTCTAGCACCTTGGACAGGACCATAGGCGCTGCCACTGAAGGAACTACTTGTGGACAGTATTGTGCTTTCTGTCTGTGGGTGTCTCCTACAGTCACACTCCGCCTAGTATCCTGCATTTCTGTCTCTGGGTGTCTTCTGCTGTCACTCACTGCCGGGTATTCTGCATTCCTCTCTCTGAGTGTCACTTACTGCCAGGTATTGTTCATTCCTCTCTCTGAGTGTCACTCACTGCCAGGTATTGTTTATTCCTCTCTCTGAGTGTCACTCACTGCCAGGTATTGTGTCTTCCTCTCTCTGAGTGTCACTCACAGCCAGGTATTGTTCATTCCTCTCTCTGAGTGTCACTCACTGCCAGGTATTGGTCATTCCTCTCTCTGGGTGTCACTTACTGCCAGGTATTGGTCATTCCTCTCTCTCAGTGTCACTCACTGCCAGGTATTGTGTATTCCTCTCTCTGAGTGTCACTCACTGCCAGGTATTGTTTATTCCTCTCTCTGAGTGTCACTCACTGCCAGGTATTGTTTATTCCTCTCTATGAGTGTCACTCACTGCCGGGTATTCTGCATTCCTCTCTCTGAGTGTCACTCACTGCCAGGTATTGTGTCTTCCTCTCTCTGATTGTTACTCACTGCCAGGTATTGTTCATTCCTCTCTCTGAGTGTTACTCACTGCCAGGTATTGTTTATTCCTCTCTCGGAGTGTCACTCACTGCCAGGTATTGGGTCTTCCTCTCTCTGAGTGTCACTCACTGCCAGGTATTGTTCATTCCTCTCTCTGAGTGTCACTCACTGTCGGGTATTCTGCATTCCTCTCTCTGAGTGTCACTCACTGCCAGGTATTGTGTCTTCCTCTCTCTCTGAGTGTCACTCACTGCCAGGTATTGTTCATTCCTCTCTCTGAGTGTCACTCACTGCCAGGTATTGTGTCTTCCTCTCTCTGAGTGTCACTCACTGCCAGGTATTGTTCATTCCTCTCTCTGAGTGTCACTCACTGCCGGGTATTCTGCATTCCTCTCTCTGAGTGTCACTCACTGCCAGGTATTGTGTCTTCCTCTCTCTGAGTGTCACTCACTGCCAGGTATTATTCATTCCTCTCTCTTAGTGTCACTCACTGCCAGGTATTGTGTCTTCCTCTCTCTGAGTGTTACTCACTGCCAGGTATTGTTCATTCTTCTCTCTGAGTGTCACTCACTGCCAGGTATTGTTTATTCCTCTCTCTGAGTGTCACTCACGGCCAGGTATTGTGTCTTCCTCTCTCTGAGTGTCACTCATTGCCAGGTATTGTTCATTCCTCTCTCTGAGTGTCACTCACTGCCAGGTATTGTTCATTCCTCTCTCTGAGTGTCACTCACTGCCAGGTATTGTGTCTTCCTCTCTCTGAGTGTCACTCACTGCCAGGTATTGTTTATTCCTCTCTCTCTGAGTGTCACTCACTGCCAGGTATTGTGTCTTCCTCTCTCTGAGTGTCACTCACTGCCAGGTATTGTGTCTTCCTCTCTCTGAGTGTCACTCACTGCCAGGTATTGTTCATTCCTCTCTCTGAGTGTCACTCACTGCCAGGTATTGTGTCTTCTTCTCTCTGAGTGTCACTCACTGCCAGGTATTGTGCATTCCTCTCTCTGAGTGTCACTCACTGCCAGATATTCTGCATGCCCAGCTCTGGCTGCCCTGGACTCTGGCCTGGTACGTACGTCAGGTGTGCTGCTCAGTGTTGGTGCTTTCCCTGCCTCACACTGTCCCAGGGGTTCTGAGTTTATATTTTCATTGTGTATATTATTGTCACACTGAAGGGAAGTGTGCCTTTTTGTCTGTGTGCCTATCAAAAGTCCTGGTGAAATCCGACAGACACATGACCATACCTGACTGAAAATAGAATTATTAACACCCCAGACATCCCACCCCTGCCTGGTGCTGGTACCCTGTGAGTGTGCAGCACCTGCACGGTGTTAGGACTCTGTGAGCTGTAGCAGCCTTGGTACCCGTGGGGTCAATGTGGATGCCCCTGGTTTAGCATGGCAGGATATGCAGGGTGGGTACAGCGTCCCCCATCACTGTAGGTGTGTGGGGTACATTCCTGTGGGGGTGGGGGCGTGGGGAGTAAACCTAGACACTGACCTGAAGGTGCACAGAGAGAGGGTTCTCTCAGAGGTTCCAGGAAGGCCTTGCTAACAAAGGGCTGCTGTTTAGTGCCCGCCTCAGCACCACCCTGTGGCCGATGCCAGGGCTGCGGGGTGGGGCTGCAGTTTCTGTTGTTCAAGGTGAGGAAGTCTGTAGATGGACTCTGACATTTTTCTCTCAGATTACAGCTTCAGAAAGGCTGATGGAGCCGGGTGCAGACAATCCACACTTACTGCGCATGTGTTTTGAGAGTCAGTGGCGAGGTACCCTGCAAACGAGAGCCTGGCACCCTGAGCTTGACTTGGGACCACTTCAAACCCCATTGGATCATCCGGGCTGCGTGCGGGAGCCCACCACACTGAGGGCCATATTTATACTTTTTGACGCACAACTGCGCCAACGCAGTTGTGCGTAAAAAATGTTACCGCCGGCTAACGTCATTCCAACGCGCCATGCGGGCGCCTTATTTATGGAATGACGTTAGCCGGCGCTGCGGACTGGTGTGCGTAAAAAAAAATGACTCACACCAGGCAGTGCCGGCGTATGGGAAAATGGGGGTTGTGCATCAAAAAACGGTGCAAGTCAGGTCTGAGGCAAAATTCAGGCCTCAAACCGGATTTGCGCCATTTTTCTTGACGCCCAACCTCCATTGACATGACTCCTGTCTTAGCAAAGACAGGAGTCATGCCCCCTTGCCCAATGGCCATGCCCAGGGGACTTATGTCCCCTGGGCATGGTCATTGGGCATAGTGGCATGTAGGGGGGCCAAAATTAGGCCCCCCTATGCCACAAAAAAAACCGGAAAAAAATACTTACCCAAACTTACCTTTACTTCCCTGGCATAGGTCCCTCCATCCTTGGGTGTCATCCTGGGGTGGGCAAGGGTGGCAGGGGTGTCCCTGGGGGCAGGGGAGGGCACCTCTGGGCTCCTTCTGAGCGCCGTTTTTTAAGGCCCACCCCCTCCTGTGCGTCAAAATGACACCAGAGTATAAATAAGGGGCACAGGCCTTAAAGTCATTTTTTGGAAGGGAACGCCTACCTTGCATATAATTAACGCAAGGAAGTTTCCCCCTTCCATAAAATGACGTACATGGTGGAATTTTGACGCCCGTGTGGTCGGGCGTCAAAGTATAAATATGCGGCAGGGTTTGCGCCGATTGTGCGTCAAAATGTTTGACGCACATTCGGCGCAAACAGAGTATAAATATACCCCTAAGTAACCCCCCAGAGCCCTCAGGCAGACATCACATTGGCTACAGTTGGTTATGAGTTTCTTGCGACAACCCATAAATGGACGGCCTGTTGTTTGCACAAGGATCGGAATTATGAGTAATAATTATCACATTTTCACAGATTTCCCATCATAAATTCCAGCGGGTTGAAATTGCTGAAACCTGGAATTCAGTGTGTTAAAAAACCATTCTGCATGGTATGCCTTATTTACAAGTTAACATTTCAAAATTGGAGGTATTAACCACACTTGGGAGATACCCCACCCTGGGGTAATGATGTTCACTGCATGTGGTAAATACCTCACTCTATTCCGCCTAACTTGCCATAGACGTCACTGTTAGCCACCCCACCTCACCCCCACCCACCCCTCAAGGTGCACTGGTCCAGCTGGGCTCCCAACACCCACACTTCCTAGGCTGGAGGGGAGCTAGGTCATTGGTTGAGAATTGATAGATCCATTCTGCAGTGTGATGTGCACACTGGCGTGGGTTTGCACTCTGCGTGAGAGGGCAGGGACAATGCTTGTTTTCATTGGTGCGCTGAAGAAAGGGGGTCGTGGGGCTCTGGGTGGCAAGAGGGCTTTGGGGCACTGGGGCTATTGATTATTGGATATTGAGCATCGATAAGGATGGTGGGAAGTCATGAGGAGTGCGGATGCTGGGAAGACAGTGGGGGTCATTACAACATTGGCGGTAAAAGGCGCTTACCGCCGTGCAGAAGACCGCCAATACACCGCCGCGGCCGCGGAATTCCGCCACAGCTATTATGACACACAGCTCGGAATCCACCAAAATTCAGACACCCACACAACTCCGCCACACCAAAGGTCAGTGATAAACTGGCGAAAACAAAACCTCCACCTCCACGCCAACAGAAACACGCCCATGCTATTACGACCCACGAATCCACGCAGCGGTCTTTCAACCGCGGTATTCCATTGGCGGTACACACCGCCGCGCTCAAAATACACACACATCTCCAAAACACCGCCACATTGGACAATTCCAAATACACACACCTGATACACATACACACACCACTCCCACACACCCAATACTATATAAAACACACACCCACATCACCCGCAAACCCCTACGACTGAAAAATCACGAACGAAGGCCAGAGAGAGAGCACAGAATAGACAACCCCATCACACAGAGGCACACAACACCATCACCCACACAACATCCACGCACCAAACACCACACACCACTACACATCACCACACTCATCACCACATACACCACCCCACACATCACACACACCACCCCATGTCACGCCAAAGACACCCCCGCTTCTCCGAGGAGGAGCTCAGGGTCATGGTGGAGGAAATCATCCGGGTAGAGCCACAGCTATTTGGCTCACAGGTACAGCACACATCAATAGCCAGGAAGATGGAGCTATGGCGCAGAATAGTGGACAGGGTCAACGCCGTGGGACAGCACCCAAGAAATAGGGAGGACATCAGGAAGAGGTGGAACGACCTACGGGGGAAGGTGCGTTCAACGGTCTCCAGGCAGAACATCGCGGTGCAGCGGACAGGCGGCGGACCCCCACCTCCTCCCCCACAACTAACAACATGGGAGGAGCAAGTCTTGTCCATCATGCATCCAGAGGGCCTCGGAGGAGTCGGTAAGTCAAGTGTTAACTATCATATCCCCCACCCTACCTGCATGCTCTCACACACCCCCACCCTCACCCCCTCCCCTATCACTCCAACTCCTCACTAATGTACTAATAACACAAACCACACATCCCAACACCAAGCCTTGCATGACACAACTAAGCATGGTCACCCCTCACTAAAGCATGCTCACTGCACATACCCAGAACAACCCCCTAACCATCATCACACAAGGTCCCACACAGGAATGCTTGCACTGGGGTACACAGACACCCACCCATTGCACACCATCACACACACATGCAATAATCATGCTCTGATGCCCCTGCAGGAACCCGAAGGACCGTCACCACACCAGAGGGTCCAGACAACACCACTCCACCCCCAGAAGAGGCCCACAGTGACAATAGCAGCTCTGCCCTACTTGATCCTGATGACCAGCCCGGACGATTGTGGGCCTCGGGACAGTCGGTTCCCCTTGCACAGGCACAGCCCAACACTGACCTTCCACCCTCTGGTAACACCAGCACAGCACCCACCCAGTGGGCCCAAACCTCCCTACCCAGGACAGGTCAAGCAGCGGTGTGTACACCACTACAGGGAACCCAGGATAACCCACCACCCCAACAACAACAGGGACCTGGGGGCAGTGGTAGTGGGCACACGGTCCAGGGGACGGAGGCACAGGAACACAGGGGAACTGGGCGGGCTGCTGTGCGACAGGGGGCGGACAGGCCAAGGGAACCCACTCTCCACGAGGCCCTCTCCTCCATCATGGAAGCATACCACCACTCCCAGGAGACGATGGCGACGGTCCTGGCCAAGTTTCAGGAGACCCTGCGCCTGCAGGAGGAACAGTATTTGGGGTTCAGGGAGGAGCTCAGGACCATCAGCTCTGCCTTGGGCACCATCGTAGGGGTGCTGAAGGACATACACAACACCATGAGGGACACCGTGGCACTCCAATGGGCCCCTGACACTAGCCAGGACGATGAACTGCCCACCACCTCCGCCGGCGCTAGTGGACAGGACGCCCCGCCACAGGACCAACACACCAGCACCCCACCCCCTGCAGACGGACAACCACCACGCAAGCGGTCCCTGAGATCCAGGAACAGGAGAGAGCAAGATGGCAAGACCCCTGCCAGGAAATGAGACCACCCTGTTTGTCCTCCCACTGTACCACCTTGTTACCCTCTCCATACTTAAACTGCCCCAGCTCCACTTCCTATGCCCAGATGGGCAGTGTATCTGTGAGACTAATAGACTGGACTCTGCCATGGACATTCCTACGCCATCACCCATCCTCCTTTTACAACCCTCTCACATTTCTGAGCACTTCAATAAACACCCTTGAAATACAAAACAATCTTGAGTCAGTCTGTGATTTACTAATTATGTATTATCAATGACAGTGTCATAATGCGTTTCCCATTGTAAGGCTAACATACCTATGTTACACATCACAAGTCCTTGAAGGATGCAAGCAGATGACACGTTGGTAACCACACCTGTGAAACCGTAATGGAAAGATACAACTCAGTTACCAAATAGTGTTTGAAATCGACAAACCGGATAGAGGTAGACGTGTGAAAGTTAAGGTAATGTTAAACATGAAAATGTTCTCACCTGTGTGTCACTGGAAATATTGCTGTATGACTGACTCCCTGTTGTCGTTGTCTTCTTCCTCAGCTTCCTCCTCATCACTGTCCACAGGCTCCACAGGCTCCACAGCTGCAACAACACCGTCATCTGGATCATCCTCCTGCAGAAAAGGCACCTGGCGTCGCAATGCCAAATTATGGAGCATGAAGCAGGCGATGATGATCTTGCGTCCCTCCCAGCAGCCCCTCAGCGTTCGCCCCGTGCCCGCTCATCCAGGAGGGTGGGCATCACCTTCGCCCCAGGCACCTCAGGCCCTGCCCCAGTCACCCCTGCTGCCCTCAGTGAAGAGGCCATTGACCTCCTCAGGTCACTCACTGTTGGTAGTCTACCATTGTGAATGCCATCCAGGGTGTAGAACGAGAGTTGCAACACGGTAATGCATTCCTGGAGGTCATTCATTCTGGCCAGGCTGTCCTTCAGCGAACCCTGCAATCTCTGGCCTCAGCACTGATGGCAGCCATTGTCCCTGTGTCTAGCCTCTCCCCTCCAACTTCCTCCACCCAGACCCAATCTCCTGTACCCCAGCCCATCCCAAACACACCTACAGACCAGCATGCACACAAGTCAGCACACCCAAGTAGCTCATGCAAACATAGGCACCACACAACCCACAGGCACTCACGCAAGCCTCACCCACGTACAGACACAGCAACATCCACTGCCTCCACTGTGTCCCCCTCCTCCTCACTCCTCCCTCCCAGTCTCGTCTACACACACACCTGCATGCACCACATCTACAGGCACCATGAATCGCACAAGGAGACCCAGCACCACAAGGCGCTCACCTGCACTCACCACCTCCACTCCCATTTACACGTCCCCTGTGTCCTCTCCCAGTGTGTCTGTGACGCCCCCTCCCAAAGTACACAAACGCCGGCAATCACTCACCCAACATCCATCCACCTCACGACATCCTCCAGTACCTGCACCTGCACCCAAATCACCTAAAGTGACACCTCCGACAAACACCTCCTCTTCCTCCACTCCCAGGCCCTCTCCAACTACCCATCCCAGTGTTCGTCAGAAACTGTCCCTCTGTAAAGTTGACCTTTTTGCCCCCACCCCCACCCCCTCCAATTCATCAGTCCCGTCGTAGCGCCTCAACCAAAAAGCCTCCAATACCAGTGGTGCCTGTTATAGGTTTGTGGAGTGCACTGGCCACCAGGGCAGGCAGTATGACCCGGAGCCAAGGCACTGGCAGCCCACCCCCTGTAAAGGCTCTAAAATTGGAGAGTGGACGACGGGACCGTGTGAAGACTCCTGGTGGTAAAACAACTCACATGGGTTCCAAGGGGATTGGAGAGTCAGCTGTGACTCCACCAAAGCTGGGGAAGGGCCAGAGGAAGTCTGCCCAGCCTCTTGTGAGTGTCACGGTGGAGAAGTGCGCCATCATTTCCGGCGGTCGAGACACAACCGCCAGCACCGTCGTCACGGGTCCAGAGACCACCGCCGGAGTCACAGCCCAGGAGGGCACAAGTATCGTCAATGGTCAGGAGACCACCGCCAGAGTCATTGCCCAGGAGGGCACAAGTATTGTGACTGGTCAGGAGACCACCGCCAGAGTCATTGCCCAGGAGGGCACAAGTATCGTCACTGGTCCAGAGACCACCGCCGGAGTCACAGCCCAGGAGGGCACAAGTATCGTCACTGGTCAGGAGACCACCGCCAGAGTCATTGCCCAGGAGGGCACAAGTATCGTCACTGGTCAGGAGAACACCGCCAGAGTCATTGCCCAGGAGGGCACAAGTATCGTCACTGGTCAGGAGACCACCGCCACCGCCGGAGTCACAGCCCAGGAGGGCCCCGGCTGCCACAGCCCAGGTGGGCTATGATGGAACGTCATGCCACACACCAATGCCCAGTGTAGGGAACGTCATGCCACACACCAATGCCCAGTGTAGGGAACGTCATGCCACACACCAATGCCCATACCAGAACCACCATGGCAAAGCACTGCTGAACAGTCCTGAACCGCCATGTCGAAGCACCGCTGAACAGTCCTGAACTGCCATGGCAAAGCACCGCTGAACAGGGCAAAGACTGCCATGGCAAAGCACCGCTGAACAGGGCAAAGACTGCCATGGCAAAGCACCGCTGAACAGTCCTGAACCGCCATGTCGAAGTACCGCTGAACAGGGCAAAGACCGCCATGGCAAAGCACCGCTGAACAGTCCTGATTCGCCATGCCGAAACACCGCTGAACAGGGCAAAGACCGCCATGTCAAAGCACCGCTGAACAGGGCAAAGACCGCCATGGCAAAGCATCGCTGAACAGTCCTGAACCGCCATGGCAAAGCACCGCTGAACAGTCCTGATTCGCCATGCCAAAACACCGCTGAACAGGGCAAAGACCGCCATGTCGAAGCACCGCTGAACAGGGCAAAGACCGCCATGGCAAAGCACCGCTGAACAGTCCTGAACCGCCATGTCGAAGCACCGCTGAACATGGCAAAGACCGCCATGGCAAAGCACCGCTGAACAGGGCAAAGACCGCCATGGCAAAGCACCGCTGAACAGTCCTGAACCGCCATGTCGAAGCACCGCTGAACAGGGCAAAGACCGCCATGGCAAAGCACCGCTGAACAGTCCTGAACCGCCATGTCGAAGCACCGCTGAATAGGGCAAGCACTGGGTAGGAATGAATAGACCGCCACATCAGGCATCCTTATCCCATGTGCAGCTGGGACAGTGACAGGACAGGAACTTTCATGGGGAGACTCATCCAGTCTGGGCACCAGTCCCCCTCCAGAACCAGTGGGGACCTGCATCCACTCTGTCTGTCCTGCACAGGATGAAGCACTCTGGGCACCAGTCCCCCCCAGTACCAGTGGAGACCTGCATCTACTTGAGAGACTATGGCTTTGCACTCCCCAGGATGGCACAGTGGGCACCCCACTCACTGTAGAGACTTGAGAGACTGTGGCTTTGCACTCCCCAGGATGGCACAGTGGGCACGCCACCCACTGTAGAGACTTGAGAGACTGTGGCTTTGCACTCCCCAGGATGGCACAGTGGGCACCCCACCCACTGTAGAGACTTGAAAGACTGTGGCTTTGCACTCCCCAGGATACATAAATGGGCATGGAGCCCCGTCGTGGATCTGGCTTTGCAGTCATCCGGCTGAGGTGCCTCCCCTTCCCTTCCCCCTGAGGTGCCTGTAGTATTTCTATCTGATGCCCCGGCAGTGTTCTCTCCGATTGTGGTCAGGTATCCTTTGTAGGCCTCGCCCATGCATTTTTGGACTGTTGGTGCACGGACATTGTTGTGTACATATCTGCACTACTTCTCGTACTGTATATAATTATGAATGATTTTCATATATATCTGTATATCTTTGTATGATATGTATATTGCCACATTACAATGTTTGACCGAATTTTGCTTTGTCTTTTCATTCTTCCGGGGGGATTGTAGGTTGTTACTGTGATTTTTGTGAATGCATTGGTGTGTATGTTGTATAATGCGAGAATGGGGGTGGGGGTGTTTGGTGGGTGTCCCCCTAACTTTTGCCTCCCCCATGTCGTAGGTGCAGTACTCACCATTGTCTTCGGCGCCTACGTAGAAGATGGTCGTAGAGGAGCAGAAAGACAAGGGCAGGGAGTATTTGGAGTTCCGGGTCCATGGAGTCCTCGTTCCTCGTGGGATGTGTTCAGGTGAGCGTTTTCCCATTGCCAAAGCTGTTTCCGCCGTGTTTTTATCCACGGTGAATCCGCCCCGGAAAAGGTGGCGGATTGGCGGGTTGTGATACTATGGGTGGTACATTGTGTTCCGCCTGTCTGTTGGCGGTGACCGCCGCGCTACTTGTCTGTACCGCTGTGGCGGGCAGCGTGTTAAAGTGGGTGTCTCTGTTGGCGGCTCCCGCCAGGGTCATAGTTCTCTTTTTTTGTCCGCCGGCCTGTTGGCGGTCTTACCGCAGCTTTAACACCGTCCGCCAGGGTTGTAATGACCACCAGTGTTTGCTTTGCAGTGTTCATACTGCAGGGCAGTAGTGGTTTAGATATTTGAACAGGGACATCTTAAGGATTCTGGGGGCTCTGGGCTGAACTTGGAGGTCCTTGTTCAGAACAGCTTTGAATTTATGATCCAATTTCAGCTTTTCCATGTCTTCTGTGACCAGGGTACACGCCTCCAAATTCTAAATATATTTGCATCTAATATTCAGGGATAGTGATGTGTGTCTTCAAATATTATAAGACAGCAGAAGCTCATTGATATTATTTGAAATGATCTCTGTGAATCTCTGTGAATCTCTGCCATTTCTCATCTGTGAGGTCCTGGTTCAAACTAAAAGAAACTTTCTTATGGATGTTGCATGGGGTTGATAAAGATAAACCCAACATCCCTCTGCAAGCTCTCTGTAAAAGGCTCCCACACACCCCCTTATTAAAAATAAAGTAAATGAAAGTGATATTTAAAGTAATGTAAGTTCACACATCATTCAGTGAACACAGGAGATCTAGCAGGCCCCCCTGAAAGGCTGGGGTCCTGGGCAGGAGCCCACTTTGCCCTGCCTTGAATCGTCTCTGTATTCTATACTTGGCACTAGCTCTGGGCGTTCTGAGGGCAGCGCCTAGAGTGGTATGGGAAAGGTGTTTTGGCTTTGAAACTGCTACTGCAGTCCTGCTTTGTAAAATCATAGCTTCAGCAAATTTGACATGGAAGCCTCACTCTCAGAATCCCCTTTCAGCACAGTGTGAGGTCATCTCACTAGTGAAAACCTTGATGTCTTGCCAGTGCTTGATTGCCTCTGTGCTGAGTATTATTTCACTCACTTGAATATTTTTGTCTCCAAGGTGTGGCTTTCATTGCTGTGCCACCCCCTTCAAAACAGATTCTCTCTTTAAGTGATAAAACATACGATGTTTCCACCGTCAGCCCCAAATATGCCCCATTAAAGGTGACCGGTGAAGAGGTTCGTTCTGACCAGAGGCGGCGCTGTCATGCACAGGGCCCTGTGTGGAACCACCCACCGGCTCTCCCACAGTGGCTTCACGGCAGGACACACCCGTGGGCCCTGTGTGAACAAGGAGCAAGCCTGGAACCACCCCACAACCGTGGGCCCTCTGTGCCTGCTGTCAGAAGGAGCAAGCCTGGAACCGCCCCGCCAGCTCTCCCACAGAGGCTTCACGGCATGACACACCCGTGGGCCCTGTGTACACAAGGAGCAAGCCTGGAACCACCCCACACCCGTGGGCCCTGTGTGCCTGCTGTCAGAAGGAGCAAGCCTGGAACCGCCCCACCAGCTCTCCCACAGAGGCTTCACGGCAGGACACGCCCGTGGGCCCTGTGTGCATGCTGTCACAAGGAGCAAGCCTGGAACCGCCCCACCAGCTCTCCCACAGAGGCTTCACGGCAGGACACGCCCGTGGGCCCTGTGTGCACAAGGAGCAAGCCTGGAACCACCCCACCAGCTCTCCCACAGAGGCTTCACGGCAGGACACCTGGAACCACCCCACCAGCCTGGAACCACCCCACCAGCTCTCCCACAGAGGCTTCACAGCAGGACACACCTGTGGGCCCTGTGTGCTTGCATGCTGTCACAAGGAGCAAGCCTGGAACCACCCCGCCAGCTCTCCCACAGAGGCTTCACAGCAGGACACACCTGTGGGCCCTGTGTGCATGCTGTCACAAGAAGCAAGCCTGGAACCACCCGCCAGCTCTCCCACAGAGGCTTCACGGCAGGACACACCCGGGGGCCCTGTGTGCATGCTGTCACAAGGAGCAAGCCTGGAACCACCCCACACCCGTGGGCCCTGTGTGCATGCTGTCACAAGGAGCAAGCCTGGAACCGCCCCACAGCTCTCCCAGAGAGACTTCACAGCAGGACACACCCGTGGGCCCTGTGTGCATGCTATCAGAAGGAGCAAGCCTGGAACCGCCCCACCAGCTCTCCCACAGAGGCTTCACGGCAGGACACGCCCGTGGGCCCTGTGTGCATGCTGTCACAAGAAGCAAGCCTGGAACCACCCCACCAGCTCTCCCACAGAGGCTTCACGGCAGGACACACCCGTGGGCCCTGTGTGCATGCTGTCACACGGAGCAAGCCTGGAACCACCCCACAGCTCTCCCACAGAGGCTTCACGGCAGGACACACCCGTGGGCCCTGTGTGAACAAGGAGCAAGCCTGGAACCACCCCACACCCGTGGGCCCTGTGTGCCTGCTGTCAGAAGGAGCCAGCCTGGAACCGCCCCACCAGCTCTCCCACAGAGGCTTCACGGCAGGACATGCCCGTGGGCCCTGTGTGCATGCTGTCACAAGGAGCAAGCCTGGAACCGCCCCACCAGCTCTCCCACAGAGGCTTCACGGCAGGACACGCCCGTGGGCCCTGTGTGCATGCTGTCACAAGGAGCAAGCCTGGAACCGCCCCACCAGCTCTCCCACAGAGGCTTCACAGCAGGACACACCCGTGGGCCCTGTGTGCATGCTGTCACAAGAAGCAAGCCTGGAACCACCCGCCAGCTCTCCCACAGAGGCTTCACGGCAGGACACACCTGTGGGCCCTGTGTGCTTGCTTTCTCAAGGAGCAAACCTGGAACCACCCCGCCAGCTCTCCCACAGAGGCTTCACGGCAGCACACACCCGTGGGCCCTGTGTACACAAGGAGCAAGCCTGGAATCACCCCACACCCGTGGGCCCTCTGTGCCTGCTGTCAGAAGGAGCAAGCCTGGAACCGCACCGCCAGCTCTCCCACAGAGGCTTCACGGCAGGACACGCCCGTGGGCCCTGTGTACACATGGAGCAAGCCTGGAACCACCCCACACCCGTGGGCCCTGTGTGCCTGCTGTCAGAAGGAGCCAGCCTGGAACCGCCCCACCAGCTCTCCCACAGAGGCTTCACGGCAGGACACGCCCGTGGGCCCTGTGTGCATGCTGTCACAAGGAGCAAGCCTGGAACCACCCCGCCAGCTCTCCCACAGAGGCTTCACAGCAGGACACACCTGTGGGCCCTGTGTACACAAGGAGCAAGCCTGGAACCACCCCGCCAGCTCTCCCAAAGAGGCTTCACGGCAGGACACACCCGTGGGCCCTGTGTACACAAGGAGCAAGCCTGGAATCACCCCACCAGCTCTCCCACAGAGGCTTCACAGCAGGACACACCCGTGGGCCCTGTGTACACAAGGAGCAAGCCTGGAACCGCCCCACCAGCTCTCCCACAGAGGCTTCACGGCAGGACACGCCCGTGGGCCCTGTGTGCATGCTTTCACAAGGAGCAAGCCTGGAACCGCCCCACCAGCTCTCCCACAGAGGCTTCACGGCAGGACACGCCCGTGGGCCCTGTGTGCATGCTGTCACAAGGAGCAAGCCTGGAACCGCCCCACCAGCTCTCCCACAAAGGCTTCACAGCAGGACACACCCGTGGGCCCTGTGTGCATGCTGTCACAAGAAGCAAGCCTGGAACCACCCGCCAGCTCTCCCACAGAGGCTTCACGGCAGGACACACCTGTGGGCCCTATGTGCTTGCTTTCTCAAGGAGCAAACCTGGAACCACCCCGCCAGCTCTCCCACAGAGGCTTCACGGCAGGACACACCCGTGGGCCCTGTGTACACAAGGAGCAAGCCTGGAATCACCCCACACCCGTGGGCCCTCTGTGCCTGCTGTCAGAAGGAGCAAGCCTGGAACCGCACCGCCAGCTCTCCCACAGAGGCTTCACGGCAGGACACGCCCGTGGGCCCTGTGTACACAAGGAGCAAGCCTGGAACCACCCCACACCCGTGGGCCCTGTGTGCCTGCTGTCAGAAGGAGCCAGCCTGGAACCGCCCCACCAGCTCTCCCACAGAGGCTTCACGGCAGGACACGCCCGTGGGCCCTGTGTGCATGCTGTCACAAGGAGCAAGCCTGGAACCACCCCGCCAGCTCTCCCACAGAGGCTTCACATCAGGACACACCTGTGGGCCCTGTGTACACAAGGAGCAAGCCTGGAACCACCCCGCCAGCTCTCCCACAGAGGCTTCACGGCAGGACACACCCGTGGGCCCTGTGTACACAAGGAGCAAGCCTGGAATCACCCCACCAGCTCTCCCACAGAGGCTTCACAGCAGGACACACCCGTGGGCCCTGTGTACACAAGGAGCAAGCCTGGAACCGCCCCACCAGCTCTCGCACAGAGGCTTCACAGCAGGACACACCCGTGGGCCCTGTGTGCATGATGTCACAAGGAGCAAGCCTGGAACCACCCCACCAGCTCTCCCACAGAGGCTTCACGGCAGGACACACCCGTGGGCCCTATGTGCATGCTGTCACAAGGGCAAGCCTGGAACCACCCCACCAGCTCTCCCACAGAGGCTTCACGGCAGGACACACCCGTGGGCCCTGTGTGCATGCTGTCACAAGGAGCAAGCATGGAACCACCCCACAGCTCTCCCACAGAGGCTTCACGGCAGGACACACCCGTGGGCCCTGTGTGCACAAGGAGCAAGCCTGGAACCACCCCACACCCGTGGGCCCTGTGTGCATGCTGTCACAAGGAGCAAGCCTGGAACCGCCCCACAGCTCTCCCACAGAGACTTCACAGCAGGACACACCAGTGGGCCCTGTGTGCATGCTGTCACAAGGAGCAAGCCTGGAACCACCCCGCCAGCTCTCCCACAGAGGCTTCACGGCAGGACACACCTGTGGGCCCTGTGTGCTTGCATGCTGTCACAAGGAGCAAGCCTGGAACCACCCCGCCAGCTCTCCCACAGAGGCTTCACAGCAGGACACACCTGTGGGCCCTGTGTGCATGCTGTCACAAGAAGCAATCCTGGAACCACCCGCCATCTCTCCCACAGAGGCTTCACGGCAGGACACACCCGGGGGCCCTGTGTGCATGCTGTCACAAGGAGCAAGCCTGGAACCGCCCACCAGCTCTCCCACAGAGGCTTCACAGCAGGACACACCCGTGGGCCCTGTGTGCTTGCATGCTGTCACAAGGAGCAAGCCTGGAACCACCACCAGCTCTCCCACAGAGGCTTCACGGCAGGACACACCCGTGGGCCCTGTGTGCAGGCTGTCACAAGAAGCAAGCCTAGACCACCCGCCAGCTCTCCCACAGAGGCTTCACGGCAGGACACACCTGTGGGCCCTGTGTGCTTGCTTTCTCAAGGAGCAAGCCTGGAACCACCCGCCAGCTCTCCCACAGAGGCTTCACGGCAGGACACACATGTGGGCCCTGTGTGCTTGCTTTCTCAAGGAGCAAGCCTGGATCCACCCCGCCAGCTCTCCCACAGAGGTTTCACGGCAGGACACACCCGTGGGCCCTGTGTGCACAAGGAGCAAGCCTGGAACCACCCCACAACCGTGGGCCCTCTGTGCCTGCTGTCAGAAGGAGCAAGCCTGGAACCGCCCCGCCAGCTCTCCCACAGAGGCTTCACGGCATGACACACCCGTGGGCCCTGTGTACACAAGGAGCAAGCCTGGAACCACCCCACACCCGTGGGCCCTGTGTGCCTGCTGTCAGAAGGAGCAAGCCTGGAACCGCCCCACCAGCTCTCCCACAGAGGCTTCACGGCAGGACACGCCCGTGGGCCCTGTGTGCATGCTGTCACAAGGAGCAAGCCTGGAACCGCCCCACCAGCTCTCCCACAGAGGCTTCACGGCATGACACGCCCGTGGGCCCTGTGTGCACAAGGAGCAAGCCTGGAACCACCCCACCAGCTCTCCCACAGAGTCTTCACGGCAGGACACCTGGAACCACCCCACCAGCCTGGAACCACCCCACCAGCTCTCCCACAGAGGCTTCACGGCAGGACACACCTGTGGGCCCTGTGTGCTTGCATGCTGTCACAAGGAGCAAGCCTGGAACCACCCCGCCAGCTCTCCCACAGAGGCTTCACAGCAGGACACACCTGTGGGCCCTGTGTGCATGCTGTCACAAGAAGCAAGCCTGGAACCACCCGCCAGCTCTCCCACAGAGGCTTCACGGCAGGACACACCCGGGGGCCCTGTGTGCATGCTGTCACAAGGAGCAAGCCTGGAACCGCCCCACCAGCTCTCCCACAGAGGCTTCACAGCAGGACACACCCGTGGGCCCTGTGTGCTTGCATGCTGTCACAAGGAGCAAGCCTGGAACCACCACCAGCTCTCCCACAGAGGCTTCACGGCAGGACACACCCGTGGGCCCTGTGTGCATGCTGTCACAAGAAGCAAGCCTAGACCACCCGCCAGCTCTCCCACAGAGGCTTCACGGCAGGACACACCTGTGGGCCCTGTGTGCTTGCTTTCTCAAGGAGCAAGCTTGGAACCACCCGCCAGCTCTCCCACAGAGGCTTCACGGCAGGACACACCTGTGGGCCCTGTGTGCTTGCTTTCTCAAGGAGCAAGCCTGGAACCACCCCGCCAGCTCTCCCACAGAGGTTTCACGGCAGGACACACCCGTGGGCCCTGTGTGCACAAGGAGCAAGCCTGGAACCACCCCACACCCGTGGGCCCTGTGTGCCTGCTGTCAGAAGGAGCAAGCCTGGAACCGCCCTGCCAGCTCTCCCACAGAGGCTTCAAGGCAGGACACACCCGTGGGCCCTGTGTACACAAGGAGCAAGCCTGGAACCACCCCACACCCGTGGGCCCTGTGTGCCTGCTGTCAGAAGGAGCAAGCCTGGAACCGCCCCACCAGCTCTCCCACAGAGGCTTCACGGCAGGACACGCCCGTGGGCCCTGTGTGCATGCTGTCACAAGGAGCAAGCCTGGAACCGCCCCACCAGCTCTCCCACAGAGGCTTCACAGCAGGACACGCCCGTGGGCCCTGTGTGCACAAGGAGCAAGCCTGGAACCACCCCACCAGCTCTCCCACAGAGGCTTCACGGCAGGACACACCCGTGGGCCCTGTGTGCATGCTGTCACAAGGGCAAGCCTGGAACCACCACTAGCTCTCCCACAGAGGCTTCACGGCAGGACACACCCGTGGGCCCTGTGTGCTTGCTGTCTCAAGGAGCAAGCCTGGAACCACCCCACCAGCTCTCCCACAGAGGCTTCACGGCAGGACACACCCGTGGGCCCTGTGTGCATGCTGTCACAAGGAGCAAGCCTGGAACCACCCCGCCAGCTCTCCCACAGAGGCTTCACAGCAGGACACACCTGTGGGCCCTGTGTGCATGCTGTCAGAAGAAGCAAGCCTGGAACCACCCACCAGCTCTCCTACAGAGGCTTCACGGCAGGACACACCTGTGGGCCCTGTGTGCATGCTGTCACAAGGAGCAAGCCTGGAACCACCCCACAGCTCTCCCACAGAGGCTTCACGGCAGGACACACCTGTGGGCCCTGTGTGCATGCTGTCACAAGGGCAAGCCTGGAACCACCCACCAGCTCTCCCACAGAGGCTTCACAGCAGGACACACCCGTGGGCCCTGTGTGCATGCTGTCACAAGGAGCAAGCCTGGAACCACCCACCAGCTCTCCCACAGAGGCTTCACAGCAGGACACACCTGTGGGCCATCCCCCCATCTGCCATGGTGGGGCTGCCTCAGTCACTGCTTTATGGACATGGACAGGTTTGTGACCTGACGTTTACTTCAATCTGGGACTGATGTACTAATCAGTCTCAGCACAAAACGCCCATTCGCAGGAGGTCACAAAACCTCCTGCCCCATTAATATTCATGAAGGTGCACTCCTTTGCGTGGTCCTCTGAATGGCTACGAATGCAGCAACAGAATCCTGCAAGGGACCTTCTTCCCTGCATCCTGTATCATGAATGCAAACATGTTCTTTAAAAACAAGGGGGGAGGGAGAGCCCTGCCTCTAATCCCAGCACAGTTCACCCCATTGCATTCTGGTAAATGCAGTACGCTTACTTCAAAGTACCTTTAGTTTTTCACCAAAGTTGGTGCATGTAGTGCTGGTATCTCTAAATTAAATTGTTTTTTTCTTCTCCACCGATGAAGGATGAAATCCAGAAACTCCTGTGTCTAGGGGTGTACAGCGCCATCTGCACCAACTTAGGTGAAAAACGACAGTTAATTTTGAAGTAAGCACTAATTGTGTACTGCATTTACCAGAATGCAAAGGAGCAAACTGTGCTGGGATGTGAGGCAGTGTGCTCCCAACCCCCTTATGTTCTTTAAAATGCACCTTCTGTCAATGACAGCTACTGAGTGATCGGCACCCGGGGAAGAGAATAGAACTATGGGGACAGCTTTCACTTTGCAAATCTGCTCTCTGATTGGCTGAGTGGGTATGGGGCACCCTGCAAGCCAGAAATACATTTCCTACTTGCAGTGTACCTTCAGTACATTGTGGCATCATTGCTCTGCAGACTCCAGCTCTGTGATTTTGTAAATCGCAGGCTTTGGTCCCCGAAACAGATTCATGAACCAAGCCGCCATCTTTATTTTATTGGAAAATTTGTGACTTAGGGCCATGTGTACAAACATTAGTAGCTGCGGTTTCTAAGTTACGATTATTACTGAATCACAAGAAGGAAATTGTAATTCCTAATGTAAGAAACCTTAGAACTTTTAATTAGTGATCTCTGGTGGGTTGCAAATAGACCTACTGCATGAATATTAACGAGGTTGGTTGCAGTTTGTGGCCCATTAGGAATGATAACCATCATAGGGATGGGGGCCAGCTGGGGTCAGCAGACAACCATGTGTGTGATTGCATTTTAATAAAGCAACTTTTTTTAATGCAGCCCATTTTCTTTAAAGGGTAATGGGATGTGTTTTAAAGATAAATAAAACATGAAAAGTGTAAGTTTCATTTTTTTAAAGCAGGCAGTGGTCTGTGGGACCACTGCCTATTCTTACAAAATATTTTGTTAAACATTCTGAAAGGAGAAGGGGTCCTACAGGGAATGGCCCCCACTTCCTTTCAGAAGTCTGTAAAAAATAAGTTTTTTGAAACCGTAATTTAGTCGCACAAACATTAATTCATATCAGTCAACCACTCGATCAATCAAGGATTTGTAAAGCGTGGAAAACCCCTAATGAAGGTCTCAAGAGGCCATGAGGGCCTCAAGGCGCACACCAGTGCCATTCACTATTTGGAAGGGACCCCCTAAACGTGCCCCTTTCAAGTGCCAAATCACAGAACCAAATTCCGATTCGGTAACAAATGACCTAGGGCCATATGTACAAACACTTTTTCTCATAGACACAGAATGGGTAAAAACCTTTGCTACATCTGGCCTCAAATCACAATTTGGCATTTGTACATTTCAAAATGCCTTTTTTGCGGTCGCAAATGGCCCTCAGCATCCAAAAAAGATTTGCACATCTGCCCCTAAATCGGTGTATTGTAAGTGGAAGGTTTTGTAATAGTGACCACAGGCAGTGGTCACCACACTGCATTAACTGATGGTGGGCGTGTCATGGCTGACTGGGGGCAGCAAGCGCCAGCCCCCACTGGTGCCACGGACAGGAGCTCCGGAGAGGGCTGCTGGGCCCAGAGAGACTCCTCTGCACAGAGCACTTGTCTTCAAGGACCACAGCTGGTGGGGCAGGACACAGTGTGCACGCTAACTTGTCACAAGTGGAGCCCTCGTGATGGAGACCGAATGTTCCAGGATTAGCCTATAATGGGATCTGCTTTTAGCACTGGCAGTGAGCGAAGAGCTCTCAAAAATGAAAGCATGTTCTTGTCTGGAGCAAACAGCCGCTCTGTGCACACCTTGAGCCGAATAAGCTGCTAATTAGATGCTCACAGGTGCGGGCGGCAGATGTAGTGAGGCCTTGAGGACATCCAGAAGGAGGCGTGGAATCCCCCCACTGTCTGGACGGATGGTTGTGACCACTTCTCCTAGGCACACCGCTCCCTCACTGTCTGCTGTTATGGAGGGGTCCATCTTGGACGCCGCATCTCCACCGAACACTGTTCCCCCCTCTGGCTGGACTGGTAAAAGGAGTCTACATTGGATACCACATCTCCCCCACTCACACTTCCCTCCTCTGGATGCATGGTGGAAGGGGTGTATATTGGACGCATTACCCTTGCACACTATCCCCTCCACAGGCTGCAGTGATGGAAGGGGTCTGTATTGGACACATTACCCTTGCACACTATTCCCTCCACTGGCTGCAGTGATGGAAGGGGTCTATATTGGATACATTACCCTTGCACACTATTCCCTCCACTGGCTGCAGTGATGGAAGGGGTCTATATTGGATACATTACCCTGGCTGCAGTGATGGAAGAGGTCTATATTGGATACATTACCCTTGCACACTATCCCCTCCAATGGCTGCAGTGATGGAAGGGGTCTGTATTGGGCACATTACCCTTGCACACTATTCCCTCCACTGGCTGCAGTGATGGAAGGGGTCTATATTGGATACATTACCCTTGCACATTATTTCCTCCACTGGCTGCAGTGATGGAAGGGGTCTGTATAGTACACAATACCCTTGCACACTATTCCCTCCACTGGCTGCAGTGATGGAAGGGGTCTATATTGGACACATCACCCTTGCACACTATTCCCTCCACTGTCTGCAGTGATGGAAGGGGTGTATATTGGACATATTACCCTTGCACACCATTCCCTCCTCTGGATGCAGTGATGGAAGGGGTCTCTGTTGAACACCACATCTCCCCCACTCACACTTCCCTCCTCTGGCTGCAGTGATGGAAGGGGTCTATATTGGACACATTACCCTTGCACACTATTCCCTCCACTGGCTGCAGTGATGGAAGGGGTCTATATTGGACACATCACCCTTACACACTATTCCCTCCACTGGCTGCAGTGATGGAAGGGGTGTATATTGGACATATTACCCTTGCACACCATTCCCTCCTCTGGATGCAGTGATGGAAGGGGTCTCTGTTGAACACCACATCTCCCCCACTCACACTTCCCTCCTCTGGCTGCAGTGATGGAAGGGGTCTATATTGGACACATTACCCTTGCACACTATTCCCTCCACTGGCTGCAGTGATGGAAGGGGTCTATATTGGACACATTACCCTTGCACACTATCCCCTCCACTGGCTGCAGTGATGGAAGGGGTCTATATTGGACACATTACCCTTGCACACTATCCCCTCCACTGGCTGCAGTGATGGAAGGGGTCTATATTGGACACATTACCCTTGCACACTAGCCCCTCCACAGGCTGCAGAGATGGAAGGGGTGTATATTGGACATATTACCCTTGCACACTATTCCCTGCACTGGTTGCAGTGATGTCATGATCTGCATTGCATCTTAACACCTGCCATGGTCACAACCAGACCACAATGTAGCTCAAAGTCTCAGCAAAGATTCTGTTGTGCCT
Organism: Pleurodeles waltl; assembly: GCF_031143425.1. Lineage (NCBI taxonomy): Eukaryota > Metazoa > Chordata > Amphibia > Caudata > Salamandridae > Pleurodeles > Pleurodeles waltl. The sequence continues at coordinate 1,527,891,683 of NC_090446.1, read as the reverse complement.
TCCTGAGATTATTGCAGAATCTTCCTTGAGTAGCACACCTCGTGTACAGACTCATAACTACAAGCTGCAAAAGAGGTGACGTCAATACATAAATAAATCCAGGATTTGTAAAGTGTGACAAATCACCTGCGAGGGTCTCAAGGCACTGAATTGTAGGCACTGGGAGATTTGGTGATTTGCCCAGAATCACAGGATGTTGAGCTGAGACCGAGACTCAGACTTGGTTCCTGTTTTGCTTTACTTTTGACTGAGCCAAGATATACACACTGAAAGGAGTTGAAAAGATTCTCTGGCATGCACTTCTTAATCTGAAGAAGACATTTATTACAGCTTTTTGCAAGATTCGTGACAGAAGGTTTAAATCGTAAAAAGTGAACTTTCAAAATGTGCAACAACAACGTAAGACCATGTATAAAGAATCTTCAATCTATGAACAGCAAATATATACATGCAAGGATACAAAGACTTATATTGATATATAGACATATATTCATACACAACGCAAAGCAAATAATTAATAAAAATTCATCACCGTAGGGCCTGTTAGATGCTTCATCTTTCTCATGCCAGCAAGAAGATGACCCCGTTCAACTCTGAGAAAAAGATCGCCACCCTCATGGACAGGTGTGAGGCATTCGACAACTAATCCTGACCGAGGTCTCGGAATTCACCGCTACTGAGCAGGGCCATCTTTTTATATCTTAAAGAACCGGAGAAAGGGCTTTCTAGAAAAAACCCTCCCATAGAAAAGAAATATGTAAACATGCTGGCTAATGTAGGTCAGAGTTTAAGGAAACAGGTTGGAACTGGCCAGTTTCCCAAATTGTCCCTCTCAAGCCCAAACCATTCCCTGCTTGCGCTAAAAAACATCAGTCTGGTACGTTCTTATTGTGCTGACTGCCCACCTCCTCCATATTATGTACTAGTTCTAGGTGATAATATGTCCTAGCTCTTCGGTGAGAAAGAAAACACGCAGAAATAGAAAACACGTTGCATAACATGTTTGTATGGAAAAATACTCGCATCTCTAACGTGGAGATGAAGCTAAGCTGAACACAAAATGGAGTCTAGGCTGAACACAAAACGGAGTCTGTAACTGGTGACCATTAAAGTAACATTGGGCAGCTAAGCCAAGTGCAAAGTGTTGCGACACGAAATCAGTGGTCAACACACAAATATCACTACACTTCCCCTGCTCTGAAGTCAGCAGCTCAGGCTGTTATGCCTCATTCTCTCTACATATTGCTTTCTCCCATAGCTGCCACGAGTCTCTTCCTGTACAGATTTTACAGTGAGATTCTGTAGGAACCAGGTTGCCCAGTGCGGCAAATACTGCTGCCACCATGCACACCCAGCCCCCAGCAAAGCAAAGACTGTTTCCATACGACAGCCTGGTCTATCCCTTAGTAGCCCAAGACCCAGCCGGTGGGTGACTTCAGAGAATGTGTTCCAGCACAACACTTGAATCACAAAATCACTCAGTGAAGCTCCCAGACAAAGTTATTTAACTTAGAAGGTAACTTCAGGATTAAATTAAGGCCAGAACAACAAACAAGTGGACACGCCATAGCACGTTGTAGGATTTTCAAGGAACATATCCACTCACATGGCTTTTCGATCCTTTGTGGACAGTCAATGAAAATTGCAGTGCTCACAACTGGTCACTGGAGGCTTCTTCCACCTCCAGTCACAAAGCACAACTCCCAGCTCCAGGCTGGCTCTTTCCTTCAGACAGCCAGAGGGTCTGGATGAAAGTCAGTCGCCTTGTGTTCGCATGCATAGCTCACAGTTTCCAAGCATCACGGAGTCGCTGTGGGGTGTCTCTGGCTTGCTTATCACAGCAGCCAGAGCCTCTCTGGCCTTTCCAAGGCTGCCTAAGCCAATAGGACAGTAGCCGCCCTCCTTCTCAGTTACTAGTTCAGACCTTGGTGTTGACATACAAATCCTTGTCTTCCACTTTCCACAACCTAAGTCGCCATGAGCAGAGATGTTTAAAGGCATGGGCAAAGTGGGCTCTGGCCCAGGGCCCCAGCATTTGAGGGGGCCCCTGAAAGAGCCAGCTCTGTTATCCAGTGTCTTGCCCTCATTATTTTTCTTACTTCTTAACAAATTGTTTTAAATACTTTTTCCTTATATTTATTTTTTATGTGGGTGGTATGTGGGAGTCTATTACAGACATTTTGCAGAGAAATGTTGTGTTTATGTTATATGCAACATCCATAAAACCTTTTCTTTTAGGTCAAAACAAGACCTCAAATGTGAGAAATGGAGGGTGTTTGCAGTAATATTTGTGAGCTGCTGCTGTGTTTCAATATTGAAAACACCCCACTATCCCTGAGTGTGTCTCTGCACTGTCAGTGACCTGGCCAAGGAGGCATGAAAGAGCTGAAACAGGATCATAAGATCTAAGTGTTTCCAAGCAGGGGCCCCCAAAAATACGTTTGGTCCAAGGCCCCCAAAATCCGTATGCTGTCACTGTCCCCTAAAATCCTTTTGGGCAAAGGGTCTGTGCCCCATCCTTGCAAGCCACAGGCAGCAGATGTTCGCTTATGTAAAATCCACACTTCATCTGGAACACCATCAGATATTGCACTTAGCAGAGGTGGGAGAAAACATACCTACTGTAACCCCCCCCCACCCACAGTTTGCTGCAGTCTCTGATGGAAGGTGAACACTCTGCTAAGTGAGTGGTCAGTTCAAATATTTCAAAAGATGTCACTAGTGATGTTCAAGAACTGTGCTGCCCTTGCAAAGCCCATTCACCATGCCTCCCTCCCATGGGGCTTCGTTGTAGATGGGACCAGTCACCTCCTTCTGCTGGTTAAGAGTGCAGGCCCCTGTGAGTTCCTGCAAAGGGAACCAGCCCTTCTGCAGCCCTCTCCTGCAGAGAACAGGCAGGTTGTGCACCTGCGGCAGAGGAACTAAATACACTGAACTTATATAACATAAAGAAGACGTGCACTGAGAAACCAGAATGAATGAATGGAATCAGCTAGAGGTTTCTCAATGGGTAGACCCAAACTACCAGCAAAATCCATTAAAGAAAAATTGCAGGAGACATGCACAAATTGTATTTTCTATAGATTAGTTATCATATGTATGGGTTGGAGCGATGGAGCAACCAACCATATCAAGCCCCAAGGTTAGACGAGAACTTGCAGAAGTTCTTACCTCTAGGACCCCATGAAATTATGGTTATGTATGGACTCGTAGTGTACATTAAAGGGTAACATGTGGACACTTTGAAAACATACAGGCTGCTGAAGTGTAGACTCAAAAACACACTCTGCCAAAATATATACCATAAATCTCCTTACAAAAATGTTAATATAGGGAAATTAACGTAGACCTGTAAGACGATTTGAAATTTTAAATGGGATGAGATTTTAGTGGGGAGATGTTTATTTATGGCTGATAATCTGTCAGTAGATATTTTCAATTCTGGATGTTTGTAGCACATATTTTTCATCCTGTTTTCAGAAGGAACCTTTACAGCACTATCATCCAAATATATTGACTAATAAAGACAAGTTTTGTAGGCAGTTCTGTAAGGATATCATGAAATATTCTACCACTTAAGTCTCTGACAGAGTACCTGCAGCTGTATTTCTCCACAATGGAACATCATGCATGTGTCAATCAGGGGAAAAGATGCCATCAGTATAAACACTGACTGCAGGCACTGCACAATTCACCTGGTTGACAAGCTCAGCTCCACAGCAACAGCCTTTCACCCATGTCTTAATTTAGGAAGCACTCCATGTCATAAAACTTGGGCGCTTCATGCCTGGCAGTCCCCGGCTAAATGTGCGTTACCGGAGCATAATCTAGTATTAAAACTCCCAAAATGGCACTATGCTGCATAATTATGTGCTGTTTGTGCTAAAGTTTTAGGGCCTCATTTACAAGGCCCATGACGGTGCAGGAAGTGGCTTTCTGCGCCCCTCGGTGCCACTGAGAAAGGTCAGAGCATTCCTGTCCCCTCCCCCTGCGCTGGCACAGATATTGCTGCCATGCGCCAACGTGGCACCCTTGCGCCACGGTGCAAGGGTGCCTGTGTTGTGGGGATGATTGTTTTTGTGCAGGAAGGGATACCTTCCTGCACAAAAACAATCACAAGAGGTGTTTTCCTCTGACTATGTGTGCTGCAGAATGGAAAAACGAGGAGAAACAAAGATATTTATCCCTGTTGCCTCACTCTTACGCCAACCCTGAAGTGGCGTAGGAATCTGACGCATTCCCAGACTTGTAAATCTGGGAATGCGTCAGATTCCTTCAGGATTCATGAGTGTTGCGTGGGAACACCCCAAGCAACACACATGGAAAGCTGCTTTCACGAAGTGTTATGCATGAAAGGGGTCCATATTTACAAGCCCATGAAAAGTCACACAAGGTGGCTTTGTGTGGCCTTGTGAATATGGCCTGGCACACTGTGCCGCTGTGGTGTGAAAAAAAAATGACACTCCGGCAACGTAGTGTGCGGCTAGGGCCTTGTAAATGAGGCCTTTACTGTGAATGTTCAGTTTGTTGTAAAAAGGTACATGAAAAGCACAGGAACCACATAAAGACAGAACTCGAGCAGCTGGTGGCAGAGCTTTTTTGTTAATGAATGCATCCTCACATCCAAAGTGGACATGAGGAAGCACATGACTACCACATGCCAGTTTTCCATTTCCCTTGACAGAGTTGATTTCCAAGAAACAGCCCTGACAGGTGATCTAGAAGGCCATATGCAAGGTACCCATGCTCAAGGCCCCTGATTTCTGCCAAGAGTTCATTGTGCAGACAGATGCCTCAGAGCAGAGGGGCCTGCTATCACAGCTAAGCAAAGAGACACTTTTCTGAAATTTCACATCATTCCACAAGAGCAAATTGTGCAAATTTCACACACGTCGGACACCTGGATAAGGCTTAAGGAATGTATGAAACAAATATCTTGACACATCACATTTTCTGTCTCTCTTATTCTGTTAGATGTGTAAAGCACCATCATCAATGTATTTATTGTTGCAGGCCCATTGTGTGGTGAGGAGAACATGTGTGACAGTGTCCAGTTCTACTCGCCTTTGACCTTTGACACCCATGGCCAGGCAAGACATATCTCTGATGATACCAAAGGCATTAATAACTCTCTTCCATAGAGGGCTGGGGTCACCCCTTTCTTGCACTAATCCTTACCCCAGTTTGTCTGTAACACCCAGCAGTGGCATAACAATAGCCCCAAAAGTCCCCTCGGTGTGGAGGTCCCCTGAGCCCTAGGCGCCCCCTCAGCACAGTACACTGTGCACAGGCGTCAAGACCCCAGCCTGAGAACTGCTCACTGGGTTAGGGGGGCTATCCATGTACTTTGCAAGGGAAGGCCCCCCTCAAATTTTGTTATGTCAGTGGCCCCCAGGAATGGACTCAAAGCTTCATTTAGTCCTGGGGAAGCCATAAAATCCGGAGTAGATTAAGTGAAAGCAGTACCCCTTCAATCAAGGCGGCAAACATACTCCGTGAAAGGAACCGGCCACTCAGTTGTTAGCACACTGGCGTGACAAAGGCCCCCACAGCACCTAAGCTCCGGGAGGCCACCTCAGCACAGCATCTTGGCCTGAGAGCTCCTGAGAAGTCCGGAGGGGGGCCCCCTCAAGTTTTGTTGCACCACTGGTTTAGCATCAGACATTTGGTCTTCACCCTGTGGAAAGAGTAACACTTCCGGGACACGTGACTGCATCAACCTGATTGGCTGATCTGTTGAAGGTACCTATGGAAGAGATCGCGGGAATGCAGGTTGTATGGCCTCAGGACCTGGAGTGCCCCTGAAAAGGAGAAGTCACACCGGGAAGGTATTGTATAGAGTTACAGTCAGGGCCACTGCGATTGTGCGGCTGCGGGGTTTTTCGCATAATTATAGATTTGCCACAATTCCCACATATTTCATTATTTCCCGCATAATTTGCAGATTTTAACAAAAGAAAATTCTAGTTCAAATGGTTCAAAAGTTACTAAAAATGCAGTGACACGTGTTGCCGCACAATGGAAGGCCCTTTAACAAAACTGGACTGGTCAACTTTCTGATCCTTATTGCTATACCTGGGTGCAGCCAATATCCTGAGAGTGTGACCGAGTTAAAATATGATGCAATAGTGAACTAACACTATTACAAATTGTGCCAAATGATGCCACATAATTAGCCTTTTCTTGCCGCCTAATTTGACCCTCTCCTGTTGCATAATTTGACGCTCTCCTGCCGCATAATTCCAGTGGACCTGGTTATAGATAAGAAGACCTGTAGCCAGAGCGAGACAGAAGAACCAGTCCAACATGGGGAATCCGCAAACTAGAAGGGATAACAACAGCAAACAGAAATCTCAAGTTTTGAAAATACAGGATGTGGTGTCTCACAGGCTTTGACATCAGTAGCAAAATAGAAATTTACATCTATTAAATAGTAAAACAAAGAAAATGAAAAATTATTAGAATCACACCAAAACCTCCCTAAGTTGTGGAGCAGCACGCTCATGTATCCAAGGTGGCTTGTTCCTTCAAATGAAAACCTATTTACAAAGGCTTCCTGGAAGTGTTTTTGTTTTTTAAAGATTTTGCAGCTCCCATAAGACACCTTGTGCAAAGCTGAGGTCTGTACAAGGTAAATTTAGAAGAGTGGGTCTAGCCCCTCCCAGCAGGTGTGACTGTTACTGATGCTGTGAGCCAAAGTTGAAGCCAACTTCCAAATGTGTGACTCTCACTCGCAATGAGTGAAACATGAGAGGTCTCTTAGAAAGAGGACTCTCCCTCTTGCTCCAATACCAAATCAGAGACAAGGAAGTCACACTTGAAAGAACCATGTTATGAAACCCACAGTGGGATTGGCTGGAAGAAAACCCTGCATGTGGGTCTGGAAGCGAGAGAGTGAGCTAATGAATATGTCACTCTTCACAAGGCATCCCTCATGGAATTCTCTGTGGTGGGCATTTATACGTATATGCATGTTCAACAAAGATGGCGCATTGTGGGTCGGCAGAGCTAGCTGGGTCCAGAATGGGACAGTCCAAGGAAGATAAACTTTATTTGCTGCCAGAAGCTAAACTGAAGGAGTTCAGTGTAATTCTGTGGTGCCAACCTGTGAAAAAAAGAGTACAGCGTTGATATCAGAAAAGCCGAAATCCATGTTCGTGGTAGGTGGTGGCGTGAGGCTTAATGGAGTGCTTTGCACTGATCGTCACTTGAACCGTTTCCCCTGCCTGTGAGAGGCTTCTGTCGTAGCTTAGTGTGCACGCTAAGCAATGCGGTACCTCTCACTGGCACTGTTGCATGAAAGCTGTGCACCTGTACATGCTAAGCTTGAGCCCTGAGTGTTGGGGATAGGTATTGGTGGGGGATAAATTCCGCTCCGACGGCAGAGTTAGCGGAGTTTTGCCCACTCTGAGTTACTTTGTAAAGCAAAGTTCAGGGAAAAATCCATCAACCACTGCATGGTGGTGATTTTTCTTGCACTCAGCTCACCAGCGGTGGATTGGTGAGTGAGATTTGGAGTCCCCTGGCGAGATTTTCTCAACGCGGACAGTCGCAACTATTTGAGGTGAGAAAGCTGCTGCTCGAGTAGAAAATCTACTTGAGGGGCAGCAAAGAAGCTGCACCTTCTGGCACGCCACGCGGTGCAGTTTGCACTGATTTTTCAGTGCAGTGCAGAGGAAGCTCCCGACACTGAAAATCAGCGAGAACAGCGCTAGGCGCCGATTCCACCTGATCGTGGAACTCCATGGAATCCCGCAGAGGAGTGAGGCTCTGTGAGTTCCGCCCACCCCTGGGGACACTGACTGTCGGCTGATACCAGGTTGGTTTGCAGTAAAAAAAAAAAAACAATGAAAATAGCCATTGCATCAAAAGGTTAAAACTTGTTTAACAAAATGGTTCTTAAAAAAATAATTCATAAAAATAACATTACAGTAAGGAGTGGGGTTAGGGTCAAAATTAGATTTATTATTGTACAGGGGTGGGACAGAGTATGGGGTCAGGGTTTGGGGTTCAGTGCTCATTAAATCTGCAACAAGGAACGGGAGGGAGTTAGGAATGGCTGAAAGGTTAAGGTAATGATGGGGTAAGAGATAGGTTAGAGTTGGGGTCCGGACATTAGTAAAGTTAGAATTAGCTACAATGGGTAAGGGGTAGAGTGAAGATTATGATAGGAAATGTGGTAGAGTAACAACAGGGATAATGGTTAGGGCAGCAGTTGGAATTAGGGTTTGGGATGGGGGCAGAGTACGTGTTAGACTTTGAGGTACCAGGACTGTGGAAGGACCACGGTTAAGGCAACAACAAGGAATGGAGAGTACGGGCAGTGTTAGGGTAACAGCGGAGGTAAGGGATGAGCTATAGCAGGGTTCAGGGCTTAAGGTACGAGTTAGAACGAGGGGTGATGGCCCAGGGCTACAACAAGGAATGGGGTTGAGTACGGACAGGATTAGAGCAACGATTGAGGAAAAGGATGGGTCAGAGCAGGGGTTAGGGGTAGGGAAGGGTAAGGGTTATGGTTAGGGTTAGGGGTAGGGAAGGGTAAGGACTACAGTTAGAAGTTAGGGGTAGGGAAGGGTAAGGGCTACGGCTAGAGGTAGGGTGGGGTAAGGGCTTGGGTTTGAGATTAGGGGTAGGGAAGGGTAAGGGCTATGGTTAGAGGTTAGGGGTAGGGTAAGGGCTATGGTTAGAGGTTAGGGGTAGGGAAGGGGAAGGGCTATGTTTAGAGGTTAGGGGAAGGGTAAGGGCTACGGTTAGAGGATAGGGGGAGGGTAAGGGCTATGGTTAGAGGTTTGGGGTAGGGAAGGGGAAGGGCTATGGTTAGAGGTTAGGAGTAGGGAAGGGGAAGGGCTATGGTTAGAGGTTAGGGGTAGGGAAGGGTAAGGGCTACAGTTAGAGGTTAGGGGTAGGGAAGGGTAAGGGCTATGGTTAGAGATTAGGGGTAGGGAAGGGGAAGGGCTACAGTTAGAGGTTAGGGGTAGGGAAGGGGAAGGGCTATGGTTAGAGGTTAGGGGTAGGGAACGGGAAGGGCTACGGTTTGAGGGCAGGGGGTGGGTAAGGGCTTTGGTTAGAGGTAGGGTAGGGGTAAGGGCTTGGGTTAGAGGTTAGGGGTAGGGAAGGGTAAGGGCTATGGTTAGAGGTTAGGGGAAGGGTAAGGGCTACGGTTAGAGGTTAGGGGGAGGGTAAGGGCTATGGTTAGAGGTTAGGGGTAAGGTAAGGGCAATGGTTAGAGGTTAGGGGTAGGGAAGGGTAAGGGCTATGTTTAGAGGTTAGGGGTAGGGAAGGGTAAGGGTTATGGTTAGAGGTTAGGGGTAGGGAAGGGTAAGGGCTACGATTAGAGGTTAGGGGTGGAGAAGGGTAAGGGCTACGGTTAGAGGTTAGGGGGAAGGTAAGGGCTATGGTTAGAAGTTAGGGGTAGGGAAGGGTAAGGGCTATGGTTAGAGGTTAGGGGTAGGGAAGGGTAAGGGCTATGGTTAGAGGTTAGGGGTAGGGAAGGGTAAGGGTAAGGCCTACGGTGAGAGGTTAGGGGTAGGGAAGGGTAAGGGCTACGGTGAGAGGTTAGGGAGAGGGAAGGGTAAGGGCTACGGGTAGAGGTTAGGGGAAGGGTAAGGGCTACGGTTAGAGGTTTGGGGGAGGGTAAGGGCTATGGTCAGAGGTTTGGGGTAGGGAAGGGTAAGGGCTACGGTTAGAGGTTATGGCTGAGGAAGGGTAAGGGTTTAGTTTAAGGCTACAACAACGCTAGTATCAGTGGTTTGGGTAATTATTAGGGGAGGTGTAGGAGACTGGCTCTGTTTATGGTATACGCCTATGGTGTGGCACCCTATACGGAGTCTAGGCAACCCTTAATGATAGTGAATAGGTGTCCAGATAGCTCTCTAGGGGTAGCTGAGGCGAGCGGCTAAAGCTTATCCAGGAGGAATGTAAACCACGTGCAATACCACAGTAATCGGACAGAAACTGAGTCACAAGGAAGAACCAACAATGTTGCAAAAATAAAGCATACTTCATTACAGCACTGCTACTAAACTGACATTGGTATATCTCCCTTTGGAGGTATTCCATACAAGCATACGCATACAATAACCCGCAAAAATAGCATATACATATACATGGCCCTAACGGAGGGCCAAAGCATATGCTAAAAAAGTGCAAAGTGAAAGTGGGACTCCAACTGAGGTAAGTGTGGTGGTCAGCAAGGGGCTGTGGCCACTTAGAAACCGCAGAGGTAAGTACAGTAGGTGAGCCCAGCAACCAGGAGTAAGTCAGTTACCCATCCAGTTGTCCCGTAGGCTAACCCAGAGAGCAGTGAGTGATAGTGTAGGAACACTGCTGTACAGCCCTGCTGCTACACCAAGAGTACAGTCCACGCCCCTACACCAACACTACACCCTGCGCTCTACACCTACGTGCCCCATTGGTGATCCCGTTCACCACCACTCACAAGCAGTGATAGTGAACACTGCTCTACAGCCCTGCTGCTACACCAAGAGTACAGTCCACGCCCCTACACCAACACTACACCCTGCGCTCTACACCTACGTGCCCCCATGCTGATCCCGTTCACCACCACTCACAAGCAGTGATAGTGAACACTGCTCTACAGCCCTGCTGCTACACCAAGACCGGAGCCCACACCCCTACACCATCACTACACCCTGCGTTCTACACCTATGCATCCCATGCTCATCCCGTTCACCACCACTCACAAGCAGTGATAGTGAACACTGCCTTACAGCCCTGCTTCTACACCAACAGTACAGCCCACACCCCTACACTATCACTACACCCTGCGCTCTACACCTACGCACCCCCGTGCTGATCCCGTTCACCACCACTCACAAGCAGTGATAGTGAATAGTGCTCTCCAGCCCTGCTGCTACACCAAGACCGGACCCAACGCCCCTACACTATCACTACACCCTGCGCTCTACACCTACGTGCCCCCATGCTCATCTTGTTCAGCACCACTCACAAGCAGTGATAGTGAACACTGCCCTAACGCCCTGCTGCTACACCAAGACCAGAGCCCACACCCCTACACCATCACTACACCCTGTGCTCTACACCTACGTGCCCCCATGCTCATCCCATTCACCACCACTCAGAAGCAGTGATAGTGAACACTGCTCTCCAGCCTGCTGCTACACCAACACCCAAGCCCACACCCCTACACCATCACTGCACCCCACGTGCCCCCATGCTCATTTTGTTCACCACCACTCACAAGCAGTGATAGTGAACACTGATCTATAGCCCTGCTGCTACACCAAGACCGGAGCCCACACCTCTAAACCATCACTACACCCTGCGCTCTACACCTACGCAACCCATGCTCATCTTGTTCACCACCACTCACAAGCAGTGATAGTGAGCACTGCTCTCCAGCCCTGCTGCTACACCAACACTAGAGCCCACACCCCTACACCATCACTACACCCTGTGCTCTACACCTACGCACCGCCATGCTGATCCCGTTCACCACCACTCACCAGCAGTGATAGTGAACACAGCCCTACAGCCCTGCTGCTACACCGAGACCGGAGCCCACACCCCTACACCATCACTACTCCCTGCGCTCTACACCTACGCACCCCCATGCTGATCCCGTTCACCACCACTGACATGCAGTAATAGTGAACACTGCTCTGCAGCACTGCAGCTTCACCAAGAGTACAGCCCGGACCCCTACACCATCACTACACCTGTGCTCTACACCTACGTGCCCCCATGCTTATACTGTTCACCACCACTCACAAGCAGTGATAGTGAACACTGCTCTCCAGCCCTGCTGCTACACCAAGACCGGATTCCACACCCCTGCACCATCACTACACCTGTGCTCTACACCTACGTGCCCCCATGCTTATACCGTTCACCACCACTCACAAGCAGTGATAGTGAACACTGCTCTCCAGCCCTGCTGCTACACCAAGAGTACAGCCCACGCCCCAACACCATCACTACACTCTGCGCTCTACACCTACGTGCCCCCATGCTTATACTGTTCACCACCACTCACAAGCAGTGATAGTGAACACTGCCCTAACGCCCTGCTGCTACACCAAGACCAGAGCCCACACCCCTACACCATCACTACACCCTGTGCTCTACACCTACACACCCCCATGCTGATCCCGTTCACCACCACTCACAAGCAGTGATAGTGAACACTGCTCTCCAGCCCTGCTGCTACACCAAGACCGGAGTCCACACCCCTACACCATCACTACACCTGTGCTCTACACCTACGTGCCCCCATGCTCATCTTGTTCACCACCACTCACAAGCAGTGATAGTGAGCACTGCTCTCCAGCCCTGCTGCTACACCAAGACCGGAGTCCACACCCCTACACCATCACTACACCTGTGCTCTACACCTACGTGCCCCCATGCTTATACTGTTCACCACCACTCACAAGCAGTGATAGTGAACACTGCTCTCCAGCCCTGCTGCTACACCAACACTAGAGCCCACCCACACCCCTACACCATCACTACACCTGTGCTCTACACCTACGTGCCCCCATGCTCATCTTGTTCACCACCACTCACAAGCAGTGATAGTGAACACTGCTCTCCAGCCCTGCTGCTACACCAAGACCGGAGTCCACACCCCTACACCATCACTACACCCTGTGCTCTACACCTACACACCCCCATGCTGATCCCGTTCACCACCACTCACAAGCAGCCCTCCTCCGCACCCCCGCGCTCCCTCGCTCCCCTCTGCCCCTGTCAGCGCCGCGCCTCTGTACATCACTCAGCCCTGGCTTGTCTTACATCGTGTCTGTCACAGGGGAGGGCACTTACTATTTACGGCACCGGGCGCTCTGTCTGTAATTAATGTGATGGACGCAGTGTATTAATTTGCTGAAGAATTGGACAGGAAGGCTGAGAATGGAGGCGAGTCAGAGTTAAATGCCAGCAGCTGACAGTTATGGATTCTGTGGCAGAACTTGTGGTTTCTCTCTTAGAGGGAGAGCTGCAGAGAGGAGAACTGATGGAGGGCACTGTCAGGGCCTGGAGCCTCTCCCCCAGCAGGGTGAGCACTGATGGAGGACACTGTCAGGGACTGGAGCCCCTCCTCCAGCAGGGTGAGCACTTATGGAGGGCACTGTCAGGGCCTGGTGCCCCTCCTCCAGAAGGGTGAGCACTGATGGAGGACACTGTCAGGGCCTGGTGCCCCTCCCCCAGCAGAGGGAGCACTTATGGAGGGCACTGTCAGGGCCTGGTGCCCCTCCTCCAGCAGGGTGAGCACTGATGGAGGACACTGTCAGGGCCTGGTGCCCCTCCCCCAGCAGAGGGAGCATTTATGGAGGGCACTGTCAGGGCCTGGTGCCCCTCCTCCAGCAGGGTGAGCACTGATGGAGGACACTGTCAGGGCCTGGTGCCCCTCCCCCAGCAGAGGGAGCACTTATGGAGGGCACTGTCAGGGCCTGGTGCCCCTCCTCCAGCAGGGTGAGCACTGATGAAGGGCACTGTCAGGGCCTGGTCCCCCTCCCCAGCAGAGGGAGCACTGATGGAGGACACTGTCAGGGCCTGGTGCTACCCCCCAGCAGGGTGATCACTGATGGAGGACACTGTCAGGGCCTGGTGCCCCTCCCCAGCAGAGGGAGCACTGATGGAGGGGACTGTCAGGGCCTGGTGCCCCTCCCCCAGAAGGATGAGCACTGATGGAGGACACTGTCAGGGCCTGGTGCCCCTCCCCAGCTGGGTGTGCACTGATGGAGGACACTGTCATGGCCTGGTGCTACCCCGCAGCAGGGTGATCACTGATGGAGAAAACTGTCAGGGCCTGGTGCTAGCCCCCAGCAGAGGGAGCACTGATGAAGGGCACTGTCAGGGCCTGGTGCCCCTCCCCATCAGGGTGATCAATGATGGAGGACACTGTTAGGGACTGGAGCCCCTCCCCAGCAGGGGGAGCACTGATGGAGGGCACTGTCAGGGCCTTATGCCCCTCCCTAGCAGAGGGAGCACTGATGGAGGGCACTGTCAGGGCCTGGTGCCCCCCCAGCAGGGTGAGCACTGATGGAGGACACTGTCAGGGCCTGGAGCCTCTCTCCCAGCAGGGTGATCAATGATGGAGGACACTGTCAGGGACTGGAGCCCCTCCCCCAGCAGGGTGAGCATTGATGGAGGACACTGTCAGGGCGTGGAGACCCTCCCCAGCAGGGTGAGCACTGATGGAGGGCACTGTCAGGGCCTGGTACCCTCTCCCCAGCAGGGTGAGGACTGATGGAGGGCACTGTCAGGGCCTGGTGCCCCTCCTCCAGCAGGGTGAGCACTGATGAAGGGCACTGTCAGGGCCTGGTCCCCCTCCCCAGCAGAGGGAGCACTGATGGAGGACACTGTCAGGGCCTGGTGCTACCCCCCAGCAGGGTGAGCACTGATGGAGGACACTGTCAGGGCCTGGTGCCCCTCCCCCAGCAGAGGGAGCACTTATGGAGGGCACTGTCAGGGCCTGGTGCCCGTCCCCCAGCAGGATGAGCACTGATAGGGGACACTGTCAGGGCCTGGTGCCCCTCCCCTGCAGGGTGAGCACTGATGGAGGACACTGTCAGGGCCTGGTGCTACCCCCCAGCAGGGTGATCACTGATGGAGGACACTGTCAGGGCCTGGTGCTACCCCCCAGCAGAGGGAGCACTGATGAAGGGCACTGTCAGAGCCTTGTGCCCCTCCCCAGCAGGGTGATCACTGATGGAGGACACTGTCAGGGCCTGGTGCCCCTCCCCAGCAGGGTGAGCACTGATGGAGGGCACTGTCAGGGCCTGGTGCCCCTCCCCAGCAGAGGGAGCACTGATGGAGGGCACTGTCAGGGCCTGGAGCCTCTCCCCCAGCAGGGTGAGCACTGGTGGAGGACACTGTCAGGGCCTGGTGCCCCTCCTCCAGCAGGGTGAGCACTGATGGAGGGCACTATCAGGGCCTGGTACCCCCTCCCCAGCAGGGTGAGCCCTGATGGAAGGCACTGTCAGGGCCGGGAGCCTCTCACCCAGCAGGGTGAGCACTGATTGAGGGCACTGTCAGGGCCTGGAGCCTCTCCCCCAGCAGAGGGAGCACTGATGGAGGACACTGTCAGGGACTGGTGCCCCTCCCCCAGCAGGGTGAGCACTGATGGAGGGCACTGTCAGGGCCTGGTGCCCCTCCCCCAGCAGAGGGAGCACGGATGGAGGGCACTGTCAGGGCCTGGAGCCCCTCCCCCAGCAGAGGGAGCACTGATGGAGGGCACTGTCAGGGCCTGGTGCCCCTCGCCCAGCAGGGTGAGCACTGATGGAGGGCACTGTCAGGGCCTGGTGCCCCTCCGCAGCAGAGGGAGCACTGATGGAGGGCACTGTCAGGGCCGGGTGCCCCTCCCCCAGCAGGGTGAGCATTGATGGAGGGCACTGTCAGGGCCTGGAGCCCCTCCCCCAGCAGGGTGAGCACTGATGGAGGGCACTGTCAGGGCCTGGTGCCCCTCGTCCAGCAGGGTGAGCACTGATGGAGGGCACTGTCAGGGCCTGGTGCCCCTCCCCAGCAGAGGGAGCACTGTTGGAGGGCACTGTCAGGGCCTGGTGCTACCCCCAGCAGGGTGAGCACTGATGGAGGGCACTGTCAGGGCCTGGTGCCCCTCCACAGCAGAGGGAGCACTGATGGAGGGCACTGTCAGGGCCTGGTTCTACCCCCCAGCGGGGTGAACACTGATGGAGGGCACTGTCAGGACCTGGTCCCCCCCCAGCAGGGTGAGCACTGATGGAGGGCACTGTAAGGACCTGACCCCCCTCCCCCAGCAGAGGGAGCAGTGATGGCGGACACTGTCAGGGCCTGGTGCCCCTCCTCCAGCAGGGTGAGCACTGATGGAGAGCACTATCAGGGCCTGGTGCCCCTCCTCCAGCAGGGTGAGCACTGATGGAGGGCACTATCAGGGCCTGGTGCCCCTCCCCCAGCAGGGTGAGCACTATTGGAGGGCACTATCAGGGCCTGGTGCCCCTCCCCCAGCAGGGTGAGCACTGATGGAGGGCACTGTCAGGGCCTAGTGCCCCTCCCCCAGCAGGGTGAGCACTGATGGAGGACACTGTGAGGGCCTGGTGCCCCTCCCCCAGCAGAGCGAGCACTGACGGAGGGCACTATCAGGGCCTGGTGCCCCTCCCCAGCAGGGTGAGCACTGATGGAAGGCACTGTCAGGGCCTGGTGCCCCTCCCCCAGCAGGGAGAGCACTGAGGGAAGGCACTGTCAGGGCCTGGTGCCCCTCCCCCAGCAGGGTGAGCACTGATGGAGGGCACTGTCAGGGCCTGGTGCACCTCCCCAGCAGAGAGAGCACTGATGAAGGGCACTGTCAGGCCCTGGTGCCCCTCCCCAGCAGAGGGAGCACTGATGAAGGGCACTGTCAGGGCCTGGTGCCCCTCCCTAGCAGTGTGATCACTGATGGAGTACACTGTCAGGGCCTGGTGCCCGTCCCCCAGCAGGGTGATCACTGATGGAGGGCACTGTCAGGGCCTGGTGCCCCTCCCCAGCAGAGGGAGCACTGATGGAGGGCACTGTCAGGGCCTGGTGCTACCCCCCAGCAGGGTGAGCACTGATGGAGGGCACTGTCAGTGCCTGGTGCCCCTCCCCATCAGAGGGAGCACTGATGGAGGGCACTGTCAGGGCCTGGTGCTACCCCCCAGCGGGGTGAGCACTGATGGAGGACACTGTCATGGCCTGGTCCCCCCCAGCGGGGTGAGCACTGATGGAAGACACTGTCAGGGCCTGGTTCCCCCCCCCCCCCCAGCAGGGTGACCACTGATGGAGGGCACTGTCAGGGCCTGGTGCTACCCCCCAGCAGGGTGAGCACTGATTGAGGGCACTGTCAGGACCTGGTGCCCCTCCCCCAGCAGAGGGAGCAGTGATGGCGGACACTGTCAGGGCCTGGTGCCCCTCCTCCAGCAGGGTGAGCACTGATGGAGGTCACTATCAGGGCCTGGTGCCCCCTGTCACTATCAGGGCCTGGTGCCCCTCCTCCAGCAGGGTGAGCACTGATGGAGGACACTGTCAGGGCCTGGAGCCCCTCCCCAGGAGGGGGAGCACCGATGGAGGACACTGTCAGGGCCTGGAGCCCCTCCCCAGCAGGGTGATCACCGATGGAGGGCACTGTCAGGGCCTGGTGCCCCTCCCCAGCAGGGTGAGCACTGATGGAGGGCACTGTCAGGGCATGGTGCCCCCCCCCAGCAGGGTGAGCACTGATGGAGGACACTGTGAGAGCCTGGTGCCCCTCCCCCAGCAGGGTGAGGACTGATGGAGGGCACTGTCAGGGCCTGGTGCCCCTCCTCCAGCATGTATGTTTTACATAGAACTCAGAGACCACCAGCAGGCCCTTCCCCAACACCGGCCATACACAGTCTGACAAATTTGTTTTTCGTTGGAAGAAGGTTTTATTTAACTTGTTAAATTCATAATACACATTTTTAGCCATAAATCACTTCAAGAAAACTTTAAAATATATTTACAATAAATTAACTGTCTTTGTACCATTCAATATGTAACCATAAATCATAGTGACAGGATCCCTTCCTGTCCTGAACCTCCCTTGGACCACACAGGTGAACTGTACAACACCTGTATCCGGGAGGGGGGGGCGGCTCCTCTGACTTCACCGTTCCTTGCCCACACCCTCAGGGTTCCGCCCCCTCTCCAAACACCAATCTGCCAAGGGGTGTAACGGGGCGGCCATGGGCAGGAGCCCCTGGCCAACCCAGCGATCTGGGCTCCCTACCCCTTAATCTGGTGTGTATATCCGCAGGTTGGTCCAGGACTTCAGGATCCTCAAAAGTTTGTGCGGAATGTTCCATAATCGCCCAGGCCCAGGGCATAACTTGGCCATCTCTGCGTTGAGTCTCCTAACTGACACTTTGAGAGTTCTTGATTTAATGCCAGGGCCCCATTTCTGACTGGGCACCATATGGGACCAAGCAATGGCTGCGTTCAGGAATTGTTTAGACAACTTGTTGATCTCTAGAAAAATCGTTTCTCTGAGTGTCTTCCAGCCCACGCGCACCAAGTCATCGCCTCCAAGGTGGATAATAATAAGATCCGGGAACTGGAGCCCCTCGTATCCTTTAGCCAATGTGACAAGTTGCTGAAGCTGTTAGATTCCCATTCCGCCAACCCCGCACCATCGAAAGGCTACGTCTTGGCTTGCTGCCGGATTAGGCTCACGGAGCTGATGCAACCTGTGAGCCAACCGCCGAACAAACGAATGCCCCAAGACCCACACCACACATGGCACCATTGAACTGCAATGAAAGAAGAATGAGTGAGAAAACAACGTCTAAATCGTGGTCTTTCATGAATGTACACTGATCATACCAACTCAGGTCTAATGTAACACTTGTAGCAATCCGATGACCACCTCCCGATGGACTTCACATCTGCTACTGACAACGGGAACAGTTCCAGAAAAGCTATATTCTTAGTTATCCCTTTGCTGACCCAATCTGGTGGCCAGTCAGCTCTGCACCTAGACTGACCCAGGATGGCTCCAAAGCCTACGCTGCCTGCAGCATCTGTGAATAAACCCAGGGTGGGGCTCGAAACTGGAGGGAGAGGCCAGATCACCGCCCGTTAAACTCCTGTAAAAATATGTCACAAATTCTTAAATCCTCCCTCACTTCCAGCGATAGTCTGGTGTGATGATGTTTTTTGATTAAACCAGCCATGGACCTAGCAATGGGCCTGGAGAAGGGGCGGGCCATGGGGATAATCCTCAAAGTGAAATTAAGCTGACCTACTAGGACATGTAAATGGTGCAAGGTAACTTTTCTTTGTGCCAACAAAATTCTTATGGATTCCTTAAAAACCTGGAACTTGTCTGCAGGCCCTAATGGAAGCTGACATTTCACCAACACCAAGTGCTCCTGAGCAGCAAAGTGAGAGGGGCAGTAGGACCCTGCAGACTGCCCAGAGACTGACGTCAGGACAGTGACCACTTCCTGCCAGGATGAAGAGGTGGCAGCAGGGGTTGTGAACCTACATACTGCACCCCTCTTTCACCACCTCTTGTGCCCTGTGGTGACGCAGAAGGGACACAGCACCGGGTGTGCGCCCCATCCACATTTCACCAGGAAAAGCCTGGCCAAATGTGAGCAGGGAAGGGTGCTCTGTAAGAAGGAAAACGTGGAAATTGGTGCGCAAAACTCTGACTCAACATGGTATTCCTCATTCAGAGTTGGAAAACAAGTGATAATGCCTGGAAATGACTGCACACGTTTGGCCCCTCTGCGTTACGCTTGTAATGCAGAGTTCTGTTCATTTCTACCAACTGCCGCGCGGCGGAGTCTTTTCTTGCATGCGGCTCACCAAAGAATTGGCGTCCCCCAGCACGATTTTTAGGCGCTAGGAGGGCACCTGTGAGTTTTTCCTAAATGTGAGAGGTCGGGACCGTTTGTGTTGAGAAAGCTGCTGCTCGACTAGAAAATCTACTCGTGCGGCAGCAAAACCTCCTCGAGAAGCAGCGCCCTCTGGCACGCGTGCGTTGCCGTTAGCACTGATTTTTCAGTGCAGAATAAGCTCCTGGTGTAAAAATTGACGTTAGCGGTTTGAGGTACTGATTTTTGCCCATCCGCAGAGCCCCGCTTTTATGTAACTTCACGGAATTCCACAGAGTGGAACTCCATGAGCTCTTCCCACCCCTACGCATGTACCCGCTATCCCAGAGTACCTGTTTGTTACTGAGAGTTGCACATACTCTCCTGTTTAAACTATTACATCTGTGCCAAGAAGTGCAGGTACTCTCCCCCTCAAATTAAAGCTGGACAGTACTCAATACCCATGAGTACCTGCCCATTTGAACCAACCATTGCGCATCATTTTACTGGGGCACTTTCAATGACCCCCAGTCTTCTCCCGCTCACCACTTTGGTGCATAAAAAGTGAACCTTGCAGTGGAACATTCTCTTTACACTTGTCTCTGTGCTTGGAGAACAGAAACATGTTTAGGAACGTGTTGGGATTTATGTGGGTTTTTAACCACGCCCACGCACGCCCATCACTATCACTCGTTCATGGGCTTGTCTTTCAAAAATCCTTTGTTATCATTGGTAAATGCTCTACGTTTGTCCCTCCTTGGGGCAGTTTTGTTACCATCTTGGCCACAGACCCTGTTACATGGATGATTGCACGTTTGCCGATATGTTTGACTGCGAGCAAACTTCTTTTTCGTTTAGTGCATCTCCTTCACGCTCACGGCGGCCGTGGCGCTTTAAATTGGCTTACTTTTCATTTCCAATTTAAGTGCCAAGAAAAGTCCAATTTGGAATTTACAACGCTAATAGCTGTAATTGGAGCAAACGCGAGACCCGTTGCATTGCAAACGCTTGTTGCTTCTTCCCTTCTCTGTCCCCGCCCTTTTTTTCTCTCTTTCCTTCTTCTGTACCTGCTTTCTTTCTCCATCTCTTTTTCCTCCCCCTCTCCTCCCTCTGAGGCCAGATGTGCAGCCCCTACTCGTGCCTCAGCTCCTCATTTGTGGAGGCTGGAGACCTCCCTGCGACTGATGGAGGAGACAAGTGAGGACGGCTCGCCTCGGCTTCTAGGCGCTGTCAGTGAGGAAGAGGCCGGACCTTGTGGGTAGGGGGGGGACACGAATCCTTCCTGTGGACTGAAGCGGCTCTCTCTTCCTCAGTTTGGAGGCGTCCTTTCAGCCCACACAATCTCCCGTTTTGCATAATTGCAGGACTCCCGTCGCGTGGAAATTTGCTGTAATTAACCTTAACGAGGCGCCTTTGTCGCGGGTGCCAAGTGGCGGCGTCTCAGTAAATAGTTTTATTACGCAGAACCAGGCAGTGGACACAAACAGCACAGAGAGGTGTCCATGGGGAGTGCCCCCCCAACACTCTCTAGCGCCCTGTCTGAGATAAAACGCCCCTCTGACAAGGAGGGCCCCGGCCCAAGATAAACGGCCGCTCATACACGCTCCGCTCTGACCTAACTCAGAACACCCACCTGGAGAGGCCCCACCCTAACATGGTGGGACCCCGACTTAAGACCAACAGCCCTTCTGACAGGGAGAGCCCCTAACTCGAAGGAGCAACCCCTCTGACAAAGGCAGAATTAACCAGACCCGGAAGAGAGGATGCCTGGAAAGGCCTCATCTCACTGACCCCCGAATATTTAGGCATGAACCCTAACAGTGAAGGTCTAACCCAGGAGAGCGAGTCTCTTAGCATAGAGGGGCACTGACTTGACCGACAGGGAGGCCACAATCTGAAAGAAGGGGTCATTGACTCAAAGGGCCCCCACTCTTGGAAAGAAATCCTATTTAGCACAGAGGGACCACAACCCCAAGCAAAGGTAGAACCTAACATTTAGAGTCTGGAGACTAAATACACCCCCCACCCTGCCCTATGTATTGAGTATGGGTGTGTGGTAAATTCCGCTGCCCCGGCGGAGTTTCCGCAGTTTTGTCCACTCCGCACTCCAGAGCACAGAGTTCCGGAAAATCTCCAGCAACCTCAGCGTGGTGGAGTTTTTTCTCACATGTGGCTCGCCAACGTTAATTTGGCGAGCGCGAAAAACGAGTGCTCAACCTCCTTCTGCCAAGATTTCCCAACGCGTAAGGTCTGAACCCTGAAAATAATATTTAGACAGGACATATGTTAGTTGAGATTAGCCGCAGTGCCCAACTTTTAGGATGAATGAAAGAAAACACCAAATTTTACCAAAACAGTTTAAGCAAATTTATGATGTTAGGGAACATGAACCACTTTGTCTGGGGACCAATCAATGATGAAGCTGATTTTTTCTGATCCATCAGCTTGGATGGCATACCTTCACCAGAGTATACTTAACATCAAGAGCAACAAATACTCTATTGTCGTAAATTTAGCTAAACTCCAAGCCTAAAAGGTAAAGTGCGAGAAAGTTCAAAGTACCAGGGATCAAATGATCAATAGTCACTTATTCTGGAATTGTTGTTCATGTAGTGTTAAATTGACAGTATATCCTTCTATAACAATCAGGCATCAACATGTTTCGGCAGACCAAATGATTATTTGCTATTCTTCAGGACTATCAATTTGTTCTGCATGGGTGTATCCTTGCACCTGTATACATTCTTATACGACCTGCTAATGTAGGCCCAGAGTTACGGTAGACAGAAGACCCACATACATTTTCCTAAATTTCACCATTCCTGAAGGCTTGCCGGCATAGCGGACCTATAATATACACAAATTACGGCAAATGCATCTAAATTATACAATGTTCTTCCCACTGTGATCCATGCCGCTCACAATAATTTAAACCGCTTTCATTATTGAGTGTTCCCCAAACAAATGGTTATATTACCTAACATAATGAAGTTATTAAATTGCTTTTGATATAATTTTTCCCTTAAATTCAATTAATCTAACAGATGGAGCTCTTCACTTATTTTAAACCAATGTAAATGTTTCAGAAATAATAAATTGCAAATTGTTTAGCACTTATATCCTGGAGCCTCCATTCTTACGGGGGTTGTATTGCGGATAAGTGTTACATATGAGGATACCATCATAATGTGGTGACCAGCAACATCACAGCCAAATTATTGACCTACAACAGTGGTTTCTAACCTTTTGACTTCTGTGGATCCCCACTTTAACAATACTGGAACCCGGGAACCCCTACTGAATCATATTGGAATCCAGCAACCCCCCTATTGAGTCACTTCTGGAAGCCGGGGACCCCGGTCTAAACATTGTCAATGATTTGACCCGCAAAATAATACACAAAATTACAGAAACAAGCACTCAACACAAATGCTAATAACACATTGTACTTAATGTGCAAACAAATATAAATAAAAAAACAAAAATAGTGATTATATAGGAAGGTTGGAGCTTTTTTATATTCAGTTGAAGCCACACATCGTCCATACTATATTCTGTTTGATGCACATGCTCTGCTCCAATGGCTCAGTCTGAGGATACTAGTTTCATTTAATTTCTAGCCTCCAATTTTACTGTACGTTTTAAATTATCCTGTGGACGTTTAGCTACTTTTTGTATATACACTTTTTTAAATCTGGCAATAGTATTTAATTTTCTAAGCAGTTGCGGACTCCCTGAAGAGGCTTTGGGACCCTCAGGGGCCCCCGGACCACAGGTTGGGAACCACTGACCTACAAATTTATCTTGAGCATCATATTGATTCCCAAAATATCATCAGGGCAGAGTTAATATATGATAGTAGAATTATCGATTAAAGAATGATTGAAATCACACAGAACAAATAATTATATAAACGGAATGGAAAACCAGATCTAAGAAACTAAAATCTTGTTAGCGTATGTACAAATCATAGTAAATCTAGACGTAACTTATATAAATGAATATACCCGCAGAGCACATATTTGACTGCATTATCTGGAGATACGACCCCTTTTAAAATTACCCAATTGACTTCTTGTTTTATCCCTAAGTGCATTGTTTGAACACACCCAGATCTCTCATAATGAATTGCCACCAGATCTGTATAAAATTGACAGAAACAAAGAGATTGTGTCAACAAATCTGTGTTGAATCATTTTTGTATATTGGTAGTGTCTGAGCATCAACTGGTGGCCGGCTAAACTTGGACCCACACCCAGAACCCACACCAGGAACCTCCGAATAATCATCAACAGCCAATTGGACACGACTGAAGAAGTCAACACCATCTCCGCATCCTGCTTCCACACCCTGAAGATGCTGAGGAAAATATTCAAATGACTTCCAAGCAACACAAGAAAAACTGTCTAGACCTGGGAGGTTGGACCATGGATACATCCTTTACACTGGGATCACCAAGCAACTCCCTAGAAGACTCCAGACCACCCAAGACTCAGCAGCCAGAGTCATCATCAATCTCCCACACTGAAGTCACTTTACCCCACACCTGTGGAAGCTACACTCGCTTCCAATACACAGACGTGCGAAATTCAACTCCTCACTCACACATTCAGGGCACTCCACAACTCCGACCCCACTGACCGGAAGAGTGGCCTCTCCTTCCAACAACCATCCAGACACCTCCGCAAGACTCCTACTCAAACACACTCCACACGTACACAGAACCAGGTCAGGAGGACAAGCGTTCTCCTACGTTAATCTTAAAGCTTGGAACAACCTCGCTCTCCACATCAGACCTCCTCCTCTCTTCGTAAATTCTGCAAGAAGCTGAAGGTCTGGCTTTTGAATTACCCAACCTACCGTAGGCTGAGCTGGGCACACACACCTACGTAGCACCAGGATACCCTCGAGGTGATTGTGCACTTTGCAAATACACATAACACATACTCATTATAAACATTTAATGCAGTTAAATACAGCTGCAAAACAAGTTGATTCACTGTTAGTCTTTATTTAAAAATAGTGAAATAGGTGTAGGTTGCACTCATCATTGTTGACGAGGCCTGATTTCTGGTTTAAAAACGGTCTGGACATGATTGGTGGTAAAATAACCCATCAGACATGATGCCAGAAGTAAACGTGATCTAATGTGGGCATGACTCAGGCAAAATAACCCCTGGCCCAGGAGTTCCTGAAAAGTAACATTGTAAGCATGATGACTGGGTTAACTATCTGAAGGTGGTATAATTACCAGTAAAATAACTAGTCTGGATCCATTACTGCCCCCATAACCATTTGAGGAGGTTTGGGCATAGACACAGGAGAGTGAAAAAAACACAGCCCTCATATCAGCTCTTCATACTTGCAGACTTTTATTTCACCCTAAAGTTTCTCAATATTTCTCTTTCCAGGTTGCCTCTTTCTAAAGGACATCCTATGGGCCAGGGCCCTCATTGTTAGCCAGATGGGGCACAATTACCAGGTGGAATCGATTCTGAATGAGCCAGTGTTCCCGCACCATGTTTTTCCGGTTGCTGAAATACCGGCTTCAATTTACCAGGCAGGATTGCTGCCCAGTAACATTACACAAGACTGTGGCTGAGCAGCAGCAAAGCCTATTTTCCCATATTTTGGCCTGGGAAGGAAGCAGTGCCCCCCCTACCACAGCCTAGCTTTCATTTGGCTCCCCAGACCCTGCCCCCTTCGACCCCACCGCACACAGGGACCACAGCATACATCTATTACCCCCCACAGAGCAAGTAGTAAATGTATGCATGAAACAAATGGAATTGAGAATTCCGAGAGGTTTTATGGTTGGTAAATCTAATATTGTGCCTAGATGCTCTGTTATGTTTTACAGATTTGTAGAAAACACTTTCATTCAAGACAGTACACTGGAGCTGAGCAGGTGTGAGTCTAGGCACACCAAGGCCCTAGTGGGAGCACTCAAAATGCCAGGTCTTCAGGTCTTGTGAAATTCAAGAAGTGAGGCGAAGACTCTTATGTGTAGCAGAAGGTCGATAGGAGTGACGTAGGAAAAGGCTTGACTTCTGGATTTGGTTTCCCATATGCGTGGGATGTGTGCAAGCAGGAGTCCGGACGAGCGGACAGAGAGGTGATGGAAGAGTGCTCATGCACCCTACCAGGGTTGAGATTCCAGGCTGCAGAGGTCCTTACCCAGCTGGCTCCTGTGTTCCCCAACCCCTGAGCTCTTGGCCAAGGGACCACAAGGTCTATAGCTTTGATGCTGTTCCACCTGGGCTCTGAGCACAACCCTTCCTTGGACTTGCTGTACCAGTAGAAAAAGAGACAACTGGAGAAGTGGAATTTTACTCAAGTTTGAATACCTTCGAGTTCACATGATTCAGATGTTGCTCTGCTTTGCATAAATAACTCAACAATGATGTAAGACTTTATGGAGCTGCTCAGCAGTAAGACTTCCAGGGGCTACATTTTGATTCTGAAGACTCTGGGACAGGTTTAAAGAAAAGTGGCGCAGCCCGTTGCTGTGCCAAAATTGGCAGCGCCGCACTGTGCCACTTTAGAAACGCAGGGATGGGCCGCATTTAAGGGAATATGGCGCACCCCTGCGTTTCCCCCTGTGCATGCGCTAAATTTAGCTGCCAGCGCCAATGCAGGCATCCTTGCACATCGTGCAAGGGTGTCTGCGTTGAGGGGTGTGATTGTTTATGTGCGGGAAGGTGTCCAATCACTAATGGCGATTTGCTTTTTCAAAAAACAAGGAGGAATAAAAGTACCCCTGGGGGTGGCGTTAGATTTTGGCGCTGCCTCAGGTTTACCAGATTTCATAAATCTGAGGGATCGTCAAAATGCAATGGGTGTTGCTGAGTCACGCCCACAGCAACACCCATTGCACGTTCCTTCCACACACAGTGCTACATAGGAAGGGACTGTATTTACAAGGTGGTGTAAAGCCACAAAAAGTGGCGTAACGCCACCTTGTAAATAGCGCGCTGTGCTTAGCACCACAGGAGCGTCACTGAAAGTGACACTCCTGTGGCGCTAGGGGCCTATAAATACGGCCCTCTGTGTTTTCAGGCAAGAGTGCGGTATTAAAGACACTGTGCAGGAGGACAGCTCTGGACACATCCATCCTGAGGCAGGTCCCAGGGATACCGTCCTAGCTTTACTTATATACTGTCAATTACTAACCTTCTCCCTTCTCTTGAGCTTTGTCTCCCACCTTCAGTCCTTTTCGTCTTCGCCTGCCTCCCATCCCTCGCTCTTACACTTCCTCACCTCAGCCCTCTTTGCTCCGCCCCCTCTCTTTCCTCTTCCCACGCTCAGCGCTGCCTTCCTCAGTGCCCTGCCTTCACAAGTGGCACTCGGCTGCTTTCATCTCCTGCATACATGGGATACCAGAGGAGCTGTGAACCGCCCCATCACCTCCTGCAGCGCGACAAAGCAAATTCTCTCTGGCCTCCTACATTCCACACAAACCACGCCCTCTACCCACCTACACTCCACACCAAACCACGCCCCCTCCCCACCTACACTCCAAACCATGTCCCCTCCCCACCTACACTTCACACCAAACCATGCCCCCTCCCCACCTACACTCCAAACCATGCCCCTCCCTATCTACACTCCACAACAAACCATGCCCCCTAGCTGCACCCACACCCACACTCCCACACCAAACCATGCCCCCTTCCCACCTACACTCCACACTAAACCCTGCCCCCACCTACAATACACACAAAACCATGCCCACTACCCACCTACACTCCAAACAAAGCATGTCTCCTCTCCACCTACACTCCTCACCAAACCATGTGCGCTCTCCGCTTACACTCCACACCAAACCATTCCCCTTCTCCTCCTACACTCCACACACCAAACCATCCCCCCAACTCCACCCACACAAAACCATGCTCACACTCCCTGCCCATACTCCACACCAAACCATGCACTCTCTCCCTACCCTCACTCCACAGCTGTCCATGCCCTCTCTTTGGGTCCATACTCCATGCCAGCTCATGACTCATCTCCCTGCCCATACTCTACACCCAACCATGTTCCCTCCTCACCTACACTCAACACCAAAGCATGCCACCCTCTCTGCCCATACTCCATGCCAAGCCTTGTCTTCTCACCCCATCCACACTCCCACACCAAACCATACCGCCTCTGCCTGCTCATACTCTACACCAAACAATGCCCTCTCAATCCCACCCACACAACAAACCATGCCCCATCTCCACGGCCAGACACCCAGCAAACCCTGTCCCTCTCACCACCTACACTCCACACCAAACCATCCCCTCTCCCTGCCCATACTCTACACCAAACCATGCCCCCTGGAACCACACACACTCCCACAGCCAGCAAACCATGCCCCATCTCCACGGCCACACACCCAGCAAACCATGTCCCTCTCGCCACCTACACTTCACACCAAACCATGCCCCCTGGCACCACCCACACTCCCACAGCCAGCAAACCACGCCCCATCCCGGAATCCACACCCCGTCAAACCATGCCCCATCTTCAAGCCCACCCTTCCAAGCCATGTCCCATCTCCCCCTACACTCCAAACAAACCATGCACCTCTACCTGCCTATACCCCACCCCAAACCATGCCCCCTCTTCGGGCCAAGCGAAGTTACACAAACTACAGTGAATGCAGTGGTGAGGGTAATGAGGGCTGGACAGAGAGATCTTGCTTAGAAGGTAGGAGATGGAATTAGAAAATAAGGTGGTTTTTCGTTCTCTCAGTCTCTGAAGTATTGGCAGTTTGTTCTAGATGATGGGGAATAGCAAGAAGTGGCTTGTTTGTTTGTTTGTTTTGCTCTGATGGATGGCCTTGTAAGTGATGCCAATAGATTTAAAATGGATGCAAGCAGAGAAGGGGAGCCAGTAACAACCACTGAATGTGGCGATGATATGGTTGCATGTAGATGGGTCAGGGAGGAGACCAGCAGCTGCACACAATATGGTCTTTGGCAAGGTGAGGGTGTAGTCCAGGAGGTCTGTTTCCTCTGTCAGTCTTCAAGAGCACGAGAGCATGTTCTGTGGAGCAGAAGATGTGGGATGGGGAACGGTTTTATCCTTCATAAGGCTTCCTGATACTTTGTTGCTTCATACAGCCTTTCAATGAAAGGCAAGGATGGGACAGACACCTGGAGACTCTCCAGCAGTGGCAGAAGATTGAACATACTTGATGCATTCTGCGATTTGTTGATAGAGCTTGACTGCATTTACGAGGAGGAACTTAGTTTGACAGTGCCTTAGGCAGTATATGTAAGACGTTGACAACGCTATGATGAACAACTATGTGTCATCAGCTTATCAATTAAGGGTGGTGCCTAGGGGTTGGCGGAACTCGAGGAGTTTTACTCCACAGAATTCCATGGAGTTACAGAAAACTCTCTAAGATAATGCAGATTTCTTTGAACCGGTGGAAATCAGCACGTTGCACTGCTCGTGCTGCATTTTAGAGCTGGGACCTCGTTCTGCACTGAAAAATGAGTGCAAGCAGCACCTCCCAGCACACTATAGAGCGCTGCTGCTCAATTTGATTTTGTTGCTGCTCGAGTAGATTTTCTACTCGAGTGGCAGCTTTCTCACCATGAATGGTTGCGACCGCCCGTGTTGGAAAAATCTTGCTGGGTGCCCTCCTAGGGTTCATTGGCAAGCCACAAGTAATAAAAAACTCTGCCAGACAGCGGATGGCAGACTTTGGCTGGTACTCTGCATTACGAGGATTAGGCTAAATTCCGCAAACTCAGCCGGGGGGAGTGGAATTTATCGGCCACCCCTAGTAGTGCTAAGTTTGTGTGGAGGACTCTTGGGGGCGAATGTATAGGGTGAAGATACTGAGTCAATGGTGGGACCTTGGGGACTTGATGAACCTAGTTCTTGGCAAGAAGTGGTGATTATTTGGAGTAACCCATCTGAACACATTCTTGTCCGTAGACTTGGAGAAGGGAAACCAGCTGAGTGTTGTTTGGGTGGTGCACGTGAGACTGGAAAGGGTTTTGAGAAGTATGTAGTGACTGACTGTGTTGAAGGCCACTGAGAGATTGAGGAAAGTCGGGAGGCAGGAGCCGCCATTTTGTTTGATTTTATGGCATCATCATGGATTGTAGTACTTTCTGTGCTGCGAGGGCAGCTAGGGGCACAAGCCTGCCTGGTAAGTCAAAAGTTGCTGGTGGCAGTCAGTTTGGTCTTGGCATTGAAAGATCTTTGTTCTTTCCAAGACTTTGCTGGGGAATTTAAACTTTTATGTTCAAATTCAGTTTTTCAGTGATTATTAATCATTTCTAAAATAATTTCTGTAAAAATAAAAAGTCTGTGCATGATTCATTGAAACGGTTAATCTGTTTTCAAGTCATATGCATTATGCATTTTTGCTAGACTTGAAGGGTAAAGTTGTTAAACTTGGGATTACTGCACTAGAAGCATATGTCTGTAGAATTCATTGGTCACCATATTCAGTTAGTAAACATTTTTGTGATATCGGTCCATGCAAAGGTAAAATGTTTCCTCATTTGCATTGTTCAACATCATTTGCATTGTTCAACACCACATGCAAATGAGGGAACGCCCCCTGGTGATCACACTGGTGCAATACGTGCACCTGTATTTTAGAACCAGACAGACAAGCATCTGCAGCCATTTCTGTAATACCAAACTGCCCGGGAAATGCACAAATGTGTACAAACGACACTGCACCCCAGGGGCTCTTACTGTAATAGGTCCCCAGATGGCTCTCTGCGTTTGAGAGTGGCTGCCAGCACCGGTGGCCGCAGCT
Organism: Pleurodeles waltl; assembly: GCF_031143425.1. NCBI lineage: Eukaryota > Metazoa > Chordata > Amphibia > Caudata > Salamandridae > Pleurodeles > Pleurodeles waltl. The sequence continues at coordinate 1,527,861,593 of NC_090446.1, read as the reverse complement.
CGAGCCTTCTTCTCGGCTCCTGCATCTGACATTACCTAAGGCAGATGTGCCTTGTCTGCAGAGCCCTGGAGCAGTTATGGATTCATTCAGAGGGGACAACATCAAGTCCGCCTTCTTGGCTTCAAACTCCCAGAGTGAGACAGTAATACTTAGAAGTGTGTCTTGTGTCTACAGTCGTGTCTTTGAGGGAGCCTTGGTCACAGGCCGCCTTTTCCAACAAATAACACAATGGGCAGGCGATTTCACAGAGACGCTCATGCACACAAGCAGGCAACACCATCACTCACATACATGTAAGCATATAAACACAGAAAACACATACATGTGCAGACACATAAATATTCACATGCATGGATGCTCAGGCACCCAGGGACACCCACCCTTGCACACTCACCCACGGCATCCTTAGCTTGATTGGTGTTTAGCATAGCAACTGCAAAGTTTCAGAAAGTAGGTAGACATGAAAGCAGTAGACAAGTGATGTTTTAAGGCATGGACAAAGTGGGCTCTGGTCCAGGGCCCCAGCCTTTCAGGGGGCCCCCTGATAGAGCCAGCTCGGTTCTGCAGAGAGGCTTGCCCTAATGGCCTTGAGTAATTCATAAACAGATTGTTTTATATACTGCTTTGCTTTGATTTATTTTTAATGTGGGAGGTGTTGCAGCGTGTTACAGACATTTTGCAGAGACCTGCTGTGTTTATATTTCATGCAACACACATACAAAAGTTTATTTTAGATCAAAACAGGATTTCACACATGAGAAATGGGAAGGAGTCACAGAGATTATCTGCAGTAATATTAATGAGCTGCTGCTGTGTTACAATATTGAAAACACACATCACTGTCCTGAATATTAGATGTGATACATTTATAATTTGGCCCATTGTGCCAGCGCGCTGTCAGTGACTCAGCCAAAGAGGGCATCGAAGAGCTGAAACTGGATCATAGGTTCAAAGCTGTTCTGAACAGGGGCTCCTAAAATATGTTTGATCCAGGGCCCCCTAAATCCTTAAGAGGTACTTGCAGTAAATGGGTGCAGGAACCGGAAGCAGGGCAGTGCCACTTACCGACCTGTTCACAGTGATGGATTCTGGAGACCACTGCAGGATTTCAAGGACAAACTTCAAAAGAACTTTTGTAGTCCAGTTTTAGGGAAAGGTTCTGGAAGGCGTTTAATGGGACAGCGGTAACTCTTACTGCAGACAACCCCAGGACACCCAGGGAAAAACCAGGTCTGCTGAAGGGAAAGATCAGCAGGGAGTTACCATGGAGGTCCCAAGGCCTATTTCAAGAGACATCAGTTCTCGGATTCAGGGTGTCACCTTTGACATGTGATTCCCAAATTTAGAGCCTGGAGAAATCAGGATGGTCCTCCACCTTTCCTATCCAGAGGGCAATTTAATGAAGGACCTTTTGATTTGGGAAGTGTGTACAGGAACAGAGACCTCTTTCGAGGGGCCGTGGAGACAAGAAGCAGAGGAAGGCATGCCCTGCTGGCAGGGGAGCACTTTAGGTCGGTTTTCAGGCTGCTCCCAGGTCACTATTTTAGATATTTTAGCTACCACCTTCTGGGAGAGGACTAAGGTTTTGAAAATTGATTGCCTATCGGTTCTGTTTGAGAGTTTTAACTGCTTTTTGGAATGGATGTGCAAGAGGAAATTTGGCTGGGTAGGAGTCATCTAATATCTGGGTAACTTTCTGTTCATGGGGACCAGAGGCAAAGGGATGTGCCAAAGCGTCAGTGACCGGCGGGCCAGCTACATATTGAAGAAAATGTGTCCCTGCTTGGTGGGCCCTTCACAAAAAACGTTGCCTCAATACATGTTGGAATAATATTAACATGAAGGGATAGTTACACTAAAATTAATGAAATCATTTTTATGTGTATTTTGATTCCATAAGTACAAAAGTAACGTCCAACAAGTTGGTCACATTCATCATATGAATGCAAAGTATTTATTGGAGATCTGGTGGTGATGAGATCTTTTGTCCTCATCATGAGACGAAGAGTCATCACAAAGAAAAGCAGCCAACATGTGTTTCGGCCCGTCGTGGCACGCAAGCCTGGGGCCTTTTCAAGGCGAATGTACAAATCTGGTTACTCTATTGAGTCCAAAAGTGGGTGCGTCGGTTAATGGTCTGTGGTTACTGGGCAGTTTGTTTAAGAGGCGATGCCTGTATAGTCTGTGTGAGGTGTCGTTGCTGCATCATTCCAGTTGTCGGGTCAAGTCTTCTTGCAGCCGGGCTGGTTATGGTCGACGGAGTGAAACACGTGTCGGCTGTTTTTCGTTCTAATGACTGTCTGCCCTATAATGCCAAGAATGAAGGAATATCTTACCACCACCAGCACTTCAACCTCTAGTTTGCATTCATTTGATGCAGGTGACCAACTTGCTTGAGTTTACTTTTGTACTCGTGAAATCAAATTACATGTAAAAATGATTTCATTCATTTTGTTGTAATTATCCCCACATGTTAATATTATTCTTACATACTACTGTGAGGGTCACACCCTCAAAGGGATGCTTACTAATTACCTCCCCAACAAGGTCTGTTAAAATACCTGGACTTGTAGGACCCCAGTTCTACTGAATTTACCACAAGACTTGTTGGACTGAAGAGGCTAGATCCCTTCAAGACTGCCAGTGCACGTTCCGAAAAGGAAGTTTTTTGCTTTCTCACGTTTGTGACAAAATTTACAATTTATTTGAGTTTTTTTGGCCATTAACACATCTAATCGTTTTGAGGTTTGAAAAGTATCACATCTGTTGAAACACCCTACATAGACAATGTACAAACATGCACGTTATGTATCGATTTCTGCAGCCCAGGGGTGTAAGTGACTATGGGCCTGATTTATATCTCAGCGGAGGGGTTACTCTGTCGCAAACCTGTTGGATATCCCGTCTGCCGTACTACAATTACCATAGGATATAATGGGATCGTAATATGGCGGACGGGATATCCGTCACGCTTGTTACAGAATAGTCCTCTCCTCCAGAATCTAATTCAGGCCCTGTATTTGTCTGACTTTTCATGCCAATAAATGATGCTTGTAGTGTACTGTAGAGGTTTTTTGCTTTAGGGGAAAGAAACTCCACCCTGGAGCTTTAGAAAGTTATTTAGGTACAAGTGGAGTAGCGAAGCCCCACACCAGTTACACAGACCATCAGAAGCCGCCCTGTGCAGATTACCTAGATGGCACTTTCAACATATATTTGTAAATGCTATTTTGCTTAATTTCTTTTTACAGAGGTCAATGCTGTTTGTAGCAAAAACAATTGATGTTCGCATGTTGTCTACTTCCGTGGAACCGGTTTGCTCTCTCTGTCCCAGGTGAAAGGTGCTCTTAACGCAGAGTCAGCCTTGCTCCAGCCCAGGTGCCTTTAAGGCCTGTGGCATTAATATCTGGAGAGAGCTGTGCACTTGGCTGGTCTTCATTAATTAGCTTCCCTGCAGCCTGGCATTAATCATATTTCCGTCCTCTTGGGTCACAAGAGGTCCCTGCAGTAACAACTTCCAGTAATTAATAATACACAAAAGGGGCTTTTAACAAAGAAATGAGGTGTGAAAGGTGATTCCATGGCACACGCCCCCTAATAATCTTTTCAGGGACGTATGATTTAATCACACGCCTCCCCATCTAGCTCAAACAGTGGGCACAGTATTTCCAACAAACCCAATGCATTTATTCTTTCTTAAACCTAGATTTTTTAAATATATGTCTTAGTGTCTTTTATGAGAGTAGAGGAGTACAGCCTGTGCCAAATGCAGGAACAGGGTGATCAGCATCTAGAATTATTAGACAAAGGACATTCTAGAAGAGAAAGGAGAGGAAAGGAAGGAGGGAAGTTCTGTTATGTCTAGGATGTCTGGCAGGATGTCTGGACTCAGGCTCTCCTCTGGTGTCTGGAGGGCTGTAGTAACAGTTTAGAAACACTGTGAGACAAGCATCACTGAAATAGATGGGGAACTGCAAGAAGTATCCAGTATTGTTTACTCAAGTAGGGATTGAGACATTGTTTTGTGCTCAAAACCTACCTATTATAATGAACATCATCATTGTCAACATCATCATTGTCAACATCATCATCATCATCATCATGATGCTCACCATCATCGACAGCGTCATCATCATCATCAACATCATCATCAATATCACTATCACCATCATCATGATCACCATCATCAACATCTTCATTATCACCAATATCATCATCATCGTCAACATCATCATTGTCAACATCATCGTCGTCATCATCATCATCAACATCATGATGCTCACCATCATCAACATCATCATCAATGTCAACATTATCGTCAACATCATCATCAACATCATTATGATCAATATCAACATCATCATCAGCTACATCATCATCATCATCATCAATATCATTATCACCATCATCAACATCGTCATTATCACCAACATCATCATTATCGTCAACATCATCATCGTCAACATCATCATCATCGTCATTATCAACATCATCATCATGATAATCATTGTCAACATTGTCAACATCATCAGCATCATCATTGTGCTTCATAAATAGTTCACCCATTGTAATGGTGTAATGTCAGTGTCAAGAGAATGAATCTGTAATTTTAAAACCGAACTCAGCAACGCTGACATAGGTGTTAACCATTTCCAGGAATTTCAAGAAGAATTGTCTCATCAAAGGGTCTAAATAGTGTAAATCATTTGTTTCTTTCCAAGTCTCCAGGAATGGTCCCCATATTTAGTCAAAAATTGTTTGTTGGTCTAGTCTCTGTATTACTCATCCATGTGTTGCTGCTGGTGCCTGATCCTTTAGCCAGTCATCTTATGCAGGAGATGTTTGTTATGCACAGCTTGGTGATAGGCACTGCAGTGTCTTTCCATCTTTTGCAGTGGTTTGAAATTCCTGCAGTTTGTGATGCATCACAAAGTATTGCTAATGCCTGTAAAGGGGTGATATGAAGCCACTGGTAGACCGCATTATTTCTTTAATCTGTCGCTGATATGCTTGTAAATCCTGGCGCGACCATGGTATGTATGGCATACCTGCCTCAAAGACATTACTTCTCCACCAGTAACTTAGATGTGCTTTAAAGAGTTTTGAAGAGTACCAGAGCCAGCCATGATATAGCTTGTGAAAACTAAACTTCAAACAAGTTTCTCTTAGCTCTTTGTCACCACTTTCTAATAGATCTGTCCATTGCTGTCCACTGTATTGTGGTGCCCTTTCCCAGCCATGGCTGCATGAGAATGTATTAGTTATTTTACATTAAGTTCTTCAACCAGCATGCCGTGGAGTTTGGGAACCACTCTATTAAGATTGCTCCACTGTCTGTGGTATTTCTGCTCTGAGGATTCTGTTAATCCATTAAGTGTTTTTTTGAGTTTACTGGTCACACAGTGTTTCAGCTGCAGGTATTTCTACACAGTAGTAATGTTAAATCCACTGTCCAAATCTGTAAAATGTTTCAACATGTCATTACTTAGAAGATGATTCAGAACGTCCATGCATTTAGTTGACCATTCTGGTTAGTAAATTGAGTTTTTATTGATTCTGGGTCCCACATTGTTCCACAGGTGTGCAAATAGGTGTATACATTAGTTCAGCTCAAGTTTTTTATGGATCCCTAGAAAAGTTGCCTCTGTCTTTTGTGGTATCACTTTAGTCTGGTATTGAGAGTTTTAGTGAAACAGTGATGGCCAGTTGAAATTCCTACCAAGTGACATTCAAGGTTCCTAGAACCAGCTGTGATGACCATCACCATGGACTGTCGTACAGAGGAACTCTGTGGATTGGAGGGCTCAGGATGATTCTTATCCTCTCTGGAAATTAAGCCAATTATGCTAATGAATTCCAGATTTGTCCCATGGGCAATTCCACCTGATGATCATTGTCTACCACAAGAAACCTCATTACAGGAAAGAAAACGCCACCAATATGGTAACGCCCATTCATCGCACCAGCCGCTACCACAGTGCAGCGGAGAAAACCTAAAATCATCACACGCAAGAAGGGAGGTGAAAAATGATTTGGGTTCTGTAGTTAAGTGCAAAATCTTAGGTAGCGATTGGCTTTTTCTATTCCTGATTGCCGGAATAAATCTTGAGGCTGTGCCTGGCTTCCGTTGTAGGATCCGTAGTTGTCCTACGTACTCACCTAGTTCATACTGGTTGTTCCTAACTTAAGTCCATGTCCATTCCACTTTCAGTGTAAATATTAAGTTGAGCATATATTTTGCTTTAGTTTTTGATCTCAGTAGATCTTCATTTATAATATTTTTCCACCAAATCTTTGATTTATTATCCAGTTGTTCTGCAACAAGGTTTGGTTAGTTATGGTGGAATCCTTCCTTAATTGGGTTGTCCTGCCTGCTTTACCAGCTGCCCAGAGAAATAGAGATAAGACACTGAGGGGTAGATTTATCAAGACTTTGCGCCGTAAAGTGACCTTTTGTACCACTCCAGATCTTGGTAACATTGATCGGTACATATTTGTGTATGAGTACAGCTACCCTTTGTTAGAAATGGGGTCTTTGGTTGGCAGTCAGGTTACCCCCTGTCCAAGCAAGGACCCTCACTCTAGTCAAGGTAAGTCACACACAATCCAAAATATCCTGCGCCCAACCTCAGCTTGGCACTGAGCAGTCAGGCTTAACTTAGAAGGCAATGTGTAAAGTATTTTTGCAATAAATCATACAATAACACAATATAGCACCACAAAAATACACCACACAGTGTTCAGAAAAATATATAATATTTATCTGGATATTTGCAGGTCAAAACGATAAAAGATGCAATAAGAAAATGTAAAGATATCACTGGAAAGTGTTATAAAGTGTCTTAAGTCTTTTAAAAGCAAACAAAGTCTCTTTCAAGCACAAAGTACCTGTTTTGAGTGAAAATTCTCCGCAAAGGGCCGCAGAGGAGGAGATGCGTGGAAAATGGTGTGTGCGTCGGTTTCGCCCCTTCACACACGGACTTGCGTTGTTATTTTCCATGCGGGGAAGACGTTGCGTCGATTTACGGCACGCGGACGGGTCTCCTCTTCGGGTTGCGGGGTTTTCAGACGCCACGGGGTCTGTGCGTGGAATCCTGGGCTTGTTGACCAGCTCTGGTTCGTTCCGGTGGGCGATGCGGGGAAATTTCTCCCTCACGGCAGGCGCTGCGTCGATTTCCCCTCTGGAAGTCGGGTGGCGTTGTCCCAGGTGGGTCGTGCGTCGAAGTTCCGGTCACACCGCAGGCGCCGCGTCGATCTTTTCCTTGCGAAGTCGAGCGGCGTTGTTCCGGTTCGGCAAGCAGTGAATTTTTCACCGCGGAACAAGCTGTGCGGCGAATTTTTCATCACACAAGGAGAAGTCTTTTTGGTCCAGAGACTTCAGGGAACAAGAGGCAACCTCTATCCAAGCCCTTGGAGAGCATTTCTGCAGCAAACCAAGAGAGCAGCAAGACAGCAGGGCAACAGCAAGGCAGCAGTCCTCTGTAGAAAGCAGTCAGGTGAGTCCTTTAGGCAGCCAGGCAGTTCTTCTTGTCAGGGTGCAGGTTCTGGTTCAGGTTTCTTCTCCAGGAAGTGTCCGAGGTGGTAGGGCAGAGGCCCTATTTTTATACCCAAATATGCCTTTGAAGTGGGGGAGACTTCAAAGAGTGGCTTAGAAGTGCACCAGGTCCCCTTTCAGTTCAATCCTGTCTGCCAGGGTCCCAGTAGGGGGTGTGGCAGTCCTTTGTGTGAGAGCAGGCCCTCCACCCTCCCAGCCCAGGAAGACCCATGCACTCTACTAGGGACTTATAAGTAAATCAAATAGTCCAATTTGGTGTGATCCAAGGTTACCAAGTTTAAAGGGAGAGAGCATATGAACTTCAGCACTGGTTAGCAGTGGTAAAGTGCGCACAGTCTAAAAACCAGCAAAAACAGTGTCCAAAAGTGTTAGGGAGGCAGGCAAAAAGTTAGGGGTGACCACCCTAAGGCTGTCAGGTCTAACACCCTTCTTTTCCTGTATTCCAGGCCTGAGGCCGACATCACTCTGCCAACCCAGTCTCTTTTCAGTTTGGCTTATTCCTGTGGCAATAAATGGATCTCCGGGGGTGGAATAATGTCTGTTTTTCTGGTTGGTAACATGAGAGGATTATCCCTTTCTTGAGAAAACTAGTCAGTCCATTAACATTCAGTTTTGTGGTTCTCAAGTCTTTTGCGTCGGTCACTACTGCAGGTGTGTTAGTCATGCATGTTTAATGCCTGGACTTTATGTAGGCGAGTTGTACCTTGAGCTGCATTGCCTAGGTCAGCTACATGGGCGTAGGGAACTCTGAGGGTTGTGGGATATGGATGCCATTGCAAAGTTGACTATGGGCCTCATTTAAATATTGGTGGACGGGTTACTCTGTCACAACCATTACAGATATCCTGTCCGCCGAAATCTAAATCCTATTATTTCCTATGGGATTTAGGTTTCAGCAGATGAGATATCCGTCATTGTGACAGAGTAACCCGTCATCCAATATCTAAATCAGGCCCTTTGTTTCTTTTGAGCAGTCCTTCAGTGTGGATCAGGATTAATCCCTTCTTGTGTGTGATGATTCTGTCTCTTCTCCACAAACTGTGATGGCGGCAGGTGACATGAATGGGTGTTACCACATTGGCGGCGTTTTCTCTCCTGTAATGATGTTTCTGGTGTTAGGCACTGATAGAGCCTGAGGCCCTTTCACTAATTCTGGGGTCCTATGAATCTTTTCTTCTCAGTTCCGAGGGGTGAAGAGTAACAAATTTCAGTTTCATCAAACAATTTCTTTATAACCCAAATGTCAAATAATAACATTCAGAGTCAGTTTATAGGGTTCAATGGGTTTATTACAGACTCAAAGTCAACGTTACATAAATGAGTCTCAGAACCATAGTATAAACATATGATATCAGTAAAGGTTAATTAAAGCGTCACCCAATGTTAAACCTAGTTAGCAAATACAAGATTAAAACCTCTATTGCAACAATTCAAAAGATCAAGAAAAGCATATGATTCTTGGTGACGAGAACCAAACTCTCCTGCCTAACCATTTAAACTAAACTCTAACCATCCTAATACTAAATATATTTGAGAAAGGTCTGCAAACAGAAATTCTGTAGAATATTCTGTTAAGAGAAGGGTGTGATGGCATGAAGCCACATAAAAGTATGAGGTCTGTACCTCAGAAGGTTCCATTCGCTCTAAAGCTAGGAAAGGGTCTGAATCTTCACTAAATAAACCCTCCTTAAATCACAATTTCCCAGGACGATGACATCACAGTCGAAGCTTCTTGAATGAAACCCTAATTAAAATTATTTGGGAGCTATAATTTCCAACCCCTGACGCATCCCATCTTGATACTCTTCGGTTTCTGAAAATTCAAAAGAGTTAGGACTGCCAAGCTTCCAGAACACTCCTCTCTTCGTCCTTGCGTAGTTTGTCCCAGGCTTTCTTATCTTTCACGCACAATGAGCTTCTTGTTGAATCTGTCTCCGCTGCTAACACCTGCATCTGGAATGAAACATTTAAGAAAAAACAACTCCACAATGAATGTTAAATGGGGAAAAAATATATATGTGTAGGCCTCCACTCCAGCCAAGGTAATAAAACACAAATATATTTTCAAATTACATAAATTCTAAACACTACATATAAGAACATAGAAGATGAGTATACAAAATAGTCCTACTAAAACATTGGCCTCAGAAAGATAATCATAAAATGTTGATTACATGCCATAAACAAAGATGCACTCCACTCACATGCTTGGCAGTGCAGGAATTAAATGAATTGTATTAAATGTTACACAAAATGTGGCCACCATCTTGTGACCACCAGAAAATGATCACCACATTAGGTTGTTTTTCCCAGAGACCTAGTGGCAAAGCCAAGATACGCTCTTTCAGGACTGAACATCGGGTGGGATTGCCCACGGGACAAATCCAGAATTAATTGGCATAATTGACACCATCTCCAAGGAGGACAAAAACTATTCTGATTCCTCCAGAACATAATGCTCCTTTGTACGACAGTCCATGGTTATGGTTCACTGTAAGGCGGCATCTGATGTCCCGTTTTGTAAGGGTTGACCATTGGTACAGTACTTTTTCTGTAGGATGTTTGTTTCTCTTGGAAAGTCAGCAGCTACAGAAATGTTGTGTCATTTGTGTTGAAAAGGGCCGCTCCACTCTGCAGGATGAATGATGAGTCAGAGCTGTTGGCGCTGCAGTAGGCAGACTATCACTGGCTTTGCGTCACTAGACTGGCGGGGGCAGAAACTGTGAGCTCCCTGAAATTCAAGGGGTGACTTAAAAGTTATATTCAGTCGGTTCGGCCGGAATGTAGTCCGGAATATCAGCATGCTATCCCTTTCCTCTCTTCTAGGATGTCAAAGATTCTTATATTTTTCCATCTACTTATGCCTTCAGGTATTTCCATCTCTACGTTTGATGTCATTACTCCTTAACTTTTTCTTTCATGTTGTCATGGTGGGAATCCTTTTTTTCAAATCTCATTCTAAAGTTGGCTTATTTGGAATTTGTTGGATTCACAGCCTTGTTGGATTCTAAGGTTTAAAGGTCAACCATCACCATGGATGATTGCTTTCAATTAATTCATTAATGCTTTGAGCGTTATTGTCACCATGGTCTCCGCCAGACCTGTGTCAGTAATGCTTGATTTGCAATCTGTAGTGGCCTCTATAAATAGCAGCTTGCCTGCTGGTTAGGTACCTAACATGTAGGAGTATTTTAGTATTTTGTTCAGTAAGTGCGTTCAAGAAAGCATTCCTGAATAGTGTCAGTTTCATTGCAGATCACCCACTTTATGTTTTCCAGTATGGTCAAGTCTTTGTGGGGCATTTCTAGAATACTGAAAAAATATTGCATGCACTGAATTTAATTCAGTCTTGTAGTTGTCACATATTAGTTCTTTACTACGCATTTACTGTCTCTAATGTGGTTCTCCTTCTAAAGCGTTTGTGCTTAAGGTGAGAAAGAGTTCCTCATTTATCTGTCTTGTGCCAGTAGGAGAAAAGTGTGGGCAACCAGCCATTGAAATGTCAGCAGTAGAAATAAAGATGTCGGCTTCCACAGGCTAGGATGATCTCTTCAATGCTTGTCGATCCCAAACCAAGATGGCCGCACACTGTGGCTCTGGATATTAGCCTGATGCTTATGGTCTCCGAAGAAGAGCTGATCCCAGATTGTCCTCGATATTCACGCAGATACCGCACCTTCTCTGGTTCCTTTGCAGAAGTGCAATTGTGAGATCACCTGACAGTTGGCTTGCCAGGCTCCTTTTGGAGATGGGCTGCACCAGCACCTCTAGAGGTGCATCAGGGGGGCTGCCCAGGGTGTTGAGAGCGAGCCCCTCAGTAACATGCTCCACCATATCCAGTCTTCCAGCAAGCCACACCTCTCTCAGCTAATTTCAGCCTCCTGCACCAACAACTCCTCGGCGACTAGAGCTCCAGGGCTCAAAAACACCACAGATGAGTTCCCTTGGGGGTTCCTTAAGTCTTTTGTGCACTTCACACAGTTATGGGGGGTCTCTTCTCCTCTTTACTTCTGCATTAGGGTGAGGCATTGTAGAGCTTCACTAAAGGTTGGGTATTTTTTAACATGGCCAAACTCTGCCTGCAACACCATATATTTATGAGCTTTTGGCTCATGTATAACTCACAAACTTCCACTTTGCATGTGAGTATCCATGTGCATTATCACCAGTGATTTCTGGCACATTTATAGATAACACTTCTAATACTGGTACCATCTGTGCCATATCATGGTGACCCCCTGCACTAAGAAATCACAGTGAATGGCTCGGTCCTTACTTCCCGACCGTTTCTTCTATTCATCTACCATTCATTCATTTCTTTTCTTCATTGTTCTGCAGATAAGTTCTGTGATCTAAGATATAGGCCCTCATTCTAAGTCTGGCGGGCGGCGGAGGCCGCCCGCCAGACTTCCCCCCTCCAAAATACCGCTCCGCGGTCCAGAGACCGCGGAGGGTATTCCAAGTTTTCCCCTGGGCTGGCGGGCGGCCGCCAAAAGGCCGCCCGCCAGCCCAGGGGAAAACAACCTTCCCACGATGAAGCCGGCTCGTAATCGAGCCGGCGGAGTGGGAAGGTGCGACGGGTGCTACTGCACCCGTCGCGTATTTCACTGTCTGCTATGCAGACAGTGAAATACTAGCGGGCCCTCTTACGGGGGCCCCTGCAGTGCCCATGCCCTTGGCATGGGCACTGCAGGGGCCCCCAGGGGCCCCGCGACACCCCCTACCGCCATCCTGTTCCTGGCGGGCGAACCGCCAGGAACAGGATGGCGGTAGGGGGTGTCAGAATCCCCAAGGTGGCGCAGCATGCTGCGCCGCCTTGGAGGATTCATTTGGGCAGTGGGAAACTGGCGGGAGAGCGCCAGTTGTCCCGGTCCGACCGCGGCGTTACCGCCGCGGTCGGAATGCCCAAGGGAGCACCGCCGGCCTGTCGGCGGTGCTCCCGCCCCCGTTGGCCCTGGCGGTTCTGTACCGCCAGGGTCATAATGAGGCCCATAGTCCTCATGGTGACCTCATAAATTGCACAAGGGGATCGAAACACTATTGACATTCTCAACAAGCAGGGTGTAGACAGTCCAGTGACTGTGCGTCATGCTTGTTGTGTAATGGAAATAATCCTGGTGACTATTAGCACAATCTCTCCCTCTCTCTCTCCTCCACGATCTCTTTGCCTCTCTCTGTCTCTCCCTCTGTCTCTCTCTCTCCCCTACTCCTCCAGGCTCGATTTGCCGGGTACTGGTATCACAAGGATAGGCTAGTGCCACATTTGGTTATAGAACATGACCAGGTAGAGTCGGTGATCCTACGACATATACTTATGTGAAGCGAGCCGGGCCTGAAATTCAGGTACAGGCACACCAGTGTAGTCTTTGGGAGTCCAGTTGGACAGCAGGTCACGAACATACGTACTCCCCTGCTATTCTGAGCCAGAACAACCCTGCTTTTCCTCCCACCATGGAGAGATTGGTGGTAGACTGCTCATATGGCTGATGAATTAAGGGCCTGATTTGGAGTTTGCTAGATGGGGTTACTCTGTCACAAATGTGATGGCTATTCCATCCGCTTTTGGTCACCTCTTTAGCAAAGGGTCTTTCTTGACTCTGGAAAGGCCACCAACACCCAACTCTCGAGCATCCTGAGACCGGTTTCAGGGTATCAACCATTGTCAGCCAGGCTAGCTTGAATCTGGTGACATATCGAGCACGGGACCCACATCTGGGCACACCCTTCCCACAACTGTTGTGGTGACATAAGAATACCCTACTGCCTTGCTTTATACATATATCCTGTCACATCGAATTAACATGTGAGACGTCTATTTATTCAACCCACGGGCAAATTTGGCAGCACCGCGCCACGTCACTTCAGAAATACAGGGATGCACAATATTTTATGCAACAGGGCGCACTCCCTAGTGCTGGTGCTAAAATTAGCTGTCAGGCTCCAATATTTTACAGGACATTGGGTGCATCATTTAGTAGTTAGCTATGGTTGACAAACATTAAAAACTGAAATAAAAATAACATTTGCCAGCTAAAGTCTGCAACGCACAACACAACCCATAACTCCAGCCCCATCACGCTTTGTTGTTGGTATAGGCAGCAGGGGCAGGAGTATGCTGTGCGTTGTAAGTTGTGTGTTGTATACCATAGCTGGTACCTTCATTGATGTTGAGGTTTTGTAATTGCTGAAACATAACTACGTGCTGATGTCAGTCGCGGCTCGCGGGGGTCACAGGGGGCGGCGCACGGGGAAGTATTAATAAAATTAATTTTTTTTTTTTTTTTTACTTACCGCCGTGCCCCCGATCCTCGTCATCTCCGCAGCAGGAAGGCACAGGCTCCCAGCCTGCCCTGCGATCAATACTGACGCTGCTCAAAGCAGCATTAGGATTGGCTGGGAGCACCCAGCCAGGGTGCTCCCAGGCATACTGGGAGCCTGTGCAGACTCTCTCCAGCCGCGCAACACAGTGGAAAGAGCTTAGTGCGCATGTGTGCTTGGCTGTCCCAAGATGGCCAGCTCTGTGCACTCCCCTCAGTGCTTGTCATCCCCAATGCCCCACCATTTTAACAATGAAAAGATGATAAACTTATTTTATTATCTTTTCACTGTTAAAGGATTTGCGGGGGCAACGCTCCTTGCTATAGCCACATTACCGTATTCACTGTACAAGATGACCACATTACCGTATTCAATGTACACAACGACCACATTACCGTATTCTATGTACAAGATGACCACATTACCGTATTCAGTGTACAAGATGAGCACATTACCGTATTCAATGTAGAAGATGACCATGGCCTGAACTATCTGGCCCATGTTAAAATTAACGTTGGGTTAGTACTTTGCATTCATAGAAGGGGTTTGATGAGAAAATAAAAATTCGTTTGGAGTGGAGAGAGAAGCCCACAACTGCAGAGGAAGTGAGTATTTTAGGCGGGAGGCTGAGGATGTCACATGATCAACCCCTTCTGAGGGAGATGTGTGTTTGGCTGTATGACAGGGTGGGGGGGCGGTGGTTCTTGCATCAGTGCATTCTCTGCATTTTCCTCCTATTTACTATCCCCCCCTCTATTCCAAGTATCCTTCCCCTCCTCTAGTCCTCTCCTTCGGCTTTCACTTGTGACCTCAGCCGGAAGCCTCATCGCTCCACCATCTCCCCGCCTCTTCCCTTCTCCCTCAATCTGACCCGTCTCTCACCCCCCCTCCTCCGCTCCCATCCTTCTTCCCTCGCCTCCCCACGTTCTCTCAGTAATCAATACCTTCACATCCATGGCACTTATATTAATGATCACGCAACATTAAACCGCACACAACGCACCCTCCTATGAGCTGCTTGTCCATGTGAAGCTGCAGGGTTTGTGCACACTGAATACTGTGTGTGCTGCACATACCATCTCCTAAGGGGTTACCAGCTCCCTCAGCAGCGCTCCTTTCCTTAAAGCAGGGGTCTGTGGGGTCCTCATGTGATCCCGTGGGGAGGGGGCACCAGGCTCTGGCCAAAAGAAGCATTATGCAGATAACAGGGCTTTGTTTTAAGCTGAAACAAATGAGCAGCAGTGACCCTCTGTGGTGGGCATCACTGGCATGTTGTGTCATTTATATCCAAGCTGGGAGTGTGTGTCCAAAGGGAAGGGACTCCAAACACTTTTCAAAACCCCCACCCCGTCCCCCACTGCTAATAATCACCCTGTGGTTACTTTGACATGTTAGTAAGGCCTGACTGACCGGAATAGTGTGTTTGGCATCATGTATTTGATTGCATTTTTAAAACAGCAACAGCCCTTAACCACAATGTAAATAAGTGTAGACATATTTAAAAATTACCAATGTAATAGAATAATTGTGAAAAATTCAGAGGGGAGGCTGATGACTTTTTTCTTCCAAGGGTGGACACAACAGCAAAAGTCTGAAGATCACTGCCTTAAAGGCTTATGCCCGGAAGATGTGCACTGACCATTAATGTATCGATCCTTCATTCTCCTTAGTCAGGAGCCTCCGTGCCACATTAATTACCGGTAAATAACCGGGCATTGTCTCTACGTCCTCGTCGTTACTTATGAGGTGTACCAAAGCTGTAGCCGGCCTTCAGAAATTTAACATAAATACTCATGTAAATTGCTCTAATCATGTAAATTGCAAGAGTGCATTACCAAATGTATTAAGAAATTACTTATTCAGTACTGAAGCCAAAACTTTGTGACCAATTATATTTTCTCCCAACCCTGTGTCTTCGATCATGTGATGTCTAGCAGAGGAATGTGTAGATGTCCAAGTGGATCCTCTGCAAATCTAATTCAGTGTAACATCCTGAACCTCTGCCCAAGATGTAGAGATGCTTCTGCTGGACTTTCCCTGCACTACGTCTGGCATAACTAATGCTAACAAGGGAAAGACAAGAGAAATTGTGTCACAACTACACCTGCTAATAAAACATTAAAAGCTCCATGACATTGATCCTTCCTGCCAAAAGGTTTTAAATAATTGATGTGAATTCCCGTAACTGTTGGGTCTAGCCATGTAAACAGAAACTGCTCTTTTTTGGTCCAACCAATGCCATAACTCCTCTTCTTCAAGATTTAGGTTAGGGAAAAAAAATTGTAACTGCACCTCTTGATCCAATGAAATTTAGAAACAGCTTTATTTACACAATAAGGAACTGTGGGGCATATTTCCATTTGTGCCAAATTTGCGTCATTTTTTTAACGCAAATTCGGTGCAAAACTAACTCCATATTTATTTAT
Source organism: Pleurodeles waltl (assembly GCF_031143425.1). Classification (NCBI taxonomy): domain Eukaryota; kingdom Metazoa; phylum Chordata; class Amphibia; order Caudata; family Salamandridae; genus Pleurodeles; species Pleurodeles waltl. Next base: position 1,527,845,294 of record NC_090446.1, on the reverse strand, counting down.
ATTTTGACGTTAGACCCATCTAACGTCAAAATATTGGAGTTTGCACCATTTTTTAGATGCATGAACCTACCTTGCGTCAATGAGATGCAAGGTAGGTGTTCCCATCTAAAAAATGGCGCTAACCCCATAGCCCTATATTTATCCCCATGCTAAAAAGGCACACAGGTGGGGGAGGGGCTAAATAATGGTGCTTGCTCTGCACCATTATTTAATGCCAGGGTCAGACCAGGCGTAGGGGACCTGCGGATCCATTTCCATGGTTAAATACCATGGAATGGGTCCACATGTGCCCTCCCTAAGCCCCAGGAACACCCCCACCCACATCAAAGGGACACCAGAGGATGGGTGACCCCATCCCAGGTAAGTAGGGTCACTATAAGTAATTTTTTTTTTTTTTAATTATAGTGCCATTGGGCCCCAACTTGGGGCCCCCTGCATGGCACAGGGTGCAATGGCCATGCCAGGAGACACTAATCCGCTGTGCTGGCCACTGGGGTGATGGGCATGACTCCTGTCTTTCCTAAGACAGGAGTCATGTGGTATGGATGGTTTTGCGTTAGAAAATAACGCTAGGCTGGTTAGAGGCATTGTTTTTGCCTCAAACCAGCCTAACGTCATTTTTTGATGCAAAACCTCCTTCTCACATACTGGCAGCCCCACCCGGCTAACGTCATATTTTTTTAATGCTAGCCAACACTTTTTACTGGCTTGCGCCATTCCAAAATATGGTGCACGCCTGGCGCTCAGGAATGGCGTAAGCCGGTGCTAAACTTTTTGATGCAAAAATATGTTAGTGCAGTTTTGCATCAAAAAGTATAAATATGCCCCTAGTTTCCCTATTCTTTTAGCAGGCATATTTGCAACTAGAAAAAACACTTTCATATGGGATATTTAGGATCCATAGAAGTGAATAGTTCAGACAGACCTCCCTGCAACACTTTTAACACCAAGGGGAAATCCCAGGAGGGTAGGATTCCTAGGACAGGCTTAACAGTCGGTCCAGAAATCTAAACACTCTTTAAACGCCTGACAACTAAGCCCTCCTTCTGAAACACTGCCCCATCAGAAGTACTAAAAGCTCTACTAGCTTCCCATGGCTGCCTTAGTGTTGAACTGCTAAACGATTTCCAACCCCATCTTGAAGAAATTGCAAGATTGCAGAAATCCCGCAACTGATGGCAGGGACAGAATTCAAGGCACCTAGGTTGAAACATTTCCAGTGTTTAGCATGTGAGTTCAAAGTACAAGGGCGCCGGGATCACAGAATCACCTCAGCAAGATATCCAAGAATCTGTCAGTCTAAGGGGGTCATTCGGCCGCGAATGACGGAAGCACCGCCAACAGGCTGGCGGTGCTTCCTAGCCCATTCTGACCACGGCGGTAAAGCCGCGGTCAGAAAACCGGAGCCGGCGGTTTCCCGGCGGTTTACCCCCGGCTGGGCGAATCCGCCAGGGCAGCGCTGCCTTGGGGATTCTGACCCCCTTCCCGCCAGCCTGTTTCTGGCGGTTTTCACCGCCAGGAAGAGGCTGGCGGGAACGGGTGTCCTGGGGACCCTGGGGGCCCCTGCACTGCCCATGCCACTGGCATGGGCAGTGCAGGGGTCCCCTAACAGGGCCCAGGGCGGCTTTTTACTGTCTGCTTAGCAGACAGTGTAAAGCGCGACGGGTGCAACTGCACCCGTTGCACTGCCGCAACACCATCGGCTCCATTTGGAGCCGGCTCCTGTGTTGCGGCCCTCATTCCCACTGGGCCGGCGGGCGCTAACTTGTTTAGCGCCCGCCGGCCCAGCGGGAATGTCAGAATGCGGTAAGCGGTATTTTGGCCGCGTGGCGGCCAAATGGCGCTTCCCGCCTGGCGGGCGGCAACCGCCACCCGCCAGAGTTAGAATGAGGGCCTAAGTTTCCTGACTGACAGAAGTTAATGTAGAACTAGATAATGAATTCCCTATAAGGCATGGGAAATAGCATTCATTTCTCTACAATGCAAAGCTGTGCTCCTCTCCCAGACTCACAAGCTCACCTGACTGGCATCCGGTGGGGTGGTCACCACAGGACCCTGGTGGAGTGGAATTCCTCTTTTAAGCAAACTTGGAATTATCCACCGTATTAGTGCCGATCTGATCCGTGGAGTGAAAGGAACTTTCTTCTCTAAATGCTCGCAAGCTGGTTTCCAATATTTTGGCCGAAGCATTACAACAGGTCTCAGGTGCAGACATGCCCACAGCACTAAAGACACATGATGCCATGTGATGCTGCTCTTGAAACCAATATCTTGCTGATGCATGATGCTCTCCAACAGATGGCTCATCAGGCTTTCGGCTCTCTCTTTCTCCAGAAAAAGTAGCCCAGACAGGTTCTGACAGGAGCCCTGATGAAGATTGTGTTCTGCGCTGGTGTTATCTGACATTTATGTAGGTTTATAAGCAGCCTATGTTCCTGTATCCAGTGAATAGCTGCCCACCCTAGTAAGGGGTCCTCCTTTGGTAAAATCTGGAGTAACCGGTCACCCAGATATGGACAGATTGTCTACCCTTTGAGATGAAGAGAAGCCACCAATGGTGCCAACATCTTGGTGAATATTTCTAGAGCTGATTTTATATCAAAATGGAGGATCTGAAACTAGAAGTAATGACCCCACAGACAAAACCCCCAGGAACCTCTGATGGTGAAAGTTTAGTGGCACATGAAGATGACCACGCTCAAGATCCACCGAGATCAGGACATCTTATTAATGATCAGCGAAATAATGTTCTGAAAGGTTTCCATTTGGAAAGGTATTTTCCTGTAGGACTAGTTGACCCTCCTGAGATCGATGATCAATCTTTATTTCCTGATGGCTTTGGAACCAAGAAAACAATATAAATCACCCTTTCCCTTCATCCTCTGTGGGTACCAGAACACTATTGTGTTCTTTTACAGCAGGGTCTGACCCCCATTGCACATGGTTCCTTTCTTGTTCCTGTCCACAGGGTAATAAGTAATTGTGGTAGCAGTTTCCAGAGGCAGAGAGGAAAACTATCTGATAATCTCTCCTTATTATTCCCAGGACCAGTGCTTAATTTAAGCCAGTGTTTTCTGGTGCTTGGCACCGGCACTTAATTGTCAACACCTGTTCTTATGCCAGTCTGCCACACGGTGGCACTGTTTGTCTAATTTAGGTATCAGCACAATAACAGTTGCTTATTATTTCAATATACATTGAAAATAACTAATACCTGCCATCCAGACCATTCCCATAGGTTTGGGGAGGGACTGAAGTAGCCTCAGTTGTCACTCTTGTACGTCAGTAGTTGCGTTGGCACTGGCATCTGCAGCACTGGCAGGGGCAATGCGTGGTGTAGGTTTCAGTGGCCTCTTAATGAGGGCCTGGCAGTTTCCCTTTTTTAATCAAATTAAACACTGCCCAGGTTTAAGCATCTGAAGTAGATTTTTCTCAGGCCATCCTGAAATGCTTTCATTGACCTCTAACAGGAGGTGTCTCTCCTTCGGCATAGGCAGGATCACTGTTGTTCATTTGGAGACATAAGTATGGCTTTGGGATCTGAGGATCAGAGGCTGCTGCAATTTTCTGGAGCTTTGCTGAAATGGTGATTTCTGTGATGATTGGGAATTTGCAGAAGGTGAAGAAGGTTGTCTGAAAGATGGGGATTGCTTCTTTTCTTTAAATAATGTAAATAAATGTGTACCAAAAAACCATCCATAAAACCTGGTCTAAAGAAGAAAAACATAAGCTGTAATAAACATTTACTAAAGACATAAACACAAAAATATAAACACTCAGAAACAAAGGAATCAGGGAAACGAATAATTTAAACATACTGTGAACATCAAATCAATAATTTGACACAAATAGTAAATTATAAGTTCTCAGGATTTGAAAATCACTCTAATTATGTTGAATTCTTAGGAGAAGCAAAAAAATATTTCGTCCTTGTATCCTTAATGACTGAACATATGTTGATGATCAAAGTTCTTTACCATTTATTAATAGCATTAAATAGCTGCTTCTATGTATTTAATCAAAAAGGAAAAGATCTGTTACTTTTTAGTCCATGTTGTTCCCAAGTCGATATTTGTGGTCCACTTGTTTCACCGTCTGTTTTTATATCTATAGAGCTGATCCACTTATATTATTGAAACATGATCCACTTTAATAACTCATCAGTTGGCTCTTATAGTGTGTCAATAGACAACTATGTGCCGACGCGCGTTTCGGTGGACAAAAATATGATTCAATAGCCACCTTCTTCAGGGCAAATCATAGGATATAGAGTGGCAGGCCTTCAAGTAGACCTAAATGAAAAAAACAAGGATAACTTTATGGCTCCCAGAACCAAAAATCATCACGATATAGCCTACTGACAAAAGGACCAAGCTGGATGAGAACAATTAAATCCAACAAATTAATATACCAAAGGAGATGTGAAAAACCTTATTATACGTTAATCCTGCTCATAAACACCCAAAATGTGAAATATCACAAAGATAGAATAGAATCTATTTACAAATGTCATCAAGTAAACAAGATCATCCAGATTGCTTTTGAACGGCTTTGAATAAAGATTGACTAGAAGGGGCACCGTGGCCAAGGGTGCCTTAGTACAAAGCAGAATCAATGTTTTTGCCAGTACGATCCTTGAGAATACAGTTTAACATGATTAATCTGAGTCCCATCAACCTACCCACCCGAGAGTCCACCGCGACTGATCACGGTATCTTTTATTCCATGTGTTCCAGTCAATGCAGTCTAAACATGAATCTGGGAACAGACATTTAATCCTCATCTTTCCATTCAGGCATAAGCACATCAAAACAGTCTGGTGATTGGCAAGCCTGGGCAGGGGGCCTTTAAAAACTATGGGGCATATTTACAACAGCCTTGTGGCACAATAACGCTACTGGGGCATCACTCTTCTGACGCTCGAGTGGTGCACATATTTACAAGGCCACGGAAAGCCAACTTGCGTGGCTTTTCATAGCCTTGCGAATATGGCCCCCTTTCACGCATAACTCTGTGTGAAAGAGGCGTTCCATCGTGCTGCTGTGGGTGCTCCCACAGAACACCCATAGAATCTGACGCATTCCCAGATTTACAAGGTTTCATAAACCTGGGAATGCGTCAGATTCCTACGCCACCCCACGGTGGCAAAAAAGTGGCACAGCAAGGAGAAATACCTTTATTTATCCTCGTTTTTTGCTGTAATTGTGCTGCAGCACACATAGGAGAAAAACGCCATTAATGATTGTTTATGCGCAGGCCAGTGTCCCTTCCTGTACACAATCATCCCTGCAACACAGGCGGCCAATTGTGCACCAGCGCAGACGACAGTGCAGAGATGCGTCGTATTGCTGTAAATAGGATGCTTCCCTGCACTTTCCTGATGGAGCAGTGTGGTACAGCAAGCTGGCTTGAGGCACCATGCTGCATAATGTTCTTGCAAATAGAAGCCTATGTGAGAACACTATTGGGTGATGTATATGGTAAATCCCTCACCGGACACCCATACTATGGTGAATTCTGGTACGGATTTCTAGCAGCATATCCCTGTCCATGTATTTCACCTTGTGCTAGGAGGGGGTAATTTTCATCAAAATGCTTGTAGGGCGAGTGTTTTCGATCATAGTGAAATAGGCAAACGATGGGTTCCTCAGTGCTCTGATTTTCACCAGTATTTTTGTAACCGTACAACCCTTTGAGCCCGGCACAAAGAGAACCCAGCGTAAATATGGGCGGCTCAGGTCCGGCCAGAACCCCAACTTCCTTCTCTCCTGCATGTCAAGACGAAACAGAAAGTGTAATTGGGCTTTTTACGCTTATAGGGCTAGAGGATGGGTGGAGCCTTCTTTAACTTCCTGTTCTTTCTCACGTCAGAGCTGAGATCACCGCATAATGAATGAGGTGAGGCTGTAGGCGGTGGTTTAAATGCAAATGTCGAAGCTAAGTACTCAGTTTTCTGAGTACTGTTTGCTCTTGAAAAGTGCTGGTACTCTCCCTTTATATGCATTGCCTCATTGCTGAGAAGTGCGGGTACTGAGTACCGGCCAGCACCTGCCCATTTAAAGCACTGGTTGGAGGGATATTGTGTGAGTGTCTTGTGGGGGGGACGATACAGGCTGAGGAGGACGAGGCCGCATTTGGAAGATGTTGCCTGTCTTCAGGTGGACGTCAAAGGCGTGATGACGTCACTTCCGCCGGGGCATGTGCCCAACAGGCCGACGTCCCCCCGCGTTGACGTAGTGCACGTGCACTGCACGGTGAGGTCACCCCATCGTTAGCAATGCTCCTAGCAGCACTCAGGGGCCTCGAGGTGCTTTTGCTGTTATGTCCCACATGCCTAAGAGCGGGGTGCAAACCCTCAGAAACATTTCCGCTGCTTGGAAACTAAATAACCGGACCCAGCCGCTTTATCAGGACTAATCTGAGAATTCAGGCTTGTGAGGTTGACACACTATGTGCTTCCGGGTCAATTCTTTCATCTTCGCCCCATTACTCCTCCTTGGGCTCCAAATTGTGAAAAAACGATAAAAGGACCTACCTGCAGTTTTTCACGTATTGATCGCACATTCGTTTATTTTTTAATATAAAATTGCCCTAACTCTCCCATAAGTCACATGGGTCGCGGTGATGGGCGGAAACATGTCACTTCCAACAAATGGCTCTGATTGCAGACGCGTGAAGCCCTCCAGGGGGCTGGCGGTGTGAAGCTGATGATCTGGTTGGTCAGGGGTGCACACATGGACCTCATGTAGGGGCCACCAGCAGTTGCAGTTGCGACCCTTGGATTGTCCCTTGCGACCCCCGGCACTGCCTTGGCGACCCCTGGCCTCAGAGGTGGCAAAATCAGTGTCAGAACACACTCTTGTAGGGTGACCAGACGTCCCGGATTTCACAAACAGTCCCGGTTTTTAGAGGACTGTCCTGGTGTCCTGACGCCTCTCTAAATTTTAAATAAATGTCCAGGTTTTTGGGACAAAGGTCAGATCATCTAAGGAAGCATAAGTTAGAGACTGCTTAATTTGTAAATAAAAAGGTGCTGGTGCCCAAAACCCTCCACTTAAAACACGCGGCTGCTGCAATTAAATGTGTGAACATGCAATACTGAGGCAGCGTAATCCTGAAGCCATCTCGGGCCTCTTCAATACATTTAAAGCCACTCCCTGCCCCTTCAGCTCACTCCTGCAGCTTTATGATTTCTCCCTTTGTGACGCTTTTTTGTTTTTCACTTCCTCCATCTTTCCCATATGTGTCTTTTGCTCGCAGCAAATGCTTGAGACAGAAGAGTAAGCGCCGGCCCTCAAAAATAAGTGCTGGTGCTTAGCACCGGAAACAACAAGCACAAATTAAGCACTGGTTACTGTCTGGCAACACAGTCCCTTGCCTGCTCCCAGCAGAGAGAACAAGTGGGGAGCAGAGAGAGATGGGTGGGGGCGGCTTGGGGGTGCAGGGTGGGAGGTCAAACCATAGCTAATTTTATATACGTAGTCTTGCAAATGTGTGTATGTGTGTGTTTATATATATATATATGCAATATATATATATATATATATTAAAAAAAAACCACATGTATAGACACATATTCACAAAGCTACACAAAAAAATGGGACATGCCAGATATAAAGGTGATAGTAAAGTCTTTAGTCCTTCTTTTATGTCTGACCTGTCCCAGTTTTTGCTCCTCCAAATCTGGTCACCCTATATTGGTGTTATAAAAAATAGAATACCATTAGCTGGAGTACCCTCCCTGGCAGCTGAGGTAAGTAAAAACATGTGTTTAAATGTAAGTTGTGTGTGTGCTTGAGGGTGTGTTTATGTGAGAGAGAGTGCAAGTGAGGATGTGTGTGTGTAGAAGCGTGTGTGGTGGGTGTGAGTGAAACTGAAGGTCAAAGGGCATGTGAGGTCACTTCTGCTACCCCCGGCATTATGGTGAACTGACGTTGATGGGTGGACACTTCAGGTAAGTACCAGGGATGGAGAGACGGGGCAGGCCCGAATGGGAGCCGGTGCTCTGGAATAAACAGAATATTTGAAAAACAAGAACCATTGTCGTTTGTAATAGTCTTTACAGCTCTGTCATTGGACAGTTCTTATTAACTGATTGACTTCTGAAACTGAGTGTGCTTTTCTGAAGGAATTACTCAATTTTTAAAATTATTTCTGAGGACAAAACTTTGCGAAGCTGAAAGTTCAAAGGTGTACAAGGCACCACCCCCAGGAATTGTGAAGGGCAGGACGTCACTTTGATTTCCTCTGCAGAAGCCAGCGTCCAAGAGGCTTCTCGAGCTACCTTCGAGCAAGGCCGACAGGGGACCATGGGGTGCAACCTGCCAGGCCCAGACAGTGAGCCTAGCTCCCAGCTGTCTCACAAGCACCCTGTCCATGCGTGAGCCTAGCTCCCAGCTGTCTCACAAGCACCCTGTCCATGCGTGAGCCTAGCTCCCAGCTGTCTCACAAGCACCCTGTCCATGCGTGAGCCTAGCTCCCAGCTATTCTCACAGGCACCCTGTCCATGCGCGAGCCTAGCTCCCAGCTATTCTCACAGGCACCCTGTCCATGCGTGAGCCTAGCTCCCAGCTATTCTCACAGGCACCCTGTCCATGCGCGAGCCTAGCTCCCAGCTATTCTCACAGGCACCCTGTCCATGTGTGAGCCTAGCTCCCAGCTGTCTCACAAGCACCCTGTCCATGCGTGAGCCTAGCTCCCAGCTGTCTCACAAGCACCCTGTCCATGCGTGAGCCTAGCTCCCAGCTATTCTCACAGGCACCCTGTCCGTATGTGAGCCTAGCTCCCAGCTGTCTCACAAGCACCCTGTCCATGCGTGAGCCTAGCTCCCAGCTGCCTCACAAGCACCCTGTCCATGCGTGAGCCTAGCTCCCAGCTATTCTCACAGGCACCCTGTCCATGCGTGAGCCTAGCTCCCAGCTGTCTCACAAGCACCATGGCCATGCGTGAGCCTAGCTCCCTGCTGTCTCACAAGCACCCTGTCCATGCGTGAGCCTAGCTCCCAGCTGTCTCACAGGCACCTTGTCCATGCGTGAGCCTAGCTCCCAGCTATTCTCACAGGCACCCTGTCCATGCGTGAGCCTAGCTCCCAGCTATTCTCACAGGCATCCTGTCCATGCGTGAGCCTAGCTCCCAGCTGTCTCACAGGCACCCTGTCCATGCGTGAGCCTAGCTCCCAGCTATTCTCACAGGCACCCTGTCCATGCGCGAGCCTAGCTCCCAGCTATTCTCACAAGCACCCTGTCCATGCGTGAGCCTAGCTCCCAGCTGTCTCACAAGCACCCTGTCCATGCGCGAGCCTAGCTCCCAGCTGTCTCACAAGCACCCTGTCCATGCGTGAGCCTAGCTCCCAGCTATTCTCACAGGCACCCTGTCCATGCGTGAGCCTAGCTCCCAGCTGTCTCACAAGCACCCTGTCCATGCGTGAGCCTAGCTCCCAGCTATTCTCACAGGCACCCTGTCCATGCGTGAGCCTAGCTCCCAGCTGTCTCACAAGCACCCTGTCCATGCGTGAGCCTAGCTCCCAGCTATTCTCACAGGCACCCTGTCCATGCGTGAGCCTAGCCCCCAGCTGTCTCACAAGCACCATGGCCATGCGTGAGTCTAGCTCCCAGCTGTCTCACAAGCACCATGGCCATGTGTGAGCCTAGCTCCCAGCTGTCTCACAAGCACCCTGTCCATGCGTGAGCCTAGCTCCCAGCTATTCTCACAGGCATCCTGTCCATGCGTGAGCCTAGCTCCCAGCTGTCTCACAGGCGCCCTGTCCATGCGTGAGCCTAGCTCCCAGCTATTTTCACAGGCACCCTGTCCATGTGTGAGCCTAGCTCCCAGCTGTCTCACAGGCACCCTGTCCATGCGTGAGCCTAGCTCCCAGCTATTCTCACAGGCACCCTGTCCATGCGCGAGCCTAGCTCCCAGCTATTCGCACAGGCACCCTGTCCATGCGTGAGCCTAGCTCCCAGCTATTCTCACAGGCACCCTGTCCATGTGTGAGCCTAGCTCCCAGCTGCCTCACAAGCACCATGGCCATGCGTGAGCCTAGCTCCCAGCTGTCTCACAAGCTCCCTGTCCATGCGTGAGCCTAGCTCCCAGCTATTCTCACAGGCACCCTCTCCATGCGTGAGCCTAGCTCCCAGCTATTCTCACAGGCACCCTGTCCATGTGTGAGCCTAGCTCCCTGCTGTCTCACGAGCACCCTGTCCATGCGTGAGCCTAGCTCCCAGCTATTCTCACAAGCACCATGGCCATGTGTGACCCCAGCTCCCAGCTGTCTCACAAGCACCCTGTCCATGCGTGAGCCTAGCTCCTAGCTATTCTCACAAGCACCATGGCCATGTGTGACCCTAGCTCCCAGCTGTCTCACGAGCACCCTGTCCATGCGTGAGCCTAGCTCCCAGCTGTCTCACAGGCACCCTGTCCATGTGTGAGCCTAGCTCCCAGCTGTCTCACAAGCACCATGGCCATGTGTGAGCCTAGCTCCCAGCTATTCTCAAAGGCACCCTGTCCATGTGTGAGCCTAGCTCCCAGCTGTCTCACAAGCACCATGGCCATGTGTGAGCCTAGCTCCCTGCTGTCTCACGAGCACCATGGCCATGTGTGAGCCTAGCTCCCAGCTGTCTCACGAGCACCATGGCCATGTGTGAGCCTAGCTCCCTGCTGTCTCACGAGCACCATGGCCATGTGTGAGCCTAGCTCCCAGCTGTCTCACGAGCACCCTGTCCATGCGTGAGCCTAGCTCCCAGCTGTCTCACAAGCACCCTGTCCATGCGTGAGCCTAGCTCCCAGCTATTCTCACAGGCACCCTGTCCATGCGTGAGCCTAGCTCCCAGCTGTCTCACAAGCACCCTGTCCATGCGTGAGCCTAGCTCCCAGCTATTCTCACAGGCACCCTGTCCATGCGTGAGCCTAGCTCCCAGCTGTCTCACAAGCACCCTGTCCATGCGTGAGCCTAGCTCCCAGCTGTCTCACAAGCACCATGGCCATGCGTGAGCCTAGCTCCCAGCTGTCTCACAAGCACCCTGTCCATGCGTGAGCCTAGCTCCCAGCTATTCTCACAGGCACCCTGTCCATGCGTGAGCCTAGCTCCCAGCTGTCTCACAAGCACCCTGTCCATGCGTGAGCCTAGCTCCCAGCTGTCTCACAAGCAACATGGCCATGCGTGAGCCTAGCTCCCAACTGTCTCACAAGCACCATGTCCATGCGTGAGCCTAGCTCCCAGCTGTCTCACAAGCACCCTGTCCATGTATGAGCCTAGCTCCCAGCTATTCTCACAGGCACCCTGTCCATCTGTCTCACAAGTACCTTGTCCATGTGTGAGCCTAGCTCCCAGCTATTCTCACAAGCACCCTGTCCATGTGTCTCACAAGTACCTTGTCCATGTGTGAGCCTAGCTCCCAGCTATTCTCACAGGCACCCTGTCCATGTGTGACCCTAGCTCCCATCTATTCTCACAGGCACCCTGTCCATGCGCTGTCCTCGGCAGTGCCTTTGGTTTCTCAGTACTTGTGTCCTCTTGTGTTATTGACCCATCCCTACAGTTTTGTTCACCTATGTCTCTGTTTGAAAGTTGTTCCATGAGCCGCCTCTTCTCTGTGAAAAGCAGCACCCCAGAGTTATTAGACTCCCCCCCCCTTCAGCCATGACCGTGCTGCACAAGGGGAGGACCCCCCTGCCACTAGTCCCACTAAAGCATCCGTCCGTACATCACACCGGGATGTGCCTGCTGGCAGGTGAGGTGAGAAGGGGTGCTGCTGGCAGGTGAGGTGAGAAGGGGTGCTGCTGGCAGGTGAGATGAGACCGGGATGAGGCTGCTATCAGGTGAGATCAGAAGGGGTGCTGCTGGCAGGTGAGGTGAGAAGGGGTGCTGCTGGCAGGTGAGATGAGAAGGGGTGCTGCTATCAGGTGAGATCAGAAGGGGTGCTGCTGGCAGGTGAGGTGAGAAGGGGGGCTGCTGGCAGGTGAGGTGAGAGCGAGATGTGCCTGCTGGCAGGTGAGATGAGAAGGGGTGCTGCTATCAGGTGAGATGAGAAGGGGTGCTGCTGGCAGGTGAGGTGAGAAGTGAGATGAGAAGGGGTGCTGCTGGCAGGTGAGATGAGAAGGGGAGCTGCTGGCAGGTGAGATGAGAAGGGGAGCTGCTGGCAGGTGAGATGAGAAGGGGGGCTGCTGGCAGGTGAGATGAGAAGGGGTGCTGCTGGCAGGTGGGGGGAGAAGGGATGCTGCTGGCAGGCGAGGTGAGAAGGGATGCTGCTGGCAGGTGAGATGAGAAGGGGTGCTGCTGGCAGGTGAGATGAGAAGGGGGGCTGCTGGCAGGTGAGGGGAGAAGGGGGGCTGCTGGCAGGTGAGGGGAGAAGGGGGGCTGCTGGCAGGTGAGGGGAGAAGGGATGCTGCTGGCAGGTGAGGGGAGAAGGGGTGCTGCTGGCAGGTGACATGAGAAGGGGTGCTGCTGGCAGGTGAGGGGAGAAGGGGTGCTGCTGGCAGGTGAGATGAGAAGGGGTGCTGCTGGCAGGTGAGATGAGAAGGGGTGCTGCTGGCAGGTGAGGGGAGAAGGGGTGCAGGGGCCCTGTTGGCAGGTGAGGGGAGAAGGGCGCTGCTGGCAGGTGAGATGAGAAGGGGCGCTGCTGGCAGGTGAGGTGAGAAGGGGTGCAGCTGGCAGGTGAGGTGAGAAGGGGAGCTGCTGGCAGGTGAGGTGAGAAGGGGTGCTGCTGTCAGGTGAGATGAGAAGGGGTGCTGCTGGCAGGTGAGAAGGGGTGTTGCTGGCAGGTGAGATGAGAAGGGGTGCTGCTGGCAGGTGAGGTGAGAAGGGATGCTGCTGGCAGGTAAGATGAGAAGTGGTGCTGCTGGCAGGTGAGGGGATAAGGGGGGCTGCTGGCAGGTGAGGGGAGAAGGGCTGCTGCTGGCAGGTGAGGTGAGAAGGGGTGCTGCTGGCAGGTGAGGGGAGAAGGGGGCTGCTGGCAGGTGAGATGAGAAGGGGTGCTGCTGGCAGGTGAGGTGAGAAGGGGCGCTGCTGGCAGGTGAGGTGAGAAGGGGCGCTGCTGGCAGGTGAGATGAGAAGGGGCGCTGCTGGCAGGTGAGGTGAGAAAGGGTGCTGCTGGCAGGTGAGGTGAGAAGGGGCGCTGCTGGCAGGTGAGGTGAGAAGGGGTGCTGCTGGCAGGTGAGGTGAGAAGGGGTGCTGTTGGCAGGTGAGGTGAGAAGGGGTGCTGCTTGCAGGTGAGGTGAGAAGGGGTGCTGCTGGCAGGTGAGGTGAGAAGGGGTGCTGCTGGCAGGTGAGGTGAGAAGGGGCGCTGCTGGCAGGTGAGGTGAGAAGGGGCGCTGCTGGCAGGTGAGGTGAGAAGGGGCGCTGCTGGCAGGTGAGGTGAGAAGGGGCGCTGCTGGCAGGTGAGATCAGAAGGGGCGCTGCTGGCAGGTGAGGTGAGAAAGGGTGCTGCTGGCAGGTGAGGTGAGAAGGGGCGCTGCTGGCAGGTGAGGTGAGAAGGGGTGCTGCTGGCAGGTGAGGTGAGAAGGGGTGCAGTTGGCAGGTGAGGTGAGAAGGGGCGCTGCTTGCAGGTGAGGTGAGAAGGGGTGCTGCTTGCAGGTGAGGGGAGAAGGGGTGCTGCTGGCAGGTGAGGTGAGAAGGGGTGCTGCTTGCAGGTGAGGGGAGAAGGGGTGCTGCTGGCAGGTGAGATGAGAAGGGGTGCTGCTGGCAGGTGAGGTGAGAAGGGGTGCTGCTTGCAGGTGAGGGGAGAAGGGGTGCTGCTGGCAGGTGAGATGAGAAGGGGGGCTGCTGGCAGGTGAGATGAGAAGGGGTGCTGCTGGCAGGTGAGGTGAGAAGGGGTGCTGCTGGCAGGTGAGGTGAGAAGGGGGGCTGCTGGCAGGTGAGGGGAGAAGGGGTGCTGCTGGCAGGTGAGGGGAGCAGGGGTGCTGCTGGCAGGTGAGATGAGAAGGGGTTCTGCTGGCAGGTGAGGTGAGAAGGGGGGCTGCTGGCAGGTGAGGTGAGAAGGGGGGCTGCTGGCAGGTGAGGGGAGAAGGGGTGCTGCTGGCAGGTGAGATGAGAAGAGATGCTGCTGGCAGATGAGATGAGAAGGGGTGTGCCTGCTAGCAGGTGAGGTGAGAAGGGGTGCTGCTGGCAGGTGAGATGAGAAGGGATGCTGCTGGCAGGTGAGGTGAAAAGGGGTGTGCCTGCTAGCAGGTGAGGTGAGAAGGGATGCTGCTGGCAGGTGAGATGAGAAGGGGTGCTGCTTGCAGGTGAGGGGAGAAGGGGGGCTGCTGGCAGGTGAGGGGAGAAGGGGTGCTGCTGGCAGGGGAGATGAGAAGGGGTGCTGCTGGCAGGTGAGGTGAGAAGGGGGGCTGCTGGCAGGTGAGATGAGAAGGGGTGCTGCTGGCAGGTGAGATGAGAAGGGATGCTGCTGGCAGGTGAGGGGAGAAGGGGTGCTGCTGGCAGGTGAGATGAGAAGGGGTGCTGCTGGCAGGTGAGGTGAGAAGGAGTGCTGCTGGCAGGTGAGGGGAGAAGGGGTGCTGCTGGCAGGTGAGATGAGAAGGGGTGCTGCTGGCAGGTGAGATGAGAAGGGATGTGCCTGCTGGCTGGTGAGATGAGAAGGGATGCTGCTGGCAGGTGAGGGGAGAAGGGGTGCTGCTGGCAGGTGAGGGGAGAAGGGGTGCTGCTGGCAGGTGAGGTGAGAAGGGGTGCTGCTGGCAGGTGAGATGAGAAGGGGTGCTGCTGGCAGGTGAGATGAGAAGGGGTGCTGCTGGCAGGTGAGGTGAGAAGGGATGTGCCTGCTGGCAGGTGAGATGAGAAGGGGTGCTGTTGGCAGGTGAGATGAGAAGGGGTGCTGATGGCAGGTGAGATGAGAAGGGGGGCTGCTGGCAGGTGAGATGAGAAGGGGGGCTGCTGGCAGGTGAGATGAGAAGGGATGCTGCTGGCAGGTGAGGGGAGAAGGGGTGCTGCTGGCAGGTGAGGGGAGAAGGGGGGCTGCTAGCAGGTGAGATGAGAAGGGTGCTGCTAGCAGGTGAGATGAGAAGGGGTGCTGCTGGCAGGTGAGATGAGAAGGGGTGCTGCTTGCAGATGAGATGAGAAGGGGGGCTGCTGGCAGGTGAGATGAGAAGGGATGTGCCTGCTAGCAGGTGAGGTGAGAAGGGGTGCTGCTGGCAGGTGAGATGAGAAGGGGTGCTGCTGGGAGGTGAGATGAGAAGGGGTGCTTCTGGCAGGTGAGGGGAGAAGGGGTGCTGCTGGCAGGTGAGATGAGAAGGGGTGCTGCTGGCAGGTGAGGTGAGAAGGGGTGCTGCTGGCAGGTGAGGTGAGAAGGCGTGCTGCTGGCAGGTGAGGTGAGAAGGGATGCTGCTGGCAGGTGAGGGGAGAAGGGGTGCTGCTGGCAGGTGAGATGAGAAGGGGTGCTGCTGGCAGGTGAGGTGAGAAGGGGTGCTGCTGGCAGGTGAGGTGAGAAGGCGTGCTGCTGGCAGGTGAGGTGAGAAGGCGTGCTGCTGGCAGGTGAGGTGAGAAGGGGTGCTGCTGGCAGGTGAGGTGAGAAGGGGGGCTGCTGGCAGGTGAGGGGAGAAGGGGGGCTGCTAGCAGGTGAGATGAGAAGGGTGCTGCTAGCAGGTGAGATGAGAAGGGGTGCTGCTGGCAGGTGAGATGAGAAGGGGTGCTGCTGGCAGGTGAGATGAGAAGGGGGGCTGCTGGCAGGTGAGATGAGAAGGGATGTGCCTGCTAGCAGGTGAGGTGAGAAGGGGTGCTGCTGGCAGGTGAGATGAGAAGGGGTGCTGCTGGGAGGTGAGATGAGAAGGGGTGCTTCTGGCAGGTGAGGGGAGAAGGGGTGCTGCTGGCAGGTGAGATGAGAAGGGGTGCTGCTGGCAGGTGAGGTGAGAAGGGGTGCTGCTGGCAGGTGAGGTGAGAAGGCGTGCTGCTGGCAGGTGAGGTGAGAAGGGATGCTGCTGGCAGGTGAGGGGAGAAGGGGTGCTGCTGGCAGGTGAGATGAGAAGGGGTGCTGCTGGCAGGTGAGGTGAGAAGGGGTGCTGCTGGCAGGTGAGATGAGAAGGGGTGCTGCTGGCAGGTGAGGTGAGAAGGGATGCTGCTGGCAGGTGAGGTGAGAAGGGATGCTGCTGGCAGGTGAGGGGAGAAGGGGTGCTGCTGGCAGGTGAGGGGAGAAGGGGGGCTGCTAGCAGGTGAGATGAGAAGGGTGCTGCTAGCAGGTGAGATGAGAAGGGGTGCTGCTGGCAGGTGAGATGAGAAGGGGTGCTGCTGGCAGGTGAGATGAGAAGGGGGGCTGCTGGCAGGTGAGATGAGAAGGGATGTGCCTGCTAGCAGGTGAGGTGAGAAGGGGTGCTGCTGGCAGGTGAGATGAGAAGGGGTGCTGCTGGGAGGTGAGATGAGAAGGGGTGCTTCTGGCAGGTGAGGGGAGAAGGGGTGCTGCTGGCAGGTGAGGTGAGAAGGGATGCTGCTGGCAGGTGAGGTGAGAAGGGGCGCTGCTGGCAGGGTACTGGGGCCGTGGGAAGGTCTGCAGCTGCTCTCAGCCCCCAGCTCTGCCTTCTGATCCAGGAGCAGCGCACACGGCTGCGGCGCCTGCTGTTTGCAGCAGCCTTCATAGCACCGGCGCCCCTGCTTGGTGCCTGGCGTCAGGCGTGACGGCCATGTTGTGCAGCTAGGAAGAGCTGTGTGCTCCTCTGCATCTTAAACCTACTGCAGGGTATGGGGGGTGAGCCATAGAACAACGTGGCTGCTTCTCTCGGAGCATCTACCGCAGGACATCTCCCTCATCTAACACCTGATCTGCTACTCACAGGACATCTCACTCACCCAACAGCTGCTACTCACAGGACATCTCACTCACCCAACAGCTGCTACTCACAGGACATCTCACTCACCTAACAGCTGCTACTCACAGGACATCCCACTCACCTAACAGCTGCTACTCACAGGTCACCTCTCTCATCCAACAGCTGCTACTCATAGGACATCTCACTCATCTACCAGATGCTACTCACAGGACATCTCCCTCATCTAACACCTGATCTGCTACTCACAGGACATCTCACCCATTTAGCAACTGCTACTCAAAGGACATCTCACTCACCCAACAGCTGCTACTCACAGGACATCCTACTCACCTAACAGCTGCTACTCACAGGTCAGCTCTCTCATTCAACAACTGCTACTCACAGGACATCTCACTCACCTAACACCTAATCTGCTACTCACAGGACACCTCACTCATCTACCAGCTGCTACTCACAGGACATATCCATCATCTAACAACTGATCTGCTACTCATAGGACATCTCACTCATCTACCAGCTGCTACTCACAGGACATCTCCCTCATCTAACACCTGACATGCTACTCATAGGACATCTCACCCATCTAGCAACTGCTACTCACAGGACATCTCACTCACCCAACAGCTGCTACTCACAGGTCACATCTCTCATTCAACAACTGCTAGTCACAGGTCACCTCTCTCATTCAACAGCTGCTACTCACAGGACATCTCACTCACCTAACACCTTATCTGCTACTCACAGGACATCTCACTCATCTACCAGCTGCTCCTCACAAGACATCTCCCTCATCTAACACCTGATCTGCTACTCACAGGACATCTCCCTTATCTAACACCTGACCTGCTACTCACAAGACATCTACCTCATCTAACAACTGCTACTCACAGGTCACCTCTCTCATCCAACAGATGCTACTCATAGGACATCTCACTCATCTACAAGCTGCTACTCACAGGACATCTCCCTCATCCAACAGCTGCTACTCATAGGGCATCTCACTCATCTACCAGCTGCTACTCACAGGACATCTCCCTCATCTAACACCTGATCTGCTACTCACAGGACATCTCACCCATTTAGCAACTGCTACTCAAAGGACATCTCACTCACCCAACAGTTGCTACTCACAGGACACCCCACTCACCTAACAGAAGCTACTCACAGGTCAGCTCTCTCATTCAACAACTGCTACTCACAGGACATATCACTCACCTAACACCTAATCTGCTACTCACAGGACACCTCACTCATCTACCAGCTGCTACTCACAGGACATCTCCATCATCTAACACCTGACCTGCTACTCACAGGACATCTCACCCATCTAGCAACTGCTACTCACAGGACATCTCACTCACCCAACAGCTGCTACTCACAGGTCACCTCTCTCATTCAACAACTGCTACTCACAGGTCACCTCTCTCATTCAACAGCTGCTACTCACAGGACATCTCACTCACCTAACACCTGATCTGCTACTCACAGGACATCTCACTCATCTACCAACTGCTCCTCACAGGACATCTCCCTCATCTAACACCTGATCTGCTACTCACAGGACATCTCCCTCATCTAACACCTGACCTGCTACTCACAGGACATCTCCCTCATCTAACAACTGCTACTCACAGGTCACCTCTCTCATCCAACAGATGCTACTCATAGGACATCTCACTCATCTACCAGCTGCTACTCACAGGACATCTCCCTCATCTAACACCTGATCTGATACTCACAGGACATCTCCCTCATCTAACACCTGAGCTGCTACTCACAGGACATCTCTCTCATCTACCAGCTGTTACTCACAGGACATCTCATTCATCTACCAGCTGCTACTCACAGGACATCTCCCTCATCTAACACCTGATCTGCTACTCACAGGACATCTCCCTCATCTAACAACTGCTACTCACAGGTCACCTCTCTCATCCAACAGCTGCTACTCACAGGGCATCTCCCTCATCCAACAGCTGCTACTCATAGGAGACCTTCGTCATCCAACAGCTGCTACTCACATGACACCTCACTCATCTACCAGCTGCTACTCACAGGACATCTCACTCATCTACTAACTGCTACTCACAGGACATCTCACTCACCTAACAGCTGCTACCCACAGGACATCTCACTAATGCAGCAACTGCCACTCACAGGTCACCTCTCTCATTCAACAGCTGCTACTCGCAGGACACCTCCCTCACCTTAACTGATATTTTAAGGACATCTCCCCCATGGAACACCTTAGCTGATATTTTCAGGACATCTCCCCCATGGAACACCTTAGCTGATATTTTCAGGACATCTCCCTCATGGATCACCTTAGCTGATATTTTCAGGACATCTGCCTCATGGAGCACATTAGCTGATATTTTAAGGACATCTCCCTCATGGAACACCTTAGCTGATATTTTAAGGACATCTCCCTCATTGAACATCTTAGCTCACATGTATAGGACATCTACCTCATGGAACACATTAGCTCATATTTTCAGGACATCTCCCTTATGGAACACCTTAGCTGATATTTTAAGGACATCTCCCACATGGAACACCTTAGCTGATATTTTAAGGACATCTACCTCATGGAACACCTTAGCTGATATTTCCAAGACACCGCCCGCCCATTCCAGGAGCAGGTGCCTGCTGCACAGTCATGCCATATGGCTGCTGGTGTGCACAGACCCCCCTCAAAATCCCCCCATAATGCCATCATCTGCCGCTGCTGCAAAAAGGCTCCATCCTGACTGCAAGCCCGCCGCTCACAGCTGCTCTCAATGCTGTCAACCTCTGCTCAGCCCCAGACATCAGGGGGGTTAGGCTCCTTGCAGGCATGTTGGCACCGACGAAAAACAGGATTTGCTTCTCATGCTTTTACACTCGTTGTGCTTATCCTGCTGGCTGGGAAGCGAGGAGGTGGAGCGATGCAGCTGGTGCTCACGAGAGGTCTCACGCTCAGCACTAGCCAGACCTAAATCTGGGCAGCCACAAGACCATCACCAGGCCTTTAAGAGGGGCGGGTCCTGCCGGTGCTCGGTACTGGCAAAGCTGTGCCCTCGCGTGTGTGTTGTGTGGAGCAATTCTCGTTTCACAACAGCATATTATACAGATTCGAACACCTGACTTTTCCCAGAATCCCATTATTTCGGAGAACATTTCTTTCTTTCTCAATAAAATATCTGGAGAGTTTTCAATGAGTCTTAAAATGACCGGCACCCTTTTCAGATCTGGACTAGTGCAGCTCTCTTGTAATAAGTGCCTGAAAGAAAATGTGCTGCTTTTAAGCAACAGATTAGCATCTCTCTGATTACTGCTTTGTAGAAGAGCTCAAAGATTGAAAAACCCTTTGAATTCTTAGATTTTAAATGCCCAACAATGCGATCATTTGGTCTAAGTTTTGCTTTCCCTTAGCTTAGGGGTGAACGTTAGCAAAGTGCTCCCCTCCTCTGCCACCATCAATATGATATTTACCTGCCTCACCTAAGGGGATGTGGTCTGCACTTAAAGTGCACTCTTTTGTAACTCAAACTTGATTTTTAGCAGCTTGTGGAGAGCGGATTGGAAGTTTCCTCCATGAGTTTATTTTCTAACATTCGATGTCTCTGATCGGGGCTGGAGACGCTTCTGTAGTTTGACTTCCATGTAGCAAAGTCACCCATCTCCCCTCCCAGTGTTGCTTTAAATGCATCCCACATTGTCTCTTGAGTGGTCTGGTCCTTTCTTTGGAAGAAATCCTCTATCAAGGCTGCTATTTGAGGTACAGGCTTTCTGTGGTTTAGTAAAGTTGTGTTTGGCTGCTACGTAGGTGCTTTGCTGTTGGTTAAATAAAGATGAATGGTTGTATATATCCTGTGGGATCTGATGCCAGCATCAGTGGAGCCTCTGTTCTCGTCTGGCCTCTAATATCTCCTGCAAGTAGAGTTAAAATCAGTCCTAGCAAACATCCCAATCCTATCAAAGACCTCTGGTAATTATATTAAATACTTCCATGTGCCACTAATAAATCCCATCCTAAAATGGAGTGCTCAGTTCTCAAATGAAATATTCTATAACGCCTTCTTTCTGTTATTCAAATGGCATCTTCATATAGCCAGATGTCTCCGAATGCAGACATCATACAATGCGCAGTGTACTTATTTGATAGGTAACTTCAGAAGTCTTTAGTTAAGATTAATGCGGTTATTTTTCTACTAGTAGTATTTTTCTATATATGAGGCAGGGCACTGGACAACAGTTCCTTGCACGCACCTCCCATGTCGGTGTCTGATGCATTCACCCGACTTCACCATGTCCAAGTCTCTCACTGAAGTGTTTGCTAAACTTTGCTATCTGCAGTTTTTAAACTTTGTTAGGTTGAGCATAGCAGCACACAAGTGCTTCTTTTCTGATGTGTTGGTATCTATTTTAGGCTTTAAACCACGCCCATTACTTTCACTCGTTCATGAGCTTCCCTTTCAAAAATCCTTTGATGACCTTGGTAAATGCTTTACGTTTGTCCCTCCTTAGGCAGTTTTGTTGCCGCCTTGGACACCGACCCTGTTACATGGATAACTGCACTTTTGCCGATATGTTTGACTGTGAGCGAACTTCTTTTTCCTTTTGTGTCTGCCCTTCGCGCTCATGGCGACCGTGGCGCTTTGAGTCAGCTCGCTTATGTGAACTGTTTTACTTTTCATTTTCAATTTATGTGGCAAGAAAGTCCAGTTAGGAATTTACAATTCTAATTGCTCTAACCCGAGCAAACAGGAGACCCATTGCACTGCAAATGCTTGTTTTTCTATAGTGCAGTTCCATTACTGCAATCACACACCTGTGGTACCCCCTTCCTTTTCAATGGTCCTTCACAGTTCCACTGCATTCTTTAGCAGCTGTCTGCAAAGTTACCAAGGACACAGAGGTCATTTTCTCAATACCCCTTGGTCATTTTCTCAATACCCCTTCACCGGTGTGGGATAAAGGTCATGTCAAACTATTTTTCCCAAAGTGAGAGCTTCTCTGTTCTGATTATTAATAAAATATGATGTAGGCTATTTGAGTTTCCTGATTTCTGAGGGTGGGAGTACGCAGGGCCACTGGAATTATGCGATTGTGTGGCTGGGGCGATTTCCGCATAAATATAGATTTGCTGCATTTGCCACATAATCCATTATCTGCCCCATAATCTGCATTATTTTTTTTAAAAAAATGTTTCTAGCTCAAACGGTTCAAAAGTTATTTAAAATGTTACTAAAAATGCAGTGACACATCTTGCCGCACAGTGGACAGCAAAAGCTGGACTGGTCACTGTTCTGTTGCCTATTGTTATATTTGGGTGTTAAACTGGTACTAATGAGGTGCAACCAATGCCCAGACAGTGATACCAAGTCTAAAAAGGACCAAATAATGAAGTAATGCTATTACGAAATGTGCCACATTATGCCGCATAATTTGCCTATTCTTTTCGCATAATTTAGTAAACCATGACACATAGGGGCCAGTTATGAGTTTGGCGGACAGGAACATCTGTCTACCAAACACCCAATGGGGTGGCCAACGCCATACTGATGACCTCCCTCTGGCCCGATCACGAGCCCTAGGACCGCCAGACTCGTAATCAGGCCCATTGTTTGGTCAACTCCTGCAGCATAATTCCAGTGGCCCTGGGTGTAGGTGCTGCCACTTTAAGCTACACAAAAAACATTCTTGGACATTAGCTGGGTGTGGCAGAAGAGAGCTTTAGTCCTTGCATTGATTTATGGACAACAGGAGGGCTCTATGTTAGGTTTTACGCTATTGGCAGGAAATGAAAGCCAATGAGGTTTGTGATTGGTGTTCACCCTCAAACTGTTTTTGTTGGAATTGACTAATGCTGGTTTGATGCAAATCCTTATGTGTGAGGTAAGGTCCCCGTCTGCAGGTTAACGCATCCCATATGTAAGACCTCGGCCATTGTAGGGGGTAATTGATGGTTTCAGACAAATGAAGATTTAATGTGCGTGTTATTTGCTGGTTCTATTGGAAATATTTCATTCCCTTGATATCGCAGGTTCTGTTCCCTGAGTGCATCCATTTAGAAACATTGCGCAGTAATTAGACTGGTGAAGGGATGCAGAGAGCGCGGACGGGCCCAATTCACTTATCCATAAATAACCCCCCCTCAGACTCCGTCTATCACTCGGACAGGAGATCGGTGAGCCCCCGGGCCCTGGCTTCAGCCCATGCATCACAACTTCCGGTCAGACCGTCCTCGCGCCTTTAATTAAAGTCAGTCTGGTTGCCCGGAGACCCCCGGCTCCTGCCAGTGATGGTTCAGGAGAGGCACGTGCCTGAGCCACCCATGGGCTTGTGCCCCTCTTGACCGTGGGCTGGTAAACCTGCTCCGTGGGCTAGTGCCCATGTCCAGGGTGGCATAGTGCCCCTCTTCACCTTGGGCTAGTAAACCTGCTCTGTTGGCTACTGCCCATGTTCAGGGTGACCCAGTCGGGCCTGGCTTTAGCGCTGGTGGTGGCTTGTGCAACACTGTGAACCAGTCTTTTTTGGTGCCCCCACCCCATGACCACCTCCTCGGATTCCCTCACTACCACCCGGCAAATGTACCCCTCATCTCTCCATAGACCCCCTTTCACATACATTTATTTGTTTTAAAGCGCTTGTTAAGGCTGGCTTTACCAATCCACTCAGCCATCCACATAAAACATAGCTCTGTTCTTTGCAGCAGGAATATTAACCCTCTACGCTACTTTATATCGAGTCTAAGCTGCCGCTAGACAAAACTCCGATCTCTCTCTCTAGCAGGAACTTTAATCACAAGGGGTATCTTGACACTTTCTTTGTTTCATGGAGGCTGGACACACAAGGAACTTTTCAGCAGGTGCTTTTAAATCACAAGTTTCATAGGTTATTGTTAAACACAGCGCCCCCCCTAAGGTCAGCGCCCCCAATCCAGGCCAGCACCTGGTGCGGCCACACTGTTCGCACCGCTCGAAAGCCAGCCCTGGGCCCAGTACATCTGTTCACCGTAGGCTAGTAAATCTGCTCCGTGGCTAGTGTCCATGTTCACGGTTGCCCGGTACCCCTCTTCACCGTGGGCTTTTAAACCTGCCCCATGGGCTAGTTCCCATGTTCACGGTGGCCCAGTACCCCTTATCGCCATGGGCTAGCACCACCGTTCGCCATTGGCTAGTACCTCAAAGATTGGTTCCGGATGTAATGTGTGTTATTGCTCTCAGTGAAGGCCACTGTCCAGTCAGGGGTATTTAATGGGATCATAATATGACAGATGGGGTATGGATAACGTTTGTGACAGAGTAATCCCCTCCGTGAACTCCGCCAGAGACTCATTGGCACGTTAACAGTTTTGTGCGCGGCTGAGGGTTCCGGGCCAAACTCCGCCCAGAGTCACAAACTGCACCACAACACAGATCGCCTGGCAGCGGAGAATTTGGGGGTTTCGAAGTCACTTGCATAGGGTGTCCTGCATCTTCCATTGGTTCAGTGAGGTAACTACTTGATACACGAAATGGGGCAAATGATGTATAAAGGTATTGAAAACAAGTACACCCCAAGCAAGGTCCATAAGGAGGCGCTGCCCCCGTGTTTCTGACACCGATTTTACCACCTCTGCGGCCAGGGGTCACAGAGGCAGTGCCGGGGTCACAATGGGCAAGCCGGGGACTACAGCTGGATCCCTGGCAACTTATAAATTACGTCCATGAAGCTTCTTTAGTGTGTATTAAAGTATTACATCTGTTAGGCCTGGACAAGCATGGTCAGACAAACCTGTACATTGTGTTCTGCTGAGTCGATATTGCATGCACAAAGGCAGCATGTTTGGGCAGAACTCCGACGCTGATTGGTCC
The DNA here is from genome assembly GCF_031143425.1 of Pleurodeles waltl. Lineage (NCBI taxonomy): Eukaryota > Metazoa > Chordata > Amphibia > Caudata > Salamandridae > Pleurodeles > Pleurodeles waltl. The sequence continues at coordinate 1,527,820,707 of NC_090446.1, read as the reverse complement.
TGGAGCCACAGGCCTCTGCTGCTAGCCCACATTTGCCAGATGCTGTGTCCGGGCGCCCCTCCAGGGGTCATCCTGCCCCCTTCCAGGGTGGCTGCAGGTCGCCTTCGGCCCGGCGGGGGTTAAGCACCTATTAGCCCGGGCCGCAGCCTCGGACGCTTCTCGGATGCTGTGGCTGCATCCCAGGGTCGCCATGGCGACGGGCCGCTGCGGTTAATAACCTGGCACCAGGCAGCAGGCACGGAGCAGGCTGATGATTAAAGGGAGAGTTGTATCCTCAAACGAGGAGTGATGGCGCTGTCTGGGGGGAGCGGCCCAAACACCGGCCGTGGAGGGAGGGGAGACAGGCCGGGGAGACGGGATGAGGGACGAAAACACACAGCCTGAGGCGGGAAAGGGAGAGTGGGCGAGGGCCAGGTGAGAGTGGAAGGTGTGGAGAGAGAGCAGCTGAGGGGACATTCCAGGCGGAGGAAAGAGAACAGGAATAGAGTGATAGAGAGAGGGATGGAGAGAAGAGGAAACGGGGGCTGGCTAGGAGGGGGGATGACAACAGGTGATGGAGGGAAGAGAGCAGGGGAGAGTAAGAAGACGGGGAAGCGGGGAAAGAGGAGAGAGATACGGGGAGTGAGACAGAACAGAAGATGGGGCGCGTGGAGAGAGGGGGGTTGGTGGACAGGTAAAGCAGGTGGGAAGAGAGGATGGGGAGGGGTAAAATGAGAGGAAGGGAGGCAAGAAGCGGGGAGTGCACGAGCTTGTGACGAATGAATGACATCCGCCCGAAGAGGCAGGTGGGAGAGGGGATGGACCATCAGGGGCGAAAATGAGGGCGAGGGAAGGAGAGAGCAGAGGAGGGGCCCTCAATGGAGAGATGGTACCAGGCGTTGAGAGGGGAGGGAGAGAAGACCCTGGGAGAGAAAGGAGTGGGGGACCAGGAGGGGGATGAGGATGGTTGACCAGACGTGGACGCAGGGAGCTGCCGGGGTTACTCTTGTGGATTCATACTTGTGTAGCGCACACTTGGACACTAGCATGGCCTCGCACCGCCTTTCAGTACCTCGTGCTATGACGTACCAGAGGCCTCCATCTCACACAGGGGACAGACTGGCCTCTCCGGGGTGACCAGCAGTGCTTAATTTGTAAATAAAAAGGTGCCGGTGCTAAAAGCCCTCCTCTTAAACACGCGGCTGCTGCAATTAAAAGTGTGAGCACATAATACTGAGGCAGTTAATCCTAAAGCCACCTCGGGCCTCTTCAATCCATTTACAGCCTCCCCTGCCCCTTCAGCTCACTCTTGCAGCTTCCTGCTTTTTCCCCTTCTGACGCTTCTTCTTTTTTCTCTTCCTCCCTCTTTCCCAGTGTCTTTTGCTCCCAGTAAATGCTTGAGACACAAAACTAAGCGCCGGCCCTCAGAAATAAGTGCCGGTGCTCAGCACCGGGAACAACAAGCACAAATTAAGCACTGGTGACAGATTTTTAACTGTGGCGTTACAGCCATTCATTCCCCTAAACGCCTCATCAGACGGCGGTGTTCTGAGCTTGTACCCCTAAATGCCTGACCAGTTTGCGGTATTCTAACTTTGTACCCCTGAATGCCTTATTAAATGGTTGTATCCTGAGCTCGTACCCCTGAATGTCTGATCAGACGGTGGTATCTTGAGCTTGTACCCCTGTATGCCTGATGAGATTGGGGTATTATGACTTTGTACCCCAGAATGCCTGATTAGGTGGCAGTATCCGGAGCTTGTACCCCTGAATGCCTGATTCGAATGCGGTATCCTGAGCTTTTACCCCTGAATACCTGACCAGACTGCGGTATCCTGAGTTGTAGCCCTGAATGCCTGATGAGAATTCGGTATCCTGAGCTTGTACCGCTGAATGCCTGATGTGATGGTGGTATCCGGAGCTTGTACCGCTGAATGCCTGATGAGATGGTGGTATCCTGAGCTTGTACCCCTGAATGCCTGATGTGATGGTGGTATCCTGAGCTTGTACCCCTGAATGCCTGATGAGATGGTGGTATCCGGAGATTGTACCGCTGAATGCCTGATGTGATGGTGGTATCCTGAGATTGTACCGCTGAATGCATGATGAGATGGTGGTATCCTGAGCTTGTACCCCCGAATGCCTGATGAGATGGTGGTATCCTGAGTTGTAGCCCTGAATGCCTGATGAGATGGTGGTATCCTGAGCTTGTACCGCTGAATGCCTGATGAGATGGTGGTATCCTGAGCTTGTACCGCTGAATGCTGATGAGATGGCGGTATCCTGAGCTTGTACCACTGAATGCCTGATGAGATGGTGGTATCCTGAGCTTGTACCGCTGAATGCTGATGTGATGGCGGCATCCTGAGCTTGTACCCCTGAATGCCTGATGTGATGGTGGTATCCTGAGCTTGTACCCCTGAATGCCTGATGAGATGGTGGTATCCGGAGCTTGTACCGCTGAATGCCTGATGTGATGGTGGTATCCTGAGATTGTACCGCTGAATGCCTGATGAGATGGTGGTATCCTGAGGTTGTACCCCTGAATGCCTGATGAGATGGTGGTATCTTGAGCTTGTACCCCTGAATGCCTGATGAGATGGTGGTATCCTGAGCTTGTAGCCCTGAATACCTGATGAGATGGTGGTATCCTGAGCTTCTGCCCCTGAATGCCTGATGAAATGGTGGTATCCTGAGCTTCTGCCCTTGAATGCCTGCTATGGCTAAACATCTGATCAGACTGTGGTATCCTTGTTGCCCCCTCTGCTGCGGATCCTTCAGATATTTGTATCTTCTTGGTATCCGGGTCTCTGGCTCCGGGTTTACAGTTGTGATTCTCTTGCTTAGAATCACTGACTATTGGCCTTAGGTCTCTGATGCTCAGTGCTTGTAGAGGGATCTCTGACCTTCCATCTTTTTATCTCAGTCTCTTCATCACTGGCTGTTGATCTCGGTTGACGGCACTTTGGGTCCATCTTTAGCCATATATCTCTGGTTCTTGACATGTGTATTGATGGCTTTTGATCTCCAGGGTGTATCTTCGTGTCCTGCTGCTTGGTCCTCTCGCCCTGGAGCTGTGCTCCTGATCTGTGGAGCTCAGACTCTTTCCCTTGGCTGGAGTCCTTGGTTCTTCATGTCTGTTCCAAGGGCTCGTGCTGCTCAATCTGAAGCTCTCAATCTTTGGTTTTTCAGCGCTTGATCACCCTCTGTTGATCTCTGCTTCTTGATCTCTGGCTTGGTAACTCTGATATCATGTCTTGACCTTCGGCTATACAGCTATCATCCTTCATCAACACCTGTAGATCTCCTGCTCTAGGTTCTGTTTTCGATCTCTAGCTGCAGACTTCCAGATCAAGATCATTGTCTCTTCTTCTCCATTTCTGCTTCTTAATCGCTTGGTCTTTGAATCTATAGTGCTTGAGCTCTAGATATTGAGCTCAGGTGCTCTAGTGCTTGAGCTCTGGGTCTCGATCTTAGGTTTTCTAGTTCTTGATGTTTAGACCTCTAGTGCTTGAGCTCTGGGTCTCGATCTTAGGTTTTCTAGTTCTTGATCCTTGGACCTCTAGTGCTTGAGCTCTGGGTCTTGATCTAAGGTTTTCTAGTTCTTTATCTTTGGATCTTGATCTTTCGTCCTGCAGTTCTTAATCTCTGGGCCTTGATCTTATGTTCTCTAGTTCTTGATCTTTGGATCTCTGATGCTTGAGTTCAGGGTCTCAATCTTAGGTTCTCTAGTTCTTGATCCCTGTCTCTGGATCTCTTGCTCTTGGTTCTGTTTTCTATCTCTTTCTCTTGATTTCCATTTCTAATTCTTAATCTTTGGGTCTCCATCTTATGTTCTTTAGTCCTTGATTTTTGGAGGTTGATATCTCAATCTCTAGTGCTTGAGCTCTAGGTCTCGATTTTAGGTTCTGTAGTTCTTGAACTTTGGGTCAAGAGCTGGTACATAGGGGCCAGGGTGCTCTCGACCAGGCCATGCATGGATCCCTCCCTCACTCTCTCAATATAAAGTTGTCACTCAATCTCCAGTCAGAACCCTGGCTGTATCCCACCTTCCCTTCCGTTCCGTTCCCTTCCCTTCAATTCCCTTCCCTTCCCTTCCCTTCCTTTCCCTTCCCTTCCCTTCTCTTCTCTTCTCTTCTCTTCTCTTCTCTTCTCTTCTCTTCTCTTCTCTTCTCTTCTCTTCTCTTCTCTTCTCTTCTCTTCTCTTCTCTTCTCTTCTCTTCTCTTCTCTTCTCTTCTCTTCTCTTCTCTTCTCTTCTCTTCTCTTCTCTTCTCTTCTCTTCTCTTCTCTTCTCTTCTCTTCCCTTCCCTTCCCTTCCCTTCTCTTCTCTTCTCACAGATCACGCTGTGTGTTGGTTGTCGTCCCTGTCGGTGTCTCTATATCTCTCCTTATAAATGATACGTCACTGTTTTATGTCGGTCATCCTCCTTCTCAGTGACACAGCCTCTCTTCCAGTAGATGACTTTACCTTTGTCTGCTGGTGTTGTCCTCTCAGAAGCTCTGTATCTTCGCCTGTATTTTAAATGTCACTTTTGCTAGTTGGTTGTTCCCGCTCCCAGAGAATCTACCTTTCTGCCTGTTTATGACTAGGGGTGGGCGGAACGTGCGTAGTTTCATGTTACGGAATTCCACAGAGTTACAGAAAAACTCTATGAGATTCTGTCGCATTATGCCAACAGGTGGAAAATATGAAGCTCGCGCTGCACTTTAGCAGCAGTAGAGCGAGCAACACTGAAACTCAGCCTGAACCGCACAAGGCGTGGCTCAAGAGAACGCTTACCATTCAAGTTGATTTTACTGCGACTCGAGTACAAAATCTACTCGAGCAGCATCAAATCTACTCGAACAGCACAGTTCTGAGCGCGAACGCTCATGAACGACAGTGAACGCCGGCATTAGAACTTCACACTAGACACAAAATCTTGCTCGCCAGCTCACAAATTCTGAAGCCTTGCAGGAGAGAAATTCAGCCACAAGGTGATTAGTGGGATTTGGCCAGAAGTCTGCTAAAGAGTAACGCGGAGTGGCCAAAACTCTGCCAATTCCACGCACAGAACAGAGTACTTGGCCCACCCCTATTTATGACACGTAACCTCTGTTGGCTGTTCCTTCTCTAACATTAACTGCATCTCTGCCTGAACATGACAGTTCTGGACAAAATCTGGACCTAGTGCAGCGTGTGTTCTTTGGCATTTGATGGCCTCTAACAAGGGATCCAGTGGTAGGGCATTTTTTTTTTTTCCCATTTTCTTATGTATTAATATTTATTTTATGCTAATACTATCGGTTTTCATCTCATCTTTTTTATTTTGTGCATATTTAATCAGTGTTTATACATATTTACGTTGTCCTTATCTTATCGGGAGGTAGCCATATTTATTTTATGTTATGTGAAAAATGTAAGCAGTTTGTTTCTGCATTTATTTAACTGATGAACGTACACTGACGCCTGGACGCCTGCTGCGTGCTCGCTCTGGAAGGAGCCATTATATATAAAATATACTCTGATCTGAGAGCATTACAACTGGAGTTCAATCCTACAGATCTGCAGATAGCTGAACTCCGGAAGCAAATGGTGCCCTTTTTTTGTAATCTCTAAGGTGACATTCTCTACAGTCATTGGCCAGACTGCCATGAATGACAGGCGAGGTGTTCACATGGGAATGCATGTAATCTGCTTTAATGTGCTACATTTAAAAATGAAAACACCTAGGGAAACATAGTCTTCCGCGGCAGTGAAACGGGGAACCGAGGGCTTTAATTGTAATATTCAATGTGCTGATCGCTCTTTATCCATAATAATTGTGTCTTTTTGTGACTCTTTTCAGGCAAATGGTTACTTTTGCCATTTTGTAAAACACTGTCCTCTTGAGGGAACGCAAGAAAATCATGCATTGTCAAAGCCTATAGGTCTGACTTTAATGTCCTCACACGTACAACGCCTTTGAAAGAGCAACATGTGGAAATGTTGTTTGCAGGCATTTCTGCTTCGTGCAGAAGCCCCGGGCTTTAGCACGATTAACACTCCCACCAGGTGTCTGTAAATGTGGCAGAAAGGCCATGAGCGTGGCTGGGAAGGGACACGCATTCATGTGTGTTCAGGGCAGGCCTTAAGCACTGAGTGCAAGCAGGAAGGCTGCTCAGTGCATCTCAGAGGGATGAGTGTGATAAGAGATGCTGAGTGGTCCTGATCTCTTGGCATGTGGCTTTACTCTTCCGCCAATGAGGGGGCATTGCATTTTTGTCTACACAATACATCTCGCTCCTGACATGGCACTGAGGCACACTAGAGATGGGTAGCACATAGTACCTCATGTGCAGAATAGGTGCATATATGTGGAGTCAGGTACAGAAAATCTAGAATTACTTACCTGTAGATAGAATAAGGCCCTTAATCTCTTGAGCAGACATAACAAAATCAGTGCATGCACTCAATTAAGAACATGTAATAAGTAATGTGCAAATGGCTACAAATTTCTGCACTCCTTGGCTTCTAAATACAAAACAATAAGCCGCCTAGAGTCCTTTTTAATCAGGGCCGAATAAAGACGCTGATTTGTAGTCTGATGTGATTAGCAATCAGGCTAGAAGCACGAGGAAGCATCTCAATTTGATACAAAGCCAAGGATGGCAATCTCTGCCTGGATTTCTAAATTACACCTACAATATTTATGGAGGAGCCAAAAACTGTCTTTCAAAATACTTCTAAATGCACATACGTCCGAAAAATATGTGAGCCCCAGTTAAACAAACTGTTGCAAGAGTCTAGTATGTTTAGATTAAATGTGTGGGACCCCTGTGGGAGTAACAAGTAGGGGGTGGCTTACTCGATAAGATTGGGGGGAGGGGAGCTTCAGATTTGCCAACAGTCACGCTGGAATATCTTGTTAAAACACATTATATGAGAAGCAGGACATGAGGGGAACTTAAAGATAGTGAAAAGAGAGAGGAGGGCAGATGGTTAGAGACACTTAAAATATGTGTGTGTGTGTGTTTTTCTCAGTGTGGGCATGTAAAAATCCCAGATGAAATCTGACAGGAGCTTCACCTTGGCCGAATTAAAGCACTTGTACCCAACTATTTACATTTTTTAGGAGGGTGTAATACCCCAAACACCCCCTTGCCCCGGAAGCTACATCCCTGCCAACGAGCTACCAAAGTACATACAGTTAAGACTGGATTTAGGACTGCAAGAATATAATGGCAACTAACTGAGGGCCCCTTGGACAGGCTCATGTGGACGCCACTTACAAAGGATGGCGGGGAAGTGCACTCTAGACTCAGTAGCCAACCATAGCTTTGCTCCAGTTTTAAGGCATCCACGGTTCTTGGATGGTTTGTTCATCAGATCAATATTCTGGTCTTCTGGCTGGTGGACAGACTGGTCAAGGCACCCCGTCAGCTGTGAAGACTCGTGACAAGGCATTGCTCTTTGGAGTGACTTCACTCAGCCGGTATGATTTTGTGCATTCCCTGTTACATTGTCCAGGATGTGCTTCATCATGAATTAAAGAGCCGCTGACTTCACGCATCGCATTAAAAAAGAAGGTGGCTTCCGCGTCTACATCCACCAGTGCACCAGCATCACTGAAGTGCTCCAAGCCGGAGGAGCCCAGAAGTACCATCTTAAGTTACAGGAGTACACTTTATCATCTGGGAGCGAGAAGGGATGCAAACCACAGTCTGAGATCTTTCAATTTATATTAATATTACTTGTCAACACAATTGTCAACGTACAATGCCGAATACCCTACGTCCTCACAGCTGTCCAACAAATTGAATCCCACCGCTGGGACCAAGCGCTGTGTCTATCCCATAACTAAACACAGATAAACAAGACCTGGTGAGATAATTGTCTGAATCCTCTGCAGAGCTGGGTCCTTCCCTCTCTCACACCACCAGGAAACATCTGAGAAGCATTGGCAATATCAATAGGTTTGGCTTTAAAGGAATGTTGTATGGTAATGGGAAATAATGCAAGATAACATGGGAATTGATATGTGTTTGTGTGGAAGTAAAGAACTGTAGAATGACATCGGTGAAGCTTAAAAGGTCAGAAGCCAGAACTAAAACTCCACGTAGGATGACTGCCCTCTTCTCATCTCTGCTGCTGCCTGCGAAAAACATCATAAATGATCTAATTATTGTGTGTGTGTTTGTGTGTGTGATGTACAACCCATGCTGTGAGAACCATAGTGGTCCTTACTGCATGAATAAACCCTGACAGGCCTAGACAAATGCACCCCTGAAAGTACCCCAGGCAGCTCATTGACAGGGGTGACAAGAAGCGCTCTACAAACCTACTGATTGTTAAATAATCAACATAATCACACTTGTTTGAAGGACAAGCACTTTTTTTGTGGACTTCTCCCCAATGAATACATTTTCTCCTGGCTCCAAACATGTGGGCAGAGCCAAAGCCCTTCTCCTGGTGATTCTCACAAAACTGTCTGGAGAAAGCAGCGCTGTCAAGCCAGACCATGAACGACTATCCCTCTGGTGCACGGTTGCGTCAACTCTCAGATCTCCTGCTCAGGGCTCTGTAGTTCCAAATTTAAATTTCCATGCCTGTAATTGAAAACGTTACATTCATGCTATGGAAGACAATGGTCCTTTCTTGGAATTGTACGGGCGCTCCCACAGGAAGGTTTTGGCACACTTTGCTAAATAGTGGTCCATTAAATAAAACGATGAGCACGAGCTGCAGTGTAAAGACACTGGTACCTAACAGGGTATCCGGTAGCAGACTCTGATTTAACAGCAGAGCTCGGGTGGATGAAATCACCGGGGCATACTTACAACCCCATGGGCCACTGGGGCATCACTGTGTTTGATGCTCCAGCAATGCAAACTGCTTTGTGTGGCTCTTCATGGCCTCATACATATTGAGTAAGGCCGCGCAAATAGCTGTGTTACATTACTGTGTGTCAGGGGGGCGTTCGGTGGGCGTTGAGGTGGGTGTTCCCAAGTAACACTCATGGATTTTGACGCATTCCCATATTTACAAGCCTTTGTAAACCTAGGAATACCCCCCCCCCACCGGGAGGCTTTACAAGGAGAAATATCTTTATATCCCCTTGTTTGCGCTTCTTTCTGTGTGCTGCGTTCTGCAGCACTCGTTCAACAGAGGAAAACGTCTCCAAGGATTGTTTTGTGCAGGAATGTATTCTTTCCAGCACAAAAACAGTCCTGCATGGAGCACCAGCACCCTTGCACCATCGGGTGCCTGCGTTGGTGCCTGACAGCCAAAAGGATGCCATCGTGGGCAGTGCCTGAAATGGAAACATTAAAGTGCAGGCACTCTGTGCCAGGGTACCTGCTTGTTTCCGAGAAGTGCCGGTACGCTCCAATTAAAAGTATTACGTTTTTCTTGAGATGTGCCGGTACTCTCCCTCTCAAAATAAAAAAGTGCCGGTACTCAGTACCGGACAGTACCGGCCCATTTAAAGCACTGATCGCAGGGGAAAAGGAGAGAAATGCACCGCGTTTCCTAAATACGGTGCAGTTCTGCCCTTTCCCTGCAGCGCAGGGCAGCGCAGGAAGGTGACTGCTGCCCTGCATCCCCTTTAAGTACATGCCCCACTGCATGGAGACCCCATCACACCGGACTCGCAGAGCACACGGCGGCGGTGGCAGAGCCGGGATCCAGTGTCTCTGTTAAGGACCAGCTCCTAGGAGGCTTGGGAAAGGCTGTGGCTGGAGCAAGGCTGCTGTGGCCCAGGAGGGGGTCCGAACTCCATGGGTCTTGCCAGGGCCTCTTTCTGTCTGTAATGAGCAGCGCCAATGGATGGGGGCGCTCCCCCCTCGGTTGCCTCATAACACCACGAAGGGTCGCCTCAGACGGATGGGGTCGTTCCTGTGGAGCGCTTTATTGATGGGACACGCTGCCTTGTGAAGATTTATTGGATGCACTCGGGGCCGTCTGGGGGAAGTCAGGACAGCGGTCCGAAAGCAGAGAGAAGAGCAGATTCACAGGGGGAGGGGCCAGGCCTGGTGTTCCAGAGTCCCTGGAGATCATGTCCATAGATGTGGGACAGAAATGTTCCTGAATACTTTTGATTTCCGCCTCTGTAAACAAGAGTCACGTGCTCACCAGGGCCTGAAAGCCCAGATCCTGCTTCGGGAGCGCACAGTGTGGAGTCTTGTGCTCTCATTCCTCGGCATCAGGGCCACTAGAATTATGCGGCAGGAGAAAGCCACATTAGGCTGCAGGGTTGGGCAAATTATGCGGCAAGACAAGGCAAATTATGCGGCATAATGCAGCACATTTTAAACAGTATTATTTCATTAATTTGTAATTTTTAAACTTGGTAACACTGTGTGGACATTGGTTGCACCTTATTTGTGCCAGTTTAACATCCAAATATACCACTAGGCAACAGAAAGGTGACCAGTCCAGCTTTGCTAAAGTGCCTTCCACTGCACAACAACTCTTGTTACTGCATTTTTAGTAACTTTTGAACAGGTGGAGCTAGAAACAAATAGTTTTTGTTAAAATCTGCAGATTATGCGGCAGCTGATTGATTATGTGGCAAATGTGGCAAATAAATATTGATGCGAAAATCACCGCAGCTTCACAATTACATAATTCTAGAGGCCCTGACTGGCATGCACTGGTGTTGGTGGCACCAAAAGATTGCAACTGGACGGAGAGTCCCTGCCGGCCTGTCAACTTCACAGGAATGATGCCCACTCTGCTCTCCAGGCACCAGGACTGCCTTGTCCCGTCCACTGGACCACTGCCTCGGTCCATGTGTGGAGAGTGCACCCTTGCGCTGCGGGTGTGAATTACAGTGAGCATGGAGTGTGTATGTGTGTGTGTGTTGGGCATCACTGCATGGGGACAGGCATCCACTTTGGATCTCCTGTGTGTCCCACTGTGAGTCACAAGATGGAGGCTTTAGGGGGCCACATGAGATTATTTTACATTCTAAAAGAAGCCTTGGCCCCTCCCACAGTGTGGCCTTTGAAATGGTTGGCCAGGGTCCCCAAAGCTGAGGGTGTGGGTGATTCTCCTTTGGAATGCAAATTCTGTCCTAACCCATTCCTGCCCCCCCTTTCCCTGCTGCTGCCCCAGACATGGTCTTCCCCCGTTCATAGACCTCCCTGGCAATGCCACTACTGGGGCAGATATGTAAACTGGGCAGTGACACCAAAAAGTCGTAAACTTAGACTTTTGGTCTAAAGTTAGACCAAAAGTCTGTTTACTTTTGTGAATGACACTAAGGCGGCGCTAAAGTTGCGCAAGGGGCTCTTAAATCTGCCCCATGTGTGTATTTTGTGTGTATGTATGTAAATATCCCAAGTAAAATCTGACAAACCCATCACCATACTCGACTATAAGCACCTGTACCCAACTATTAGAGAATACATTTACTAAGGGGACGTAACACCCCATACCCCCGCTCTGAAGCTACGCCCCTGAGGGAGACTCCCTCTCACCTCTTTGAGCCTTTGATTTTCATCTCTCATCCGAGAGCACCCATCTCCCATCTTCCTTCTGATTGTAGACGACAAAGACTGTGGGCCAGATTCACAAAAGTAAACAGACTTTTGGTCTAACTTTAGACCATAAGTCTAAGTTTACGACTTTTTGGAATTCACAAAGGTAACTTACGAGTGATATCTTTACATCTGCGCTCGGGGCAAGATCTCTGCCCTGAGTGTGCACATTCCACTCCCCACCCAGTGTGTAATATCGGCACCAGGAGTGGAACCTCTGCTCCAAACCCCAACAACTAAACAAAGCCTAAAAAAGAGGAGCTCTGAAACTTGCATCTGTTACTGGCAGACTGGGCATGAACCGCAGGTCAATGTGCCAGGGGTTTCTCACTAACCACTGTTAAGGACCCATAAACCAGTGAAGAGATTATGGTGGTCATTAAGAGTGTGGCGGGTGGCGGAGGCTGCCCTCCAAACTCTTCCCACCCACAGACTGCCTGAACTAGAAACAGTGTTTCCGCCCGCCAGCCCTGCGGTGAACAGGGCCTTAACATTGACGCCAGCTCCAAATAGAGCCAGCGCCAATGTGGCGGTGCAGCAGGTGCAGCAGCATGGTGGCCCCTGCACTGCCCATGCCAAGTGCATGGGCAGTGCAGGGGCCCCCCAAGGTCCCCAGAGTCCCCCATCCCGCCAACACCCCCATGGAAAGGCTGGCAGATGGGGACTCCTAATCCCCAGGGCAGCACTGCAAGCAACGCTGCCCTGGTGGATGTCAAACCACAGGGACCACCAGGCTGCTGGCTTGCGGCAGCCTGGCCGTGTCAGTGGTCTGACAGTGGCAGCTCGGCCACGGTCATAACGTGGCGGTCCCACTGCCAGCCTGTTGGCGGTGGGGCTGCCACCGCGAGTCTGGCGGTCATGTGACTGCCAGACTCGTAATGACCACCCATGTCTGAGTTCTAGGCCTGGTGCTTTTGACAGCCAGTTGCCCTGCTTATTTGGGGATAGCACCTAAAACAAGGCCCCCCAAGGACTACTGGACATGGCTTGGATGAAGAAGGAACTATCTGATGAAAGCATAGGGTTGATGGAGTGGGCCCACCCAGGAGCGCCTGTCTTCCGCATGCTCCGAAGATTCTTTAAATGGCTTCCCTTCGGCAAAAGGAAAACCGTCAACCAAGCTCTTCTCACCAGCCGGATGGACTACGGCAGCACACTGTACGCCGGAACCACCACCAAACTCATAAAGAGACTACAGATGATACAGAACTCAGAGGCAAGACTCATCCTCGTCTTACCCAAACAAACCCACATCACGCCACGACTCGGGAACCTCCACCGGTTCCCGTCCTGAAAAGGTGCCAATTCAAGGTACTGACACACACCATCAACACACGAGTATTCATGGCTCGGACCTGCATACATCAACCACCAACTGAACTTCCACACACCATCCAGAAACCTTCAATCTGCTGTCCTCACCCTCACACAGACACAGTGCTTTCGCTGAAGCCACGGCGGAGCATGTTTCTTCTCCTACGCCGATGCCAAGTCCTGGAACGGCCTTTCCCTCCTCCTCCGTACATACCGTCGCTGACGGATTTCAGGAAGAGACTTAAGATCTGGCTTTTTGACTGAGCCCCGTAACCCAGAGTCTGGATACCCTAACTGGTGATTAGTAGCACTTCACAAATACTGATTGATTGATTGATTGAATCTGGAGTCATCACCCCTGGTGCCTGATGATCAGAAGCTGTGCATGGGACTTGGAGATAGTTTCAAACTGCACCGAAAACCATCCAGCGCTTGCAAACCCTGCTCCGTGAAAGCTTTGAAGCACCTTCATGTGAGCGTCTTTCAGTAAATAACACACTCATTGTTACCTTGCCCGGTGTGCCCCATGCACTCTGCGGTAAAAGCCCATAAGTTGTGCATCTTTTATTGAGAAAACCTGTTGTTAATGCCAATAGGCTGTAGCTTATCGATCATGAAAATGATGGGCATTGATTTACTGATTGTGACAGCCTGTCTTTAAATCTGATGGACAGTTAGTTATTGATTATAAAAACCCGTTTGTCAAACCCAATAGGTAGAGGCCTGGTAATTGGGCAAAGCTGGTTTTAGATTGTTTGTTGTTTCCCCATGTTCATTTAAATGTTTATGTTTTGTATTTACCTCTGTGCTTTTTCTTTTTAAGGATTAAGCACTGGCTGGAATGGCAGCGATATTGTGTATTAGAGTGGTTGATGAGTTTTGAATTTCTAGCCCAAGGCACCACCCTGGCCAGCCTTGAACAGCCTCCAGGGTCACGTGGTAAAGGGATGCACTTGCTGCTCAGTTCTGGGTCCAGTACTAAGATGGCCCCAGCACACTAGAGGTACAAGGGGCCCATAGTCAGATCTGGATCCCAGTGACCCCTGACTGCCCGACCCCCCTGAGAGGACTATCACTTCTACAGCCAGTGGTAGGCCAGCCCTAGAAACCCAAGGGCTCGCATCATTTAGTCTGTTACCAGGCACACTTGGTTTTGTAAATTGTCCTTAGGGGTCAGCTAAGAAATAAGAACAAGCATTGGCAAAGCCAATAGGTTTTGCCTTTGTCTTTTTCTTCGATGTAACTGGCTTACACATATTAGAGAAATGTAATAATCATGCTTGTTTTATTAAATTAAAAACACACATTCTTATAAAAAAATTCTAATATTTGTAAGCCAGTTACGTAGAAAAAAAGACAAAGGTGAAACGTATTGTCATCTGTGTTAGAAGACAGAAGACAGAAGGCGGAAGAAGACAGAAGACGGTATGCAGAAAGAAAAAAAGAAGACGGACGGCAACAGAGAAAGAAGACAGAGAAGAAGGCATCGAAGAAAGAAGTTGTCAGCGAGAAAGAAGACGGCATGCAAGAAGACAAAAGAAGTACATTCAGCGTCGTAGCCAGAGGAAGGACACTGGACAGTGTCCAATAGCAAGTGACCGGAAGGTGTACTTGGTCCACAGGCAACTCAACGGCAAGATCGTTGAAGAAGATGATGACAGGAAGAGACATGAAAATAACGTGCTTGCCAATCCAAAGTGCGTAAATCACAGCGACCTTGGAGTAAGCCAATGGTCAGTTCAGTTAAGTAAGGGGCTGGTTCCAAACCCCTATTAAGTATTTTTTTTACTAACAAAAGATTTTGCAAGCACAGCACAAGCGCGTCAGCAGGCAAAACCTAAAAATGAGAGGGAGATCTGGAAAAGAGAGATGAGATGAGAGTGGGGGACGAGAGAGATTTACAATCTTTTTATGAAAGGCCTTTTAATGATGTGGAGTGTCCTTTAAAGAGAAGGTGACCCTCATCACAGCTCCCCTGAGCCCGGATGGTGGCCCCTCTCTCCCCACGAGATAAATCACGGCGCCTACCTGCTGTTGTCGAGAGAACCGCTGAGCTGAGACTCTCAGGCGCTAGCTCAGCCTTCGCAGCGCACAGAGTGGCAGGAGCCTGTCTCCAAGACCAAACCTGGCAGATTTATTCATGATGCGGCAGTTTTCAAAGGGCCATCTCTAGAGTGTCTCCTTGGTTACAGTAAATAGTGTGAAATTACACAACATACATGATAATTCGAGCGTCACTTGCTTTCCAAGAAATAAGACTTGCCAGCTGTGTCCATCAAGAACCCATGAGCCTCCGGCCCTGATATTGTGGATGAAGTTTCTAGAATTTTACATCATAAGAAGGCACAAGAGAGGGTGTGATGCATGATTTAAGGTAACCGGGTTTTATGTGGTTGAGGTGCCCCTGAAAGCGTGGACAGCCTAATTTACTCTCAGGGTAGCATGAAACAAGCCAGTGGCGCTGGGGAGGAGTCACCTATGTACCATGGCATCATCTGAAGGACCAGATTGGCTGGAGAAGAGCATCCCACACACCAGAGCACCGTCTGAAACCCAGGGGGTTGGGGACGAGTCACCCACACATCCTAATAGGATTTATTGATTGTCTCCGTAACTTTAATTTAGGGATGGGTGGTTGCTGGCTCAAAATATATATGGAAAAAAAAAACCTAGGCCCAGGCGAAATTCATATTACGCCTGAATAATTTGGGGACTATCGTGTGCCACTTATTATGTGAAACTTCATAAATGACGCCATATTACACCACAGTGCAAAATTATGTGGCATTCTAGTCAAACTATATAGTGGGTGTGCGGGAACGACTCGAATGGAGAGAAAGTAAGCAGCGTTTGCGTCACCTGCGTTTCCTTGAGCTATATTGTACTGAGATATGCGCCCTTTGCATAAAAATTTATGCAAAGACGCATTTCAAGCTAAAATATAGCGCTAGAGGACGGGTTTGAGTTTTGTGTAATGTGTATTTTTTCATCATTTTCCTGAAATTTTATATAATTACACGAAAACAAATGATGTGGGTTTTGCACAATCCTAGAAAAAAGAGAGATTTTGATAGTTGGAAAGGAATCTGATACTTTGTGGTCTGCCTACTGGCCTGTTTGATAAGTTGGGGTCCTGGTTTTATGTTTTTTTTTACATTTCCATCCGTATTTATCCATATTTATTTTTTCTCATTTTGTCTGTATTTATTCATTTTTATTTAGTGTTTACTATATAAATGAAGCTGCAATAGGTATTTTTCCACCTTTATTTAACTGATAACTGTATACTCACACTTAAATGTCCAAAAGGTTTCAGCAGTATACGGTGCTATAGCCTTGTCTGAAAACACTTGCATTGCACAACACGCCTAAAGGACTGTTGATCTGCACTTAACTAAGCTTAATTAGGAAATCCATTGTTTTTTTTCCATCTCCCCGCCTCCGAATCTGTACCCCTACTGGCCTGGCATTCATGACTGATTGTAGAGAAAATCACCAAAATAAGGCCTATTTTCCATATTTGTCTGACTTTGAAAATATATACAGACAGGATAATACATATTTTTCTGTTTGTATTTGTCTGTAAAAATAAGTAAAAACGGAAACCTGGGAGCCCTAGTTACAAGGACCTCGGCCAGCACCTAAAGCTCATGTAAGAAGCCTGATGCCCATAACTTCTTCACATACTGTTGTCTGTTCTTCCTCTGTTGACGGAAGATTGCATGAACCCTCTGTGACCCCTTCAGCATGCCCTGCGATGGATTATTGTACCCCAAAAACAGCTCAAGAGACTTCGGTCCATTCAGAACCAGGAGCCTGGGGCCCCGATCCCACGTTTTGCTCCTGCAAAGCATTTACTTTGCAAACTACACTGGGTTCCGGTGTCCAGCAGGATTTGTCTCGCTTACGTTGTTTACTTCACGCATCACTTTTTAGTTCAGCTCAGATATTCCTTAAGAATAACCTTAATAAATACACTCCTTTCCAGACTTTCTGGTGGTTTCTAAGTTCAATAAGCCTTGTTGGCGACCAGTCCTTTTCAGTGCTGGCACTCAAGCTCTGGATACTCCCCAGCGACGTCAAGTATTTCTCTTCTCCTTTACGGTTCCGAAATCTGCATAATCTCTTCTTTTATCCAGATAACTTTCTTCAGAATGTGTGCTTTTCTTCTCTAGGGATTGAGTACTTTACAAGCATAACATAACATAACATACAAAGCAAACTAGCGTCTGAAAGGCCAGTAGGGTTGGGGAAGAGTCATCTCTATATCATACTGGCGTCTAAAAGGCCAGTAGGGTTGGGGAAGAGTCATCTCTATATCATACTGGCATCTGAAAGGCCAGTAGGGTTGGGACAGGGTCATCTCTATATCATACTGGCGTCTAAAAGGCCAGTAGGGTTGGGGAAGAGTCATCTCTATATCATACTGGCATCTAAAAGGCCAGTAGGGTTGGGGAAGAGTCATCTCTATATCATACTGGCATCTAAAAGGCCAGTAGGGTTGGGGAAGAGTCATCTCTATATCATACTGGCGTCTGAAAGGCCAGTAGGGTTGGGGAAGAGTCATCTCTATATCATACTAGCATCTAAAAGGCCAGTAGGGTGGGGACAGGGTCATCTCTGTATCACACTGGCATCTAAAACGTCAGTAAGTGTGGTGAAGAAATAGTCACACGTCATGACAATCTCCAAAAGACCAGTAGAGCTGGGGAAGGGTTACCACCATGTCAGGCTCATATCTGAGAGGCTGGTAGGTCCAGGGACGGGTCAGCTATATGTACATTAGGCATCTGAAAGGCCAGTGTGGCCGGGGAAGAGTCTGCCACGAGTCAGAATAGTCTCGGAAAAGCCATCAGAGCTTGAGGCAGGTCAGTGACATATCAGGCTACTATCTCAAAAAGTCATGATGGGTGCACCAAGTGCGAAGTCGAGCTCAAGTTAGCTCCAGAGGTCATCTTCAAACATTTGATGCGTCCTGGTGCATCTCTTGACAACAGAGCTGTTACCTCTCAGCTGAGGAGCCTATGTCCTGCCCCGTGGAGGGGACTTCTTCTGAGCTGCTGATCATTCCATCGGTGAAACACCTTCTCAGTCCACTGAGGGTTATCATTCCAATGGTGAAACACCTCCTCAATCCACTAAGGTTTATCATTCCAATGGTGAAACACTCCCTCAACTCACAGAGGTTTGTCATTCCAATGGTGAAACACCCCCTCAACCCACTGAGGTTTATCATTTCAATAATGAAACACCCACAAAACCCACCGATGCCTGTCATTCCAATGGTGAAGCACCGCCTCAACCCAGTGAGGTTGATCATTCCAATGGTGAAACACTCCCTCGATTCACAGAGGTTTATCATTCCAATGGTGGAACACCTCCTCAGTACACTGAGTTTTATCATTCCAATGGTGAAACACCCCCAAAACCCACTGAGGCCTATCATTCCAATGGTGAAACACCCCCTCAACCCAGTGAGGTTGATCATTCCAGTGATGAATCACTCCCTCAACCCAGTGAGGTTTATCATTCTAATGGTGAAACACCCCCTAATTCCACTGCTGACCTTTTACAATCATGTTCCCTTCCTTGGTCCCCACTGCTGCAGGGACAAGGGGTGTGCAACGCGCTGCCTCATCTGGAAATAGAGAGAAAACATGGAAATTGGAATATCACCTCACAAGCCTCCCATCCTCCACCATTTTCACGAGGCAGGGTGTCAGGAGGCAAGTCACAGACTGTGCCAAACAGAGTCATATGGTCCACTCTGGCAGTGCACACCTGGGCTAAATTTGCATCTATTTTTGCTATGTCGCAAATTAAAAGATAAGTGCAAATCGATCCAGCTTAGATTTTGCATCTGCATTTATCTCCAGAAAAAACAAGCACAGAATTCTGTAAACACATAAATAATGCACAAAACACGCTCAGATATTGTCAAGAGGATTTTTTGTACATTTATGAGTGGAATGATGGTATGGGGAGTATCTCCCTATATTTATTTGTGAATGAACCAACACTGCCTAGCTAAAGCTTGCTTCATGCATTGCTGGGGTTATTGCATGTTTTCAAACAATCAAGATTTGTATAGCGCAGCTGCTTCACCTGTGAGGGTCTTGAGGCGCTGTGGGGTCGTGTTGCGGGATCACTCTGCCGGTTCCTGTTCGTTGAACATGCAGAGCCTGAGGTCCTCCCTAAACTGTTGGAGCGATGGTGAGGCTCGTGGTGCAGGGGGAGGGTGATCCAGGACTTAGCTGCCAGGTGGGAGAAGGAGCAGCCTCCCTTGTTTGCCTGGCGGGTGCGCTGTGTAGCTGCCAGGGAGAGAGATCTGGAACGGAGTTCTCTGGTAGGTTGGTGGAAAGTCACTTGATTGTTACAGTACGCCGATCCTTTGCAGTGTAGTGCCTTGCAAGCATGGGTGAGTAGCCTCAACTGGCATCTCTTTGCGACTGGTAGCCAATGGAGTTGCCTGAGGTGAGTGGTGATGCGCGACTGTTGTAGGGGGTCGAGGATGAGTCTGGCTGCTGTGTTCTGGATCGTCTGGAGTTTCCTGATAAGGTGGGCGGTGATTCCTACGTAGAGGGAGTTGCCATAGTTGAGTCTGCTGGTGACGAGAGCTTACATGACAGTTCGTGTGATGTTGAGTGGAAGCCATCTGAAGGCCTTCCTGAGCATTCGGAGGGTGAGGAAGCAGGCGGAGGAGACAGCGCGGACCTGTTTCTTGATAGAAAGCTGGAAACGGTTTGCCTTTGAAAAGACCCTGAGCCCGAGACAGCAGATTAAGGAGTCCCATTAAAGCAGAATGTCACTGCTGACAGCTCCATCCTTAAAGCAGGGACGTCCACCCCGGCAGCACTCTGAAACTCACTGCTGAGAGCTTCTCTTAAAGTACTGTCGGCTGCTTCCGGCCTCCGCGCGCTGCGGCTGATCTAGCGAGACCTGCTGCCCTCACATGACGCCTCTCAAATATGGCAGCGTGAAGTTCATCTTCAGAGCACTGCAGATGGTCTTTTCTGCAATCAACAACAATAATAATAATAATAATAATAATAATAATAATAATAATAACAACAACAAAAACAACAGTAAGATTAACATGAATAATAACAAAATGACACTAATATTATTAATAATATTAAACATAATCTTAATGATAATGACGCTAGTATTGCTAATACTACCATTAATAATAATAATAGTAATAATATAACATTATGGACAACATGAACTTTAGACAGTTATAATAACGTACATATTTCTCTACCTTGCAATAAATTTGAGCAGAACGCATTGCGGAAATATTAAATTAAAAATGTAACATTAAAATGTCTCCAAAAATGTTCTGTTCTAAGATCCAGGAAGAAGTGTGGCTAATAATGAACTCCGTGTTTCAGCCCAGATGTAAGTCCTGTCCTCAGTGCTTCATGCACTGAGTGCTATCACATTTTAAAGGAGTGAGTGTTCAGCAGTAACAACATAGAAAGAATGTTGGGGCCAAGCCATGCACTGCTCAACCCCCTTGTACCCTTGTTGTATGTGTTGTGTGCCTTCCACACATGCCTTCACCTAGTAATAACAGACACATTACTCAGGGGTGTCGGCTTCTCCTTGTGCCCCACAAAACCGCAGAAATCCCACACTGCCTTTGCTTTCTTCTCCATTCTTGTATGTTATTGATTGTATTTGTGTGTGTGTGAATGTGTGTGTGTGTTTGTGTTTGTATGCGTGTGTCTGTGTATAGGTGTGTGTGTGTGTATATATATGTGTGTGTGTGTGTCTGTGTATGTGTGTGTCTGTGTATGTGTGTGTGTATATATGCGTGTGTATAGATGTGTGTGTGTCTAGATACATATATGTGTATGTATATATATGTGTGGGCATATATATATATGTGTTATAAGTGCATCTGTATAAGTGTGTATGTGTATTTGTGAATATATGTGTGTGTGTATATATGTGTGTATATATTTGTGCGTGTGTAGATGTGTGTGTGTATATATAAATATGTGTGTGTATAAGTGTGTGTGTATATATATGTGTGTGTGTGTGTATATATATGTGCATGTGTATATGTGTGTGTGTGTATATGTGTTTGTATGTACATGTGTGTGTGTATATATATATATTTGTGTATATATATGTGTGTGTGTGTATATATATATATATATACAGGGAGTGCAGAATTATTAGGCAAGTTGTATTTTTGAGGATTAATTTTATTATTGAACAACAACCATGTTCTCAATGAACCCAAAAAACTCATTAATATCAAAGCTGAATATTTTTGGAAGTAGTTTTTAGTTTGTTTTTAGTTTTAGCTATGTTAGGGGGATATCTGTGTGTGCAGGTGACTATTACTGTGCATAATTATTAGGCAACTTAACAAAAAAAATATATACCCATTTCAATTATTTATTATTACCAGTGAAACCAATATAACATCTCAACATTCACAAATATACATTTCTGACATTCAAAAACAAAACAAAAACAAATCGGTGACCAATATAGCCACCTTTCTTTGCAAGGACACTCAAAAGCCTGCCATCCATGGATTCTGTCAGTGTTTTGATCTGTTCACCATCAACATTGCGTGCAGCAACAACCACAGCCTCCCAGACACTGTTCAGAGGTGTACTGTTTTCCCTCCTTGTAAATCTCACATTTGAGGATGGACCACAGGTTCTCAATGGGGTTCAGATCAGGTGAACAAGGAGGCCATGTCATTAGATTTCCTTCTTTTATACCCTTTCTTGCCAGCCACGCTGTGGAGTACTTGGACGCGTGTGATGGAGCATTGTCCTGCATGAAAATCATGTTTTTCTTGAAGGATGCAGACTTCTTCCTGTACCACTGCTTGAAGAAGGTGTCTTCCAGGAACTGGCAGTAGGACTGGGAGTTGAGCTTGACTCCATCCTCAACCCGAAAAGGCCCCACAAGCTCATCTTTGATGATACCAGCCCAAACCAGTACTCCACCTCTACCTTGCTGGCGTCTGAGTCGGACTGGAGCTCTCTGCCCTTTACCAATCCAGCCACGGGCCCATCCATCTGGCCCATCAAGACTCACTCTCATTTCATCAGTCCATAAAACCTTCGAAAAATCAGTCTTGAGATATTTCTTGGCCCAGTCTTGACGTTTCAGCTTGTGTGTCTTGTTCAGTGGTGGTCGTCTTTCAGCCTTTCTTACCTTGGCCATGTCTCTGAGTATTGCACACCTTGTGCTTTTGGGCACTCCAGTGATGTTGCAGCTCTGAAATATGGCCAAACTGGTGGCAAGTGGCATCGTGGCAGCTGCACGCTTGACTTTTCTCAGTTCATGGGCAGTTATTTTGCGCCTTGGTTTTTCCACACGCTTCTTGCGACCCTGTTGACTATTTTGAATGAAACGCTTGATTGTTCGATGATCACGCTTCAGAAGCTTTGCAATTTTAAGAGTGCTGCATCCCTCTGCAAGATATCTCACTATGTTTGACTTTTCTGAGCCTGTCAAGTCCTTCTTTTGACCCATTTTGCCAAAGGAAAGGAAGTTGCCTAATAATTATGCACACCTGATATAGGGTGTTGATGTCATTAGACCACACCCCTTCTCATTACAGAGATGCACATCACCTAATATGCTTAATTGGTAGTAGGCTTTCGAGCCTATACAGCTTGGAGTAAGACAACATGCATAAAGAGGATGATGTGGTCAAAATACTCATTTGCCTAATAATTCTGCACTCCCTGTATGTATATATATATATATGTGTGTGTGTGTCTGTGTGTATATATATGTGTGTGTGTGTGTCTGTGCGTGTGTGTATATATGTGTGCGTGTGTGCGTGGCTTTAGTCACGAGCTCTGCCCCGCCCCGAGCGGTAACTACAGAGGAGAGTGTCTGGCGCACTGATTCCTCTCCAGACACGTGTCTGTGAGCCTCGAAGCTGCCTCTCGGTTCTCGGGGTGCAGCGCCATTATTGCACATATACATACATTATATACTGGGGTTGCCGGTCACGTGGCTTCCAGCGCAAGGAGGGTTATTTTGTAACGTTGCAGGGCTGGAAGTCCGCATCCTGTGCAGCAGTCCCCCCTTGGGGTCTGTAAGTGCCCCGAGTACCGACATCTGTACCTGCTGTGCACCGTCTCCCCGCGAGGGGGCTCTGTGCTTTGTTGCACAGAGGGTGCCTCACTCACCACATTTCAGGGTGTGGGCTCGGGGTGAAGGGGTGTTGGCACTGCAGTCACTGCCGCATTTACTGGAGGTTTTCTTCAATTAATATTAATTAACAGTTCATATAAAAATGATAGGCCACGCCCACTCTTATTCCCCCGGTGTTGGTTTGAATAAATTATGAAAGACACAAAACTGAACTGAATAGCAAAAGGTATTTGATTCTTCCACGTGTTTATTATTATATTTTTTATTTAAAAGTTCTGCAAAGTGCACAAATCAGCAACTTTGCAAACTTATGAAAAGTTTGTCAACTTTGGAAAACTTTACCAGTAATGCAAATTTGCAACAAACATAAGTCTTACAGACCCCATTTACCATCTAATGTTTTTTTCATGAAAGAATTCTCCCGTAAAATTTATCAGCACTAAAAAAAAAAAAAAAAAAAAAAAAAAAAAAACAGGAATCCTCCGGCATAAATCGGCGACTGATGGTGAAAGTGAAGTTCACCAGTTTTCACCCCCCTTGTTTCCTTGTTTTTAAATATCTCAAGCCAGGCTGGCGAGCAGTGGAGCCAGGAAGGAGGACGTATAAAAGAAATCTAGAAATACATGTGCTATCATGTTTAGGTAATTACTTTAAGTCACTAACAAGTGTTTTAATCTCGCTATCCCTAAATAACGCTTTGGAAACTCAGTGAGGATTCTAAAAAAAATCACCGAGTCTGACAAACTTAATACCTGTTTTCAGAATGGTTTTATTTCTCAGGTAATTCGGCAGGATTTCATAACCACCAGTGTGCGTGCTGGCACACAAACATGAACATTCATTCAAATATGTAGCTAAAATATGATTCAGGTAAAGACATGAGGCCTACACTTCTAATTTTAGATTATTGGCTGGAGATTAAATATCACTTCCTTTGTCAATGGCACGACTCTTGAATGAACGGAGTTTGCAATGATGTAATGTGCAGCGCCCAGTCTACTTAAAGTACTTCTAGGCACGTGTGCACGGTGTCCTTGTGACTGGACAGTGTTGTAAACATTCTACCACTGGGCTCTGAGAGAGTTCCTGTGGTTAGTTTAAGTACAGCCGTTTCTGGGCATTAGATAATATCTCAATGGTTTATAAATTTGAGATATTTTAAATAGTTTTTTTTTCAAGGATTATGTCTTGAAGGTTGTTTTTGGCCCTGGTGTGAGCGCGTGAGACAGGACGCTGACAGCGAGCTGCATCCATTGACAGTTACACCAGGATTGGCCAACAACGCAGATGTATTATTTTATCTGCAGCTTAATGCAAAAATCCAGATTGTTTCTGCATGGCTGCATCTTTCCAAGACCAGTGCTTAATTTGTAAAGGAATAAGTGCCAGGCCCTTGCCAGGAGAGCACTGCTGCTCACTGCGCTGCTACTGACAATTCAAACTTTGTGTACAATAGAAATGACGAATGCCTGCCACCCAACCCAACCCATTCTTTTTCTTTGGGTGGCAGGGATTGGTCTTTTTTATCGTACGTAGAATTATTAAACAACTGCTGTTGTGTTCATCACAAAAATCGAGAAACGGCGCCACCATGTGGCCTGCTAGCATAAGCCCCAATGTTGAAAATTAAGTGCTGTTGCCGAACACCGGAAACCGCAGGCTCAAATTAAGCACTGCCAAAGACTTGAGCAATGCACCTACTCAGAGGCTGCCAATGACCTTGGATGGCTGTAGGTCATCCTGAGGGCACCATGAGCTTTGGTCTGGTACCTCAGAATTTCACATCTGAAGTGCTGACTTTAAATGCAATTTAATTTGGATTTTAAGGAGGCTGGTGTCAAAACGTTTTGTGAAATATTAAGGACTTAAACCAGTCTGTTGGCAGATCAGAGGCTTTGTATATGTCTGCCTGTTTAGATGGTTTGTGATGTTACCCAAACCATAATATTAAAATAAGGTGCCACTCGAATCCCAGCAGACCAGAGGTCGAAGTGGGCGGGATCGAAGGGGCACAACTTGCCTATGCTTCTTTGATTTACAAAAAAACGTTCCCATACTTTTTGGAAAAAGACAATCCCAGGACGGTTAATTTGGATATTTAAAATGCTTCAGCTGAAGTGTCATTCACTGTGTCCCCTGTGCTGCGAAACCAAAGCCAGGCAGACAGCTAAACAAGCCTTCCTGCCAGGGGGCCTGAGAGCCTGATAGAAATGCAAATGTGGCTATAAGTTAGACTACAAATGTATCAAATGTTTGGGAGCAGGCACTGGCTTTAATTGATTGAGTCACTCGAAGCTTTGTGATGACAAACATTTATTCTTTTTGAGAAGTAGTGTAAAGAGGTAACAACTGGGCTGTGAGGTACAGGCTTTTAATTGTAATTGTATAGCCTTAATACCCCTGGAGATGTAGAAGGGACAGTAATGTGAAAAAAATTGCATTATGTACAACCTGGTATTAGTAAAGTCTATATTTTGAAAGACCTTTTTATCTTAAACCTTTTTGCACATTTTGTAGCAGTCTATTCTATACCGTATGTATACAAGTTTAAAATAATGACTTACATATTTGCAGTGCTTTCTGTCACAGACTGTGACCTCGTGGCACTAAAAATACACATGTCGCTACTCTCCACTACACCAACCAAGATTTAATTCTGTGGCTATCTGGTTACACACAAACCTCTGCAATGCATTATTTAAGAGAGGTTTTATAATGCACTATAGTGCATTTGCCACTGAGCAACAACTTTTTAATTTATTTTTCATTTGAGGTGCACATTTTTTATATATACCTAGCTGATGGTAAAAGACAAAACACGTACACGATATTTTGTTTTTTAGCCACACCTTTGAACCTAACCCCACTGACCGCGCCCCCGCTACATGCAGCATCAAAGCTCCCATACTCATCTCATTCAACCAATCCCCTAACACAACCCAGCATCCATGTGAACTGGGGCAATGACCTAGAAATATGAATCAAGAGCTTTTTGGCCATAAACTGGCATTACTTGAGAAGATTTTACTCCCTCCTCTTCCAAGAAATTTACATCACATTGACACCAAGAGGCACATAAGTCCTTTGTGCGAGAATCTCGCAGTTTCTGAGGTTAAAGGCAAGTTGTAAGTGAAACATCCATGGTTTTACTCCAGAATATCGAGTTTCATGTATGTGCAGACCTGTTCTTTTATGCGCCTTCATCACCTTGATGGTGTCTTCAAGGTGCTTAGATACTGCGCTAAGCAAAGCGCATTGTGTTTATACTGTATATATATATATATAGAAATATTCATGACGTTTTTCATACTCAATATTCTTGCCACAGTATTTTGGTAATTCCATAGTTGTGTCCTCGGTACTCTGACATACAACTGGCATGTACACAGTTGCACAGATCTTCTGAAATCTAACAAATTCCTGACCATTCTCGTCTATTTCACACCAGAAATTTGTAGGTAAGGTAGAGTTTTATACTTTTGATAAATCAGAAACCTTTTGGGTTTCATAGAGAGTGGCCTTGTTGTCTCAGCTGACCTGTGGTAAGATCACATCGAGAAGCCATTAATGGCCAAACCCCCTGTCATGGCTTCTGTACTCCCAAGCTGCTCTCTAGGAGACACTTCATGGTTGAGATGTCCCTGCTACAATAAAAATCTTCTCTATAAAGGGCTCTGGAGCGAGGCCTGTGCTGTATCAGACACGTTCTCTTCTGTCCCCCCCCTTCTAGGGGCAGCCAGTGGAGGTCTCTTCAGGTCAGTACTGTGTGCCACGTGTGTGTGTGTTTGTTAGTCCCTGGCCCCGC
This sequence comes from Pleurodeles waltl, assembly GCF_031143425.1. NCBI lineage: Eukaryota > Metazoa > Chordata > Amphibia > Caudata > Salamandridae > Pleurodeles > Pleurodeles waltl. The sequence goes on along the minus strand of NC_090446.1, from coordinate 1,527,793,963 downwards.
CCCCAGCAGTCTTCTGGTCTCACTGCTGCCATACTGTGGCCCTCCACAGGATGGTCAGACAGGGCAGGGACAGCCGTCTAGACAGCTATATATATCGGCCTCCGCCATCCTTTCTGGCATGCCCTGGGGAAGGAGGCTGACATTTCTTAAGAAGACTTTGAATTAGAAATTACAGGTTGTCACCACGTTGGCGGCGTGTTTTCGAGTTCAGGTGGTACAGGTGTCTACGTACGGTACAGTCCGTGCAAGTGCGACTGTAGGAGCTCTGACTCCTTTTGGCGGTCGGGTTGGGAGGCATCCTCCTACAGCGCCCTCCCCCTTCATGGAGGCCTGGAACCAGCTCCTGGTTCGATGTTATAAGGCGTCCTAGGTCAGCAACAGACTTAAGGCCTGGTTCAGAACTTTGTGGATGGACTACTCCGTCGCAAACGTGACAGATATCCTATGGAGATCGTAATATGGCGGATGGACTACTCCGTTGCAGACGTGACAGATATCCTATGGAGATCGTAATACGACGGATGGACTACTCCGTCGCAGACGTGACAGATATCCTATGGAGATCGTAATACGGCGGATGGACTACTCCGTCGCAGACGTGACAGATATCCTATGGAGATCGTAATACAGCGGATGGACTACTCCGTCGCAAACGTGACAGATATCCTATGGAGATCGTAATACAGCGGATGGACTACTCCGTCGCAGACGTGACAGATATCCTATGGAGATCGTAATACGGCGGATGGACTACTCCGTCGCAAACGTGACAGATACGGCAGATGCTTTAGCAATATCAAGAAAAGTACTTGTAGTTTTAAGAAAACTACAACAATAGTAGAACTACCTAAGGGTGGTAAGAAGGCACAAGATCCCGGGTGATGCTAGGGGGAGCCAGTCCCGAACCGTTGGTGTTAGTTCCTGCTCACTTTGACCTCTGTTTTCATGAGATTTCCTAACGGGCTGAAATAATTGTCTCCAGTTTGTCGGGTGCTGTTCACTAGTAACATCCCTCTTACTTCAGATCCTAAAAACAAACCCTTCCCAAAAGACCCATGGGTAGCTTTACTAAAAAATGGCACAACACAGGCAGACAAGCAGTGCAAGAGACAAAAAAGATGGCCGGCCCTTTCCATCTGTGCACTCAGGATCTGAAACCACAGCCTTGTATCTATCAGGACCACCCGACGCTGCTCCGATCTAGGAAAGAACTGGAGGCACACCTATTTAAAGAACACTATATCACGAAGCATTAACCGACTACAACCATCTTACTCATAGAAGTTATGCTTGTGTTTGACCATGTACAACACTCTGCTGCCTTCTAGCCAGGCTCACTCTATAGAAATGCCATATGTATACATATAAACATACACACATACCTACATACATAGGTACATAGATACATACATACATAGATACATACATCTGTACACACATACATACATAGATGCATATCTACATATATACATATATACATGCACACATACATACACAAATACACACATACATACATGCATACATACACACATACATAGATACATACATACACACATACATGCATACATACATACACACATACATGCATACATACACACACATACATAGATACATACATACACACATACATGCATACATACATACACACATACATGCATACATACACACACATACATAGATACATACATACACACATACATGCATACACACATACATGCATACATACACACACATACATAGATACATACATACACACATACATGCATACACACATACACACATACATGCATACATACACACACATACATAGATACATACATGCACACATACATGCATACATACATACACACATACAGGCATACATACACACACATACATAGATACATACATACACACATACATGCATACATACATACATACACACATACATGCATACATACACACATACATAGATACATACATACACACATACATGCATACATACATACACACATACATGCATACATACACACACATACACACATACATAGATACATACATACATACATATACATACATACTTATATACATGCACACATACATACATAAATACACACATACATACATGCATACATACACACACACATAGATACATACATACACACATACATGCATAGATACATACATACACACATACATGCATACATACACACATACATAGATACATACATACACACATACATGCATACATACATACACACATACATAGACATACACATACATACGTACGGATACAGTGAAACACAGCATCCAAAGTTACTGTCCTGCGTTGCCGCGGGGGAGCACCGCAGAGCCGTAGCTACTAACATGTAGCGCTGCTCTCTTCTCATCAGCGGCGCACAAACAGACTGCCTGGCACCATGCATGTCCCTTTGCACCACAGTGCACTGGTGTATGCATGAAGTCTAGCACAGGTGCTGTACCGGAAGGGCATCCTTTCAGTACACACTACTATGCACACAAACCGTTAAACTTTCACGCACTCGATTGCACTGTACAGAGCAGCAAAGGCACAATTTGTGAAAAGTTAGGAGGAATTAATACATTCTTCCTTGTTAGCACATCTCAAGAAAGCGCTATTTTTTTTGGGGGGGAGGCAAATTCCTGTCTTATCATGTTAGTAGATAGGGTTTTGCATCAAAGCCCATGGGTAGTAGCGTGGCAGTGCCCATGGCATGGCCCCTTGAAGTAATGTAGCACAAAAGAGCACAAGGCACCATTTGTGTTACTTCAATGGGTACTTTCCAGTGCTGGAAGTAAGTACTCAATCAACACTTTGTTCCAATTTGTGTTACTTTAATATGACTCAAAGTGTTGACAAGTGCGCCCCCCTCCTCAAATGCTCATCAGCTCTTCTCAGTGTTGCTGACCCTGCCCCAGCCCTTCTGGCTTGTCAGAGACACGAGCCCCAAGGGGCCATTGGAGAGTCCACTTTAGTAGAGTCCTCAGTGCCTGTGTTTGTGTCAACACTGAGGTTTCACTATATTGCTTATGTTGATGTGCACAGAAGTAACTGCATGTTGGTCATGGAAAGATCTGAAGCATCTGTTTTCATCTCCCTGCCGGTCTGTGGGCACAGATGGTGTTGGATATGAGAGGACTGGGTGATGCATGACGCCTGTCAGTGCATAAACCCCTGGGGGCGGGCGGGGGGCAAGGATTACCTCTTATTACACAGCCAGGCACTACTGATTGACAATGCTTCTTTTAGAGGGCAAGGCTGGGAATCCAAAGACCTGTGGTCTCTCCATCAAATAATGAAGTATGATAATATTCTCAAATCACTCCCTGACCGAGCGGCTGAATGACACCTGGCTGGTAATCAATTCTGGAAATACCTACAATTGAGATCCTGTCTTCACTTAAAACTCAACATACCTCTTCGATTCACGATTATCTGCTGAAGTGGGATCACTACGAGAAACTGATCACCAGTCTGCATGACCTGCTCTTCATGAAGATTTTTTCTGCCCCCGGATAAGGGATGGACGTCACTCTTGCTCATTAACTTGCGGTTGGCAAACCATACCCGAGACAAAAATCTGCCACGTGGCAGTTAGCGAAATTTTGCTGGAACTCTGCGTTACTTGCGTGAGCTGCAGTGGCCGAAACTCCGCCAACTTCACTGGTGGAGCAAAATATATCCCCCGTCCCTCCCCAGCATCACATTCCTTGCACCTTAGATGGTAAGGTTGACTACAGGTATATCCTGACCTTCTGCAAACACAGAAGGGCCTTCGTGAAGCACGTATCGTATTAGGTTTTTAAGATGTTTCGTGATTTGTATTGCACCCCACACAAACTCCAAGGATGGATGTCCGCTACAAATAAATGTTGGTGATGGCAGCAAGGACATCCTGCATATACCACGGCCCTGCCTGACTACTCAAGGCCATTGATCGCAGATTTGAGAAACCATCAGCGACGTGGCTGGCCATGTTCTAGGTCCTTCACCAGCACTAGCATTACTGCATAGCAAAAGGAATATTGCTGATTTAAATAATCGCAGCAAACCTGGCACGACTCTGTATTAGCAAAGGCAAAACTCTCCTCCGACGTAGGTAGACGTTTACCCCCCCATCACCACCACGCAAACATACAGACTGAATGGACGCTGTGACCATTATGGCAGCATATGAGCACATGATCTAACGACTAAACAGCCAGGTCAAACTGTTCAATGATATGTTGGGCCCATTCCTCTCCTTAACCTCCTAGGGTGCATCATTTAAGATAGGCAGTGCCTAGAAGATGCAACCAGTTTGGAGGTATGCGCCTGATGTCCTGGTAAGTAAGAGTGGGTGGAATGTTTCATTCCGCCTGCGGAACTGGCCACATTTTGGTCACTCTGCACTACTCTATAAGGTGGAGTTCAGGCCAAATCGCCGAGTGGTAGAATTTGTCTCCTGTGAGGCTTCAGAAAATGCAATCTGTCAAGCACGAGCAAGATTTGACATCCCTTAGTGAGATTTTCTAATGCAGGCGGTCGTGAGCAGTCACGGTCAGAGGGCCACCATTCGCAAACGTTTGCTGCTGTCCTAGTACATTTTCTACTCGAGCTGCAACAAGATTAACTTGAGTGGCTGAGCGCTCTTGTGCAATGCATGGTGCCATTTATGCTGAGTTTCAGCACTGCTGGCTCTATCAGGCTGCATATTTGCCACCTGTTGGCAGAACTCTGCAGAATCTTGTGGAGTTTTTCTGTAATTCCGCAGGTCACTCCACAGTTCCGCCCACCCCTACTGGTAAGACCCATCCAGTGACAGTCCACCGGCGCTTGATAATAATGCCTGCAGCACATGGAGCGGCCAATCTTATATTGTTTTTATCTGTCGGTTTATATATTAAAAGGTGTCTCCTTGGATCACAGCTATATAAGTCTGATTTCTCTAGGTTGTATGTTCTTTTGTTATTTTATCTGTACTCAGTGTGAACGCATCCTCGTTTTGTATCTGTTGAGTCTCTCTATCCAAAGTAGGGAGCCAGCTATGGAAATGAAATGTTAGTGTAATATGAATATGTTTTGCAGGCTTGTTAACAAACACATTTAATCCATGAAACAAACAAAAACATGGCGAAGAAAGCACAGAAACTAAAACTTTGTCTTTTCATGATTTTCCTTAGGTTTATTTGGAAACATCTTCAGCTGTTTAACAAAGTCTGTTCGATACATAGAGAGACTGATAACAAAAAAGTAAGTCCAACTCACCCATTGGTTGTTGTATGCATCATTCACGATTGACCCACCCACTTTCATCAGCCATTGGTTGGTTACAACTGTTACGCTCTACCGCTAACAAAAGTGATTTCTTGGTGCAGCGAAAAGGTGAGTCTGACTGTAGACTTTTAGGGCCATATGTACGAAAGCTTTTTCCCATAGACACAGAATGGGTACAATCCGTTGGTACGTCTGGCCCTTAGTGCGCATGTCTCAGGTTATCACAGGGAGTTAAGGGCAGGGCCCTGAAAGTGAAGTGGCCCTTGCAGAGTACTAGGGCCCACTGTCTCTCCGTCTCTAAGAGGCAGGCAGTGTCAATCACCACTCACACAAACCAGGGATGCTCTTGAGTGGTCCCCGAGCAGGCTCTCTTAGCACAGGTACCAGGTTGGAGAATAAAACATACATACCTGTTCGTAAAAAACAAAATTCACACAAATATTTGTATGAGTGAATATGGACGCAATTACTGCAAATTGTAAACACGAAGAATCAAGAGGTTTCCACATTTGGTGGCTTCTTTCTTAAAGTAATCAGGTCTGACCTAAGCACCCTTGAGATGGGAAGAAAGGAAATAGCAGCCGGACCCCTCTCTTACAAAAGAACCAGGCCTGCACTCACTGTCCTGGCCTTGCACGCTGCCCTAGAGCCACAGAAGGATGACCTGTGCACACTGCATCTGTCCTACACACAGCCCCCACTCCCACACACTGTCCCAGTGCCCTGTGCACACTGCATCTGTCCCACACACAGCTCCCACTCCCTCACACTGTCCCAGTGCCCTGTACACACTACATCTGTCCCACACACAGCTCCCACTCCCTTACACTGTCCCAGTGCCCTGTGCACACTGCATCTGTCCCACACACAGCTCCCACTCCCTCACACTGTCCCAGTGCCCTGTACACACTACATCTGTCCCACACACAGCTCCCACGCCCTTACACTGTTCCAGTGCCCTGTGCACACTGCATCTGTCCCACACACAGCTCCCACTCCAACACACTGTCCAAGTGCCCTGTGCACACTGCATCTGTCATACACACAGCTCATACTTCATACACTCTCCCAGTGCCCTGTGCACATTGCATCCTTCCTACACACAGCCCCCACTCCCACACACTGTCCCAGTGCCCTGTGCACACTGCATCTGTCCCACACATAGCCCCCACTCCCACACACTGTCCCAGTGCCCTGTGCACACTGCATCTGTCCCACACATAGCCCCCACTCCCACACACTGTCCCAGGGCCCTGTGCACACTGCATCTGTCCCACACATAGCCCCCACTCCTACACACTGTCCCAGTGCCCTGTGCACACCGCATCTGTCCTACACACAGCCCCCACTCCCACACACTCTCCCAGGGCCCTGTGCACACTGCATCTGTCCCACACATAGCCCCCACTCCAACACACTGTCCAAGTGCCCTGTGCACACTGCATCTGTCCTACACACAGCCCCCACTCCCACACACTGTCCCAGTGCACTGTGCACACTGCATCTGTCCCACACATAGCCCGCACTCCCACACACTGTCCCAGTGTCCTGTGCACACTGCATCTGTCATACACACATCTCTCACTCCCACACACAGTCCCAGTGCCCTGTGCACACTGCATCTGTCCCACACTTAGCTCCCACTCCCACACACTGTCCCAGTGCCATGTACACACTGCATCTGTCCCACTCACAGCTCCCACTCCCACACACTGTCCCAGTGCCCTGTGCACACTGCATCTGTCCTACACACAGCCCCCACTCCCACACACTCTCCCAGTGCCCTGTACACACTGCATCTGTCATACACACAGCTCCCACTCCCACACACTGTCCCCGTGCCCTGTACACACTGCATCTGTCATACACACATCGCTCACTCCCACACACTGTCCCAGTGCCCTGTGCACACTGCATCTGTCCTACACACAGCTCCCACTCCCTCACACTGTCCCAGTGCCCTGTGCACACTGCATCTGTCCCACACACAGCTCCCACTCCCTCACACTGTCCCAGTGCCCTGTACACACTACATCTGTCCCACGCACAGCTCCCACTCCCTTACACTGTCCCAGTGCCCTGTGCACACTGCATCTGTCCCACACACAGCTCCCACTCCCACACACTGTCCCAGTGCCCTGTGCACACTGCATCTGTCCCACACATAGCCCCCACTCCCACACACTGTCCCAGTGCCCTGTACACACTGCATCTGTCCCACACACAGCACCCACTCCCACACACTCTCCCAGTGCACTGTACACACTGCATCTGTCCTACACACAGCCCCCACTCCCACACACTGTCCCAGTGCCATGTGCACACTGCATCTGTCATACACACAGCCCCCACTTCCACACACTGTCCCAGTGCCCTGTACACACTGCATCTGTCATACACACATCTCTCACTCCCACACACTGTCCCAGTGCCCTGTGCACACTGCATCTGTCCCACACACAGCTCCCACTCCCACACACTGTCCCAGTGCCCTGTGCACACTGCATCTGTCCTACAGACAGCTCCCACTCCCACACACTGTCCCAGTGCCCTCTACACACTGCATTTGTCCTACACACAGCTTCCACTCCCTCGCACTGTCCCAGTGCCCTGTACACACTGCATCTGTCCTACACACAGCTCCCACTCCCTCGCACTGTCCCAGTGCCCTGTACACACTACATCTGTCCCACACACAGCTCCCACTCCCTTACACTGTCCCAGTGCCCTGTGCACACTGCATCTGTCCCACACACAGCTCCCACTCCAACACACTGTCCAAGTGCCCTGTGCACACTGCATCTGTCATACACACAGCTCATACTTCATACACTCTCCCAGTGCCCTGTGCACATTGCATCTGTCCTACACACAGCCCCCACTCCCACACACTGTCCCAGTGCCCTGTGCACACTGCATCTGTCCCACACATAGCCCCCACTCCCACACACTGTCCCAGTGCCCTGTGCAATCTGCATCTGTCCCACACATAGCCCCAACTCCTACACACTGTCCCAGTGCCCTGTGCACACTGCATCTGTCCTACACACAGCCCCCACTCCCACACACTCTCCCAGGGCCCTGTGCACACTGCATCTGTCCCACACATAGCCCCCACTCCTACACACTGTCCCAGTGCCCTGTACACACTGCATCTGTCCCACACACAGCTCCCACTCCAACACACTGTCCAAGTGCCCTGTGCACACTGCATCTGTCCTACACACAGCCCCCACTCCCACACACTGTCCCAGTGCACTGTGCACACTGCATCTGTCCCACACATAGCCCGCACTCCCACACTCTGTCCCAGTGTCCTGTGCACACTGCATCTGTCATACACACATCTCTCACTCCCACACACTGTCCCAGTGCCCTGTGCACCCTGCATCTGTCCCACACTTAGCTCCCACTCCCACACACTGTCCCAGTGCCATGTACACACTGCATCTGTCCCACACACAGCTCCCACTCCCACACACTGTCCCAGTGCCCTGTGCACACTGCATCTGTCCTACACACAGCCCCCACTCCCACACACTCTCCCAGTGCCCTGTACACACTGCATCTGTCATACACACAGCTCCCACTCCCACACACTGTCCCAGTGCCCTGTACACACTGCATCTGTCATACACACATCGCTCACTCCCACACACTGTCCCAGTGCCCTGTGCACACTGCATCTGTCCTACACACAGCTCCCACTCCCTCACACTGTCCCAGTGCCCTGTGCACACTGCATCTGTCCCACACGCAGCTCCCACTCCCTCACACTGTCCCAGTGCCCTGTACACACTACATCTGTCCCACGCACAGCTCCCACTCCCTTACACTGTCCCAGTGCCCTGTGCACACTGCATCTGTCCCACACACAGCTCCCACTCCCACACACTGTCCCAGTGCCCTGTGCACACTGCATCTGTCCCACACATAGCCCCCACTCCCACACACTGTCCCAGTGCCCTGTACACACTGCATCTGTCCCACACACAGCACCCACTCCCACACACTCTCCCAGTGCCCTGTACACACTGCATCTGTCCTACACACAGCCCCCACTCCCACACACTGTCCCAGTGCCATGTGCACACTGCATCTGTCATACACACAGCCCCCACTTCCACACACTGTCCCAGTGCCCTGTACACACTGCATCTGTCATACACACATCTTTCACTCCCACACACTGTCCCAGTGCCCTGTGCACACTGCATCTGTCCCACACACAGCTCCCACTCCCACACACTGTCCCAGTGCCCTGTGCACACTGCATCTGTCCTACAGACAGCTCCCACTCCCACACACTGTCCCGGTGCCCTCTACACACTGCATTTGTCCTACACACAGCTTCCACTCCCTCGCACTGTCCCAGTGCCCTGTACACACTGCATCTGTCCTACACACAGCTCCCACTCCCTCGCACTGTCCCAGTGCCCTGTGCACAAAGCATCTGTCCCACACACAGCTCCCACTCCCTCACACTGTCCCAGTGCTCTGTGCACACTACATCTGTCCCACACACAGCTCCCACTACCTCACACTGTCCCAGTGCCCTGTACACACTGCATCTGTCCTACAAACAGCTCATACTCCCATACACTGTCCCAGTGCCTTGTACACACGGCATCTGTCCTACACACAGCTCCCACTCCCTCACACTGTCCCAGTGCCCTGTGCACACTGCATCTGTCCCACACACAGCTCCCACTCCCACATACTGTCCAAGTGCCCTGTGCACACTGCATCTGTCCTACACACAGCTCCCACTCCCACACACTGTCCCAGTGCCATGTACACACTGCATCTGTCCTACACACAGCTCCCACTCCCACACACTGTCCCAGTGCCCTGTACACACTGCATCTGTCCTACAGGCAGCACCCACTCCCACACACTGTCCCAGTGCCTGTGCACACTGCATATGTCCCACACACAGCTCCCACTCCCTCACACTGTCCCAGTGCCCTGTACACACTACATCTGTCCCACACACAGCTCCCACGCCCTTACACTGTTCCAGTGCCCTGTGCACACTGCATCTGTCCCACACACAGCTCCCACTCCAACACACTGTCCAAGTGCCCTGTGCACACTGCATCTGTCATACACACAGCTCATACTTCATACACTCTCCCAGTGCCCTGTGCACATTGCATCCTTCCTACACACAGCTTCCACTCCCACACACTGTCCCAGTGCCTGTGCACACTGCATATGTCCCACACACAGCTCCCACTCCCTCACACTGTCCCAGTGCCCTGTACACACTGCATCTGTCCTACAAACAGCTCCCACTCCCTCACACTGTCCCAGTGCCCTGTACACACTGCATCTGTCCTACAGGCAGCACCCACTCCCATACACTGTCCCAGTGCCTGTGCACACTGCATCTGTCCTACACACAGCTCCCACTCCCACACACTGTCCCAGTGCCTGTGCACACTGCATCTGTCCCACACACAGCTCCCACTCCCTGACACTGTCCCAGTGCCCTGTACACACTGCATCTGTCCCACACACAGCTCCCACTCCCTCACACTGTCCCAGTGCCCTGTACACACTGCATCTGTCCTACACACAGCTCCCACTCCCTCACACTGTCCCAGTGCCTGTGCACACTGCATCTGTCCCACACACAGCTCCCACTCCCTGACACTGTCCCAGTGCCCTGTACACACTGCATCTGTCCCACACACAGCTCCCACTCCCTCACACTGTCCCAGTGCCCTGTACACACTGCATCTGTCCTACACACAGCTCCCACTCCCACACCCTGTCCCTCCCACCCTGACTGCCCCTTAACTGGTACACCCCATCACACACCGCTGCAGCCCCCACGCACCGCCGTGACCTAATTTATCTGCCAAATATGGCACCTTTCATCAATCAGTCTATCCAAGCATTCAACCATTCCTCCATCTATCCATGTGCTTATGTACTCACCCCCATGCACCTATTTATTCACCTTCTCATTTACAAACCCAGGTACTCACTCATCCATCCATTCATCAAACCGCTGCCTCCTTCTTGTGCTCACCATTAACACAGCTACGCATAAAAGTTCACTAATCAATGAAGAACGGGTTATACTTCTAAAAGAAACAGACCTATTGGCTTGGTCATTGTTTGCTTTGCTTTCAAATAGTTCCTCTGTCATTTACATCTTCTGGGGCTGACTGGTCCCCTAACCCCACTTTCTGCCGCACAGGGCAGTACTGAGTTAAGCAATATTCGGAAGCTGCCGTGGGGCGTCACCGCAAGAGGGCGCCAGAACCCACTGATGCCTCACATAGGGCTCTCTCGCCAGAATAAGGGGTTTTGATTGGTGGGCAGAGATTTCAGGGCGGGGGTACTGAAAAGTGTGTAAATACATTTACAAATGTCTGCGACTCATCACAGAGGTCAGGCTGAGTGGCTGCTGCCGACGTCACCACAGGCACTCCACAGGCACTCCACAGGCACTCCATAGGCACTCCACAGGCCCTCCATAGGCACTCCACAGGCACTCCATAGGCACTCCACAGGCACTCCACAGGCACTCCATAGGCACTCCACAGGCACTCCACAGGCACTCCACAGGCACTCCACAGGCACTCCACAGGCACCCCACAGGCACTCCATAGGCACTCCACAGGCACTCCACAGGCACTCCACAGGCACTTCAGTGACACGTCCCCTGGGAAGGCTCACATATGTCATTTAAGGTGATCACGGTTTAAGTATTGAATAGTGTAAGGGCGAGCGTTTGGGAGGGGGGGGGAGGGTCCGTAAGTACAGTACTGAAATATGTTTATTTCCAGACATGTATATTTTATTCCACCCACGGTGACGCATTATTTATTTACACATTAAGGAGTCGTTTAGGCATTATTTATTTGCACATTTAGGACTTTTATAAAACTTTGTGTGTTGTCTTCCGGTTATTTCGAGGTGAGTTTTTCAGTTCATCGACAGACATATCAATAATGAATGCGCCCCGTCGGCAGCGCCGCCTGCGCTCGCAGCGCCGAGCGCTGAAATGGATGCCGTGTTGCAATCTCGGCTGGCCCATTCATCGCCCCTGCCAGACTGGTCCATGCAGCGAGAAGAGAAACGTCTCCGGCCTCTTGGAACTATCCGTCACATTTATTGCGCTGCATTCATTCCCGCCCAACGGCATACAATATATGTTGTGCGGTTTTATAAAGTACCTTATATGAAATAAAATGCTGCACGTTGAAACACTGTGGGGTACATTTTACGGTTTTTTGTAGCGACTCTTAACATCGCCAGAATATAGAGAAACTAAGGCCCGTATTTATACTCCGTTTGCGCCGAATTAGCGTCGTTTTTTTCGACGCAAATTCGGCGCAAAACTAACGCCATATTTATACTTTGGCGTTAGACGCGTCTAGCGCCAAAGTTTGGGCAAATAGCGTCATTTTTTTGCGTGAACGCTTTCCTTGCGTTAATGAGAGGCAAGGAAGGCGTTCCCGTCTAAAAAAATGACGGCGACGCAATTGCGTCGTATTTATACTCCCGGGCAAAAGTCACGCCCGGGAGGTGGCGGGTCAAAAAACCCCGCATTTGCGTCACTATTTAACGCCTGGGTCAGGGTAGGCGTTAAGGGGCCTGTGGGCTCAAAATGAGCCCACAGGTGCCCTCCCCTGCCCCCAGGGACCCCCCCTGCCACCCCTGCCCACCCCAGGAGGACACCCAAGGATGGAGGGACCCACCCCAGGGACATTCAGGTAAGTTCAGGTAAGTATAATTTTTTATATTTGTTAATTTTTTTTGGGTGGCATAGGGGGGCCTTATTTGTGCCCCCCTACATGCCACTATGCCCAATGACCATGCCCAGGGGACATAAGTCCCCTGGGCATGGCCATTGGGCAAGGGGGCATGACTCCTGTCTTTACTAAGACAGGAGTCATTTAAATGGCGTCTGGGCGTCGAAAATAATGGCGCAAATCGGGTTGAGGCGATTTTTTTGCCTCAACCTGACTTGCCCCATTTTAAGACGCCCTAACGCCATTTTCCCCCTACGCCGGCGCTGCCTGGTCTACGTGGTTTTTTTCCACGCACACCAGGCAGCGCCGGTCTGCTAGCGCCGGCTAACGCCATTCCATAAATACGGCGCCCGCATGGCGCTTCAGAATGGCGTTAGACGGCGCTAAATTTTTTGACGCTAAACTGCGTTAGCGCAGTTTAGCGTCAAAAAGTATAAATATGGGCCTAAGATGCAACACAAACTAATTCCGGAGCTGATCACATCAAATATGACGTCACTGATGACGTCGGCAAATGCAATTAACATTCTCCAGAATACGGCACAATCTATGACGGAAAGAGGATAATATATTAATATGCCCAGTAATTGGTTTGTATTTACACCCCCGAGCTGGGGGTACACTCCCCTAAAGACGTGGGATACAGGTCAGGAAAAGGACTGAGGTATACCCTCGCCATCTGCTCTTTGAAAGGACTTCCTGGTGTAACCACTCATGCTACATTGCACGTCACTTATGTCATGGTGATGTCACAATACTCAACCCCCCTTATTTGAAGACCTGCACTGCCTCCAAACCAAGGAAGCAACCCACCCAACTCAGGAGGCTCATCAGAGGTCTTGGCAACCACACCTCTCACGCACTGCAAGATGTGCCTTGTGGACACCCTGACACAGCCAACCACTAGACTTTTCAGTGGAAGGTGGCAACTCTACATATCAACCTCCACTACCACACACAAGCCCTCTCAACAATCCATTCTCCACAACCACATAAGAACCCACTCCACAAACTAACTTAGTCAACCACACAAGAGCCTTCTCAACAGAACAACCTTGTCAACCACACAAGAGCCTTCTCAACAGACCAACCTCGTCAACCATACAAGGGCCTTCTTAACAGACCAACCTCGTCAACCACACAAGAGCCTACTTAACAGACCAACCTTGTCAACCACACTCAAGACAAGAGACTTCTCAACAGACCAACCTCGTCAACCATGCAAGAGCCTTCCTAGCAGACCCACCTCGTCAACCATACAAGAGCCTTCTCAACAGACCAACCTTGTCAACCACACAATAATCTTATTAACAGACCAACCTTGTCAACCACACAAGAGCTTTCTCGGCAGACCCACCTCTTCAACCACAGACCAACTTCATCAACCATGCAAGAACCTTCTCAGCAGACCCACCTCGTCAAGCACAGACCCACCTCGTCAAGCACGCAAGTGCCTTCTACCAACATCGTCAAACACACAAGAACAGGTGCTGCTAACCAGGTTCTATCATCCAAACAAGCCCTCTCTATTCACCAACCTCCCCAACTACACACAAGCCCTCTCAATAGGCCACGCCCACAACCATACAAAAATCCACTCTACAAACAAACCTACTCACCCACACAAGAGAAATATGTAGATGAGTGGAATGAAATTGTGGTTTATGTTCTTTATGTTGGGGACGGTGCCACTGTACCTGCTGCACAAGTGCAATGTCCGGTCTGGTAAATGTAGTTCTGTATGACCAATAAAGAAGGAGTTGTGTTGTTGGCGTGTGTGCCTCAAAGCAGGGTGATAAGTTGTGGTGTCTGTAAACAATAGCCATACTTTATATTTTAACATGGAGCTAGGGTCCAAGCGTTTGTTCTGGTGTAGGCAGTGAGTGGTATCTCCTAGTGCAAGGAAAGGAACTGTGTTCTTTTTTTCTGCTTAAAATGTAAACTGAAGCCTTATAGTATGTTTAATGCTTCCGTGAGTTCCTAGTGTCCTGGTGTCACTGCACTTGCTGTTTGAAAATAAAAGTGTGTGTTCAAAGGATAGGGAAGGGAGAGGTGGTTTGAGGTGCTTAGAAGGGCAGTGATTGGTTGTTGTTTGTGAAGAACAACTGTGCCTTTTTTTTTGCATGTGCTAAACCTGTCCTGGTGTAAAAAAAATATTTTCATCTCCAGCTGGGCCAAGGATGAAGAGTGAAGTTAAAGGGCCACCAGGCCTCCGTTTGTTTCAATCTGATCCTGGCTGAGTGTGTGCAGGCTCACACTTAGATGCAAATAGAAAGGGTGGGGAGAAATCCTCACTGATTATCACATCAGGTGCTTAAGAGGGACATGCTTTTGACTTTGTTCAGTCCCTGTTTATGAGAGAAATGCATGCATGTTTATAAGACCAATTTTAAATGTGTTGGTCTGTCCCAGTATCTGCACAAATAATGTAAAACCCACTATTTTATTTCTTTTTTAGTGCTGCTCATACCAGTGCATGGTGTCAGAGCGCTTTATATAATGTACATCTTATAGATTGACAATAAATCATGTAATTATGTAAATCAATGTACAAGATTTTGTTGCATAGAACAGTGAGGGTTACAAGGTTTAGAAGTCACATGTTCTTCATGGCTCACTGCACTATATTAGAAGGTTTACAATTTATGAACTGCAAGTAACAAAAGGATCTGTGTTAAAAGCAGTACCCCACTTACCTATCTAGCTAAAACAAACATCTGTCATCCGCGTGTTACATGGTGTGCTATTTAAGGGTTATGTTATGGGCTTGTAAATGGAGCACAGCACGAGCCTGCTCAGTGGGAAGAGTAATCTGCATTCCTCTTTCCTATAAACCTCTCACTTTGAAATCACAAAAGAAAACACCACGCTCCCCCAAAGACAGAGCTTGACATTTGGCCTCTTGAATGCACAGCAAATGTGACAAGATACGAATAGGATTTAAAGGCCTGTTTACAGAAAGCAAGTTTGTGGAAGAATACAGTAAACATGTATGAGGCAACGGGAGGGACAAACTCACACTGGACAGCCTAAAGCAAATAAAGCCAGCAAACAGAAAGCCAGAAAATGTGAGTTACAAACCACAAAGCCAGTGGTAATCAACAGGCAGAATGCATTCCAAGGCCACCTTTCTGAAAGTCCCCACAATGTCCTTAGGCTGCTGCCTAAAAAGTAATCAACGGCAGTGCTCAAGAGTGTTGGGGAAATGTGTTATTTTTGGTTTTTATTTATTATGTCTATTTATTGAATTTTGCAAGGGTCCAGCAGCTCACCAGACAGTGCCTGCTGATTCGTAGCTGTCCTTTGCAGTATGCTGCATCCTACATGGGCACTGCTAGTGACAGACAGCTCACATGTGCGTATGAGGCCACTCATCATACATTGGCAATTAAAACAATTCAAACATTCTCAAACTTCCATAAAATTGCATGTGCACGCATGCACACTTGGGTGGCCATCTTTGATTTTTTTTATTTTACTTTATAGCAAATCATTCAGCAAAGGCCACAAGCAAGAACCTCCATCTGTTCATAAGTTTTATTACAATATAATAAAAATCCTTCAAAGATGGCCGCCCACGTATGCACAAGAATGTGGATTAATAGGTGATCATCATTAATAGGGTTTAGAAAAGTTTATTACAAAAACTATTCAAAGTAAGCCACCTGTGTGTGCATGTAAGTGTGGCCCTGTTTTCAAGCTTGTGTAATAAAGTTCAACAAGAGTGTAAAAAAATCAAGCAGAACCATTGGTTTTGCAAATGTTTGTTGAGAGGGAATTGGCGTGATGTGGTCTCTGCTAGGTCTTGGCTAAATTTCAATTATGTTTTGTAATCGTGCATAATCTTGATATTTTCCCAATTTACGCTATTACACCACTGCGCGTAATTACGCACATTTGTGTCAAAACTTTAGAGCATGTGTACTATGCAAGCAATCCCTACTCGGATGGCCGTAGTTTGCGGTGCTTATGTTTTTTAGTTTGTTTTTTTAGCGTGGAATGCATCCTTTTTGTGTTTTTTAGCATGGAATCCGTCCTCACGTCCAAAATGGATGTGAGAATGCATTTTTCCTTATAATATAGCACCTAATGTTAGTTTTGCATTTCACATAATTATCCATAATTTGGTGTAATTTTTCCAAATTTACCATAAATACACAAATGTCAATTACGTACATTTTGCACACCCCACAATTTTCGCACAGCTGATGAAATGCACTAATCAATCATAAGTGGGAGCAGTTGTAGTGAGGGTGCTGCCTGATAGTGTATCCGTCTCTGTGATAATCCACCGAGGGGCACTGAAAGGGAGCACCTTGTGAAGGACCTGCCTCAACAACCACATGCCAGCCTGAACTGCGAACCAGCCACCCCAACCACACAAGGGCCGTGTCAACAAACCAGCCACCCCAACCACCTAGGGGCTCCCTGACCACAAGAGCCTTTTCAACAAATCAGCCTCCCTACCAACCAAGAGATGGCTTTGTGTAACATCCCCCCAGCCACATATGAGCCTTCTCAGCAAGCCAGCCTCCCCAACCACCCAAGAGCCTGCTCAACAGACCAACCTCCTCAACCACCCTAGAGCCTGCTCCACAGAATAACCTCCTCAACCACTCAAGAGCCTGCTCAACAGAATAACCTCCTCAACCACCCAAGTGCCTGCTCCACGGACCAGCCTCCTCAACCACTCAAGATCCTGCTCAACAGATCAGCCTCCCAACCACCCAAGAGCCTGCCTTACGGACCAGCCTCCTCAACCACTCAAGAGCCTGATCAACAGAATACCGTCCTCAACCACTCAAGAGCCTGCTTAACAGAATAACCTCCTCAACCACTCAAGAGTGTGCTCAACAGACCAACCACCCAAGAGCTTGCTCCACGGACCAGCCTCCTTACCTGCCCAAGAACCTGCTCAACAGACCAACCTCCTCCACCATCCAAGAGCCTGCCCAACAGACCAATCTTCTAAACTGTCCAAGAGCTTGCTCAAAAGACCAGCCTCCGCAACCACCCAAGAACCTGCTCAAAAGACCAACCTCCTAAACCACCCTAGAGCCTGCTCAACAGAATTACCTCCTCAACCACTCAAGAGCCTGCTCAACAGAATAACGTCCTCAACCACTCAAGAGCCTGCTCCACGGACCAGCTTCCTCAACCACTCAAGATCAAGCTCAACAGATCAGCCTCCCAACCACCCAAGAGCCTGCCTTACGGACCAGCCTCCTCAACCACTCAAGAGCCTGATCAACAGAATACCGTCCTCAACCACTCAAGAGCCTGCTTAACAGAATAACCTCCTCAACCACTCAAGAGAGTGCTCAACAGACCAACCACCCAAGAGCTTGCGCCACGGACCAGCCTCCTTACCTGCCCAAGAACCTGCTCAACAGACCAACCTCCTCCACCATCCAAGAGCCTGCCCAACAGACCAATCTTCTAAACTGTCCAAGGGCTTGCTCAAAAGACCAGCCTCCGCAACCACCCAAGAACCTGCTCAAAAGACCAACCTCCTAAACCACCCTAGAGCCTGCTCAACAGAATAACCTCCTCAACCACTCAAGAACCTGCTCAACAGAATAACATCCTCAACCACTCAAGAGTCTGCTCCACGGGCCAGCCTCCTCAACCACTCAAGATCCTGCTCAACAGATCAGCCTCCCAACCACCCAAGAGCCTGCCTTACGGACCAGCCTCCTCAATCACTCAAGAGCCTGCTCAACAGAATACCGTCCTCAACCACTCAAGAGCCTGCTTAACAGAATAACCTCCTCAACCACTCAAGAGAGTGCTCAACAGACCAACCACCCAAGAGCTTGCTCTACGGACCAGCCTCTTTACCTGCCCAAGAACCTGCTCAACAGACCAACCTCCTCCACCATCCAAGAGCCTGCCCAACAGACCAATCTCCTAAACTGTCCAAGAGCTTGCTCAAAAGACCACCCTCCTCAACCGCCCAAGAGCCTGCTCAACAGACCAGCCTCCTCAACCACTCAAGAGAGTGCTCAACAGACCAACCACCCAAGAGCCTGCTCCACGGACCAGTCTCCTCAACCACCCAAGAACCTGCTCAACAGACCAACCTCCTTCACCACCCAAGAGCCTGCCCAACAGACCAATCTCCTCAACTGTCCAAGAGCTTCCTCAGCCGCCCAAGAGCCTGCTCAACAGACCAGCCTCCTCAACCACTCAAGAGAGTGCTCAACAGACCAACCACCCAAGAGCATGCTCCACGGATCAACCTTCTCAACAGCCCAAGAGCCGCTCAGCAGACCAACCTTCTCAACCGCCCAAGGGCCGCTCAACAGACCAACCTCCTCAACCACCCAAGAGCCTGCTCAACAGACCGGTTTCATCAACCACCCACGAGCCTGCTCAACAGACCAGCTTCATCAACCACACTAGGGCTGGCCCTTTGGACCTCCCTTCCCCCAAGCCACATGCGAGTGCAGATATACACGAGGTAATTCTGCAGATCTGCCTCCTCAGAGAAACCAGTCTGCTCAATGGCCCTGGCTTACCAGCCACATAAGTCCCTGCTCTATGTAGCAGCCTCCACAACCACACCCCACGGCTCACTAAATACGAGTGTGCACTGTCTAAACAGCCACCACAAAACTCTCTTCGGACCTGGCTCCCAGGACACAAAAACCTACTCTATGGACCAGCCTCCTTCACAGACCAGCCTCCCCATGTGCACAACTTTTGTTCCTAAGACACACAAAACCTCCCCTACAACTCCACCTCCCCAACCACAAAAGATCCCGCACTAGGACCAAACTTACAAACCATGCAAGAGCCCAGTCCACGGATCAGGCTGACCAAGCACTCAGCCACTAGCTCCACAGACCAGGCAGCCCAACCACACAAGAGATAGCTCCAGGCAGCAGCCTCCCCAACCAAGTAGATGCGAACCATACACACCAGCCACCCTAACCATAGATGGTGTAGCTCTATGCACCAGGCCTCCTCATCCAGGCAGCAGCTCTACAGACCAGGCACTGAGGCCACACAAGAGCTAGCCCTAGACACTAGCCTCACCAACCATGCCACCCCACTCATGCAGCTGCTCGCTTCAAATACCAACCACCTCCATCGCACAAGCTCTATGCACCGCTGCCAGATCTACAGACCAACCACTTCCATAGCACAAACTCTGTGCACCGCTGGCAGATATACAGACCAGTCACCTCCATCGCACAAGCTCTATGCACCACTGCTGCCCTACAGACCAGTCACCTCCATCGCACAAGCTCTATGCACCGCTGCCAGATCTACAGACCAACCACTTCCATAGCACAAACTCTGTGCACCGCTGCCAGATTTACAGACCAACCACCTCCATCGCTCAAGCTCTATGCACCACTGCTGGATCCACAGACCAGCCATCTCCGTCCCACAAGCTCTATGCACCAATGCTGGATCCACAGACCAACCACCTCCATCGCACAAGCTCTATGCACCGCTGCCAGATCTACAGACCAACCACTTCCATAGCACAAACTCTGTGCACCGCTGGCAGATATACAGACCAGTCACCTCCATCGCACAAGCTCTATGCACCACTGCTGCCCTACAGACCAGTCACCTCCATCGCACAAGCTCTATGCACCACTGCTGGCCCTACAGACCAGTCACCTCCATCGCACATGCTCTATGCACCACTGCTGGATCCACAGACCAGCCATCTCCGTCCCACAAGCTCTATGCACCACTGCTGGATCCACAGACCAACCACCTCCATCGCACAAGCTCTATGCACCGCTGCCAGATCTACAGACCAACCACTTCCATAGCACAAACTCTGTACACCGCTGCCAGATATACAGACCAGTCACCTCCATCGCACAAGCTCTATGCACCACTGCTGGATCCACAGACCAGTCACCTCCATCGCACAAGCTCTATGCACCACTGCTGGCCCTACAGACCAGTCACCTCCATCGCACAAGCTCTATGCACCACTGCTGGATCCACAGACCAGCCATCTCCGTCCCACAAGCTCTATGCACCACTGCTGGATCCACAGACCAACCACCTCCATCGCACAAGCTCTATGCACCGCTGCTGGATCCACAGACCAGCCATCTCCGTCCCACAAGCTCTATGCACCACTGTTGGATCCACAGACCAACCAACTCCATCGCACAAGCTCTATGCACCGCTGCCAGATCTACAGACCAACCACTTCCATAGCACAAACTCTGTGCGCCGCTGCCAGATATACAGACCAGTCACCTCCATCGCACAAGCTCTATGCACCACTGCTGGCACTACAGACCAGTCACCTCCATCGCACAAGCTCTATGCACCGCTGCCAGATCTACAGACCAACCACTTCCATAGCACAAACTCTGTGCACCGCTGCCAGATTTACAGACCAACCACCTCCATCGCTCAAGCTCTATGCACCACTGCTGGATCCACAGACCAGCCATCTCCGTCCCACAAGCTCTATGCACCACTGTTGGATCCACAGACCAGCCATCTCCGTCCCACAAGCTCTATGCACCACTGCTGGATCCACAGACCAGCCATCTCCGTCCCACAAGCTCTATGCACCACTGCTGGATCCACAGACCAACCACCTCCATCGCACAAGCTCTATGCACCGCTGCCAGATCTACAGAGCAACCACTTCCATAGCACAAACTCTGTGCACCGCTGCCAGATATACAGACCAGTCACCTCCATCGCACAAGCTCTATGCACCACTGCTGGATCCACAGACCAGCCATCTCCGTCCCACAAGCTCTATGCACCACTGCTGGATCCACAGACCAGCCATCTCCGTCCCACAAGCTCTATGCACCGCTGCTGGATCCACAGACCAGCCATCTCCGTCCCACAAGCTCTATGCACCACTGCTGGATCCACAGACCAGCCACCTCCATCGCACAAGCTCCATGCACCGCTGTGGCTCTACAGACCAGACACCTCGGTGCACCTCTGTGGCTCTACAGACCAGACACCTCGGTGCACCTCTGTGGCTCTACAGACCAGACACCTCCGTGCACCTCTGTGGCTCTACAGACCAGACACCTCCGTGCACCGCTGTGTCTCTAGAGACCAGACACCTCCGTGCACCGCTGTGTCTCTAGAGACCAGGCACCTCCGTGCACCTCTGTGGCTCTACAGACCAGACACCTCCGTGCACCGCTGTGTCTCTAGAGACCAGACACCTCCGTGCACCGCTGTGGCTCTACAGACCAGACACCTCCGTGCACCGCTGTGTCTCTAGAGACCAGACACCTCCGTGCACCGCTGTGGCTCTACAGACCAGACACCTCCGTGCACCGCTGTGTCTCTACAGACCAGACACCTGCATGCACCGCTGTGTCTCTACAGACCAGACACCTCCGTGCACCGCTGTGTGTCTAGAGACCAGACACCTCCGTGCACCGCTGTGGCTCTACAGACCAGACACCTCCGTGCACCGCTGTGTCTCTAGAGACCAGCCACCTCCGTGCACCGCTGTGGCTCTACAGACCAGACACCTCCGTGCACCGCTGTGTCTCTAGAGACCAGACACCTCCGTGCACCTCTTTGGCTCCACAGACCAGACACCTCCGTGCACCGCTGTGTCTCTACAGACCAGACACCTGCATGCACCGCTGTGTCTCTACAGACCAGACACCTCCATGCACCTCTGTGGCTCTACAGACCAGACACCTCCGTGCACCGCTGTGTCTCTAGAGACCAGACACCTCCGTGCATCTCTGTGGCTCTACAGACCAGACACCTCCGTGCACCTCTGTGGCTCTACAGACCAGACACCTCTGTGCACCTCTGTGGCTCTACAGACCAGACACCTCCGTGCACCGCTGTGTCTCTACAGACCAGACACCTCCGTGCACCGCTGTGTCTCTAGAGACTAGACACCTCCGTGCACCGCTGTGGCTCTACAGACCAGACACCTCCGTGCACCGCTGTGTCTCTACAGACCAGACACCTGCATGCACCGCTGTGTCTCTACAGACCAGACACCTGCATGCACCGCTGTGTCTCTACAGACCAGACACCTCCGTGCACCGCTGTGTCTCTACAGACCAGACACCTCCGTGCATCTCTGTGGCTCTACAGTCCAGACACCTCCGTGCACCGCTGTGTCTCTAGAGACCAGACACCTCCGTGCATCTCTGTGGCTCTACAGACCAGACACCTCCGTGCACCTCTGCGGCTCTACAGACCAGACACCTCCGTGCACCTCTGTGGCTCTACAGACCAGACACCTCCGTGCATCTCTGTGGCTCTACAGACCAGACACCTGCATGCACCGCTGTGTCTCTAGAGACCAGACACCTCCGTGCACCGCTGTGGCTCTACAGACCAGACACCTCCGTGCACTGCTGTGGCTCTACAGACCAGACACCTCCGTGCACCTCTGTGGCTCTACAGACCAGACACCTCCGTGCACCGCTGTGTCTCTACAGACCAGACACCTGCATGCACCGCTGTGTCTCTACAGACCAGACACCTCCGTGCACCGCTGTGTCTCTAGAGACCAGACACCTCCGTGCACCGCTGTGGCTCTACAGACCAGACACCTCCGTGCACCGCTGTGTCTCTAGAGACCAGACACCTCCGTGCACCGCTGTGGCTCTACAGACCAGACACCTTCGTGCACCGCTGTGTCTCTAGAGACCAGACACCTCCGTGCACCGCTGTGGCTCTACAGACCAGACACCTCCGTGCACCGCTGTGTCTCTAGAGACCAGACACCTCCGTGCACCTCTTTGGCTCCACAGACCAGACACCTCCGTGCACCGCTGTGTCTCTACAGACCAGACACCTGCATGCACCGCTGTGTCTCTACAGACCAGACACCTCCATGCACCTCTGTGGCTCTACAGACCAGACACCTCCGTGCACCGCTGTGTCTCTACAGACCAGACACCTCCATGCACCTCTGTGGCTCTACAGACCAGACACCTCCGTGCACCGCTGTGTCTCTACAGACCAGACACCTCCATGCACCTCTGTGGCTCTACAGACCAGACACCTCCGTGCACCGCTGTGTCTCTACAGACCAGACACCTCCGTGCATCTCTGTGGCTCTACAGACCAGACACCTCCGTGCACCGCTGTGGCTCTACAGACCAGACACCTCCGTGCACCTCTGTGGCTCTACAGACCAGACACCTCCGTGCACCGCTGTGTCTCTAGAGACCAGACACCTCCGTGCACCGCTGTGGCTCTACAGACCAGACACCTCCGTGCACCGCTGTGTCTCTAGAGACCAGACACCTGCATGCACCGCTGTGTCTCTACAGACCAGACACCTGCGTGCACCGCTGTGTCTCTACAGACCAGACACCTCCGTGCACCGCTGTGTCTCTACAGACCAGACACCTCCGTGCATCTCTGTGGCTCTACAGACCGGACACCTCCGTGCACCGCTGTGTCTCTAGAGACCAGACACCTCCGTGCATCTCTGTGGCTCTACAGACCAGACACCTGCATGCACCGCTGTGTCTCTAGAGACCAGACACCTCCGTGCACCGCTGTGGCTCTACAGACCAGACACCTCTGTGCACCGCTGTGGCTCTACAGACCAGACACCTCCGTGCACCTCTGTGGCTCTACAGACCAGACACCTCCGTGCACCGCTGTGGCTCTACAGACCAGACACCTCCGTGCACCTCTGTGGCTCTACAGACCAGACACCTCTGTGCACCGCTGTGTCTCTACAGACCAGACACCTGCATGCACCGCTGTGTCTCTACAGACCAGACACCTCCGTGCACCGCTGTGTCTCTAGAGACCAGACACCTCCGTGCACCGCTGTGGCTCTACAGACCAGACACCTCCGTGCACCGCTGTGTCTCTAGAGACCAGACACCTCCGTGCACCGCTGTGGCTCTACAGACCAGACACCTCCGTGCACCGCTGTGTCTCTAGAGACCAGACACCTCCGTGCACCTCTTTGGCTCCACAGACCAGACACCTCCGTGCACCGATGTGTCTCTACAGACCAGACACCTGCATGCACCGCTGTGTCTCTTCAGACCAGACACCTCCATGCACCTCTGTGGCTCTACAGACCAGACACCCCCGTGCACCGCTGTGTCTCTACAGACCAGACACCTCCGTGCACCTCTGTGGCTCTACAGACCAGACACCTCCGTGCACCGCTGTGGCTCTACAGACCAGACACCTCCGTGCATCTCTGTGGCTCTACAAACCAGACACCTCCGTGCACCTCTGTGGCTCTACAGACCAGACACCTCCGTTCACCTCTGTGGCTCTACAGACCAGACACCTCCGTGCACCGCTGTGTCTCTACAGACCAGACACCTCCGTGCA
This sequence comes from Pleurodeles waltl, assembly GCF_031143425.1. Lineage (NCBI taxonomy): Eukaryota > Metazoa > Chordata > Amphibia > Caudata > Salamandridae > Pleurodeles > Pleurodeles waltl. Next base: position 1,527,768,628 of record NC_090446.1, on the reverse strand, counting down.
CCGCTGTGTCTCTAGAGACCAGACACCTCCGTGCACCGCTGTGGCTCTACAGACCAGACACCTCCGTGCACCGCTGTGGCTCTACAGACCAGACACCTCCGTGCACCGCTGTGTCTCTAGAGACCAGACACCTGCATGCACCGCTGTGTCTCTACAGACCAGACACCTGCGTGCACCGCTGTGTCTCTACAGACCAGACACCTCCGTGCACCGCTGTGTCTCTACAGACCAGACACCTCCGTGCATCTCTGTGGCTCTACAGACCAGACACCTCCGTGCACCGCTGTGTCTCTAGAGACCAGACACCTCCGTGCATCTCTGTGGCTCTACAGACCAGACACCTCCGTGCACCTCTGCGGCTCTACAGACCAGACACCTCCGTGCACCTCTGTGGCTCTACAGACCAGACACCTCCGTGCATCTCTGTGGCTCTACAGACCAGACACCTGCATGCACCGCTGTGTCTCTAGAGACCAGACACCTCCGTGCACCGCTGTGGCTCTACAGACCAGACACCTCCGTGCACCGCTGTGGCTCTACAGACCAGACACCTCCGTGCACCTCTGTGGCTCTACAGACCAGACACCTCGTGCACCGCTGTGTCTCTAGATACCAGACACCTCCGTGCACCTCTGTGGCTCTACAGACCAGACACCTCCGTGCACCGCTGTGTCTCTACAGACCAGACACCTCCGTGCACCGCTGTGTCTCTACAGACCAGACACCTCCGTGCACCGCTGTGTCTCTAGAGACCAGACACCTCCGTGCACCGCTGTGTCTCTACAGACCAGACACCTCCGTGCACCGCTGTGTCTCTAGAGACCAGACACCTGCGTGCACCGCTGTGTCTCTACAGACCAGACACCTGCGTGCACCGCTGTGTCTCTACAGACCAGACACCTCCGTGCACCGCTGTGTCTCTACAGACCAGACACCTCCGTGCATCTCTGTGGCTCTACAGACCAGACACCTCCGTGCACCACTGTGTCTCTAGAGACCAGACACCTCCGTGCATCTCTGTGGCTCTACAGACCAGACACCTCCGTGCACCTCTGCGGCTCTACAGACCAGACACCTCCGAGCACCTCTGTGGCTCTACAGACCAGACACCTCGTGCACCGCTGTGTCTCTAGAGACCAGACACCTCCGTGCACCGCTGTGGCTCTACAGACCAGACACCTCCGTGCACCGCTGTGGCTCTACAGACCAGACACCTCCGTGCACCTCTGTGGCTCTACAGACCAGACACCTCGTGCACCGCTGTGTCTCTAGAGACCAGACACCTCCGTGCACCTCTGTGGCTCTACAGACCAGACACCTCCGTGCACCTCTGTGGCTCTACAGACCAGCCTCTCAGCATCCTAAAATAATCCTCACGGCCCCCAGGAGTGGAAGGCGTCAGAACAGAGGCCGTGCCGACCTCCCTCCACCCACCGTGGCCGGCAGAGCGCCTCCTGCCCTTCATGTTGGCTTCTGTGCACCTGGCCTCGCGCTCCGAGAGCTGAGGATCCGGCCAATCTCGGCTAATTATGAATACATTAATCAGCTGCTAGATTAGAGCCTCGTCTCCGAAGCCACTCGTCTCACACTGTTTCCCAACTCCGCTCTCCTCAACTTGACTCCCCGACTCTGGTCTGTATTCATAACAACCCCTCGACCCTCCCCACCCACCACTTCCCCTCTCCCTCCCCTGCTGCCTCCCACACTCTCTGCTCCTCCTGTGGGACGTACACAAACACTGGTACGTGCGGCCCACCCATTAATCCATCCATTCATTCATAGAAACCACCAGAGACTTGTAAGTGGCATATTTATTGTGTTTAAATAAATCAATTACACAAAATAAACTTCAAAAAGGTAAAACCATTTAAAAGAAAATGATATTCAAAAGTGCTTAATTTGCAATCATGTAAGTTCCAGGGCCTGAGGTGTTTTCTCAGGAGGCCACATTTTTGGCACCAGCCATTGTCCCCACCAGCGCGGCCACATTCGAACCATGACACAATCCAAACATTATATTTTGACTATTCCAAGCCACTTAGCGCTGTAAACATGGCCTGGGCCCGCTTCTTTTATTTTTCAAATTATATTGAACATGGGGAGTTCTGCTGAAAAAAACAGCACCACCATGTGGGAGATTGTCATAAGTGCTGGTGTTTACAAATAAGTGGAGGTGCTAGGCACCGGCAGACACCGGCACAAATTAAGCACTGATATTAAACAACACAGTTTGTAAACTGAAGACTTCATATATTATTGTTGGGGTCCCAGACTGGTCTGAGTAACCCCACCATGGTGGGCGGATTTGTTGATTGTTCAAGCCTCTGATAGGATAAGTCAACTCAGTAATTTGTAGATTATAACAACCTCGGTTTGCTCGTTGGCTGTACTTATGTTTCATCAGTAATTGATTGGATTGAGATAGATACTTTTTCTGGAGTTCTTGCGCTGTGGGGCAGATGCATGTAATGTGTACTTGAGATCTGAACTTGTAGTCACATAAGGCCCGGTTTTATTCCTGGCGGACAGAGTATTCTGCCTTGGCCTGGTGCAGCACTTTACGTCCACCGAGCTGAAACTACTCCACCCGCCAGATTTATAAGTGACCGCCTACCAGACATTTGCAGGATCCACATGTCACGGCAGTGCCTGTCAATGCGTTTTACTGTTCGCCGCAGGGCTGTGTCAGAAGGGATCACTGACAGAATATCTGAGCCAAAAATATTGTGTGGACAGAATATCGTGTCAGAAACATCGAGGATCAAAATATCGAGAAGGTAACTACAAACAGGTAAGTATAGATTTGCTATTCTCAACGCCACCTCTCCGTAGTATGAAGATATATATCATCAAGGTACGTATTTGTGGAGTTTTATATATATATATATATATATATATATATATATATATATATATATAGTATTTTTTTTTTCTTTTCGAAAAGAAATCCGGAAAAGGGATTTTCTTTTTTAAGAGAAAAAAAACGAATGCTCCCCTCGCCATGCGAGGCTCCTCCCATTGCTTGGGGGGGGGGGGTCATTAGAATGGTTCTTCTGTTTCTTGCCACCAGTTCTGACCTGGACGTAGAGAACAGTAAAAAGATGACCACATGCCCAGCCATCTAAATTGGGTGGGTGGACATGTAGCTATTTCTCCGATGGCCCTTACTCCCCAGGGACGTCGGAGGGGATTAATCACGGCAGAGACGGAGTAGCCTCAGCCGTGATTTACCCTGTGCTCGTCCCGCATGCAAACGCGGCGGTGGACCACTATATTGGCAGAGGGAGTACTTAGATGCTGTTGCAACCCTCTTCGTCAATGTTTGCACCAGGCGAATAGTCTGCAGTTTTTTAGAGCACCTGTTCACAAGTTCTAAGAACCATCAAGCTGGTGAATTGAGTTACATGGTAAGAGGAAATGTAGATATTTCAGCTTTTTGGAGGCTCCAAGTCTGAGGTTTGGCTGTTTTATGAAAGAGTCGGAGTCTAGAGTTAAGTCGGGGGGTTCGTAGTCAAACATGGCTGGTAAATCACTTTCACAGCTTTTAGTCCACAGGGTAGACCTTATGATCTCTTTGCGGTTGGATTTCAATGAGCCAATGATGGTAGATTTTGTTTCTGGATATGTTTCTTTATATTAAGAAGATTAAAATCTAATTTATTTATGCGATTACCTTTGAATCCATCCCGAATTAACTTTTTCAGGGTGTCCTTACCCGCCGTGCTTCTCTCATAGATGTAGTTGATCATGGAGGCGACGTACAAGGTGTTTAGTGGTTTCCAGTTGAATTGAAGATGGGGTCCCTCTCATCTGTGGTGTTGAGGACCAGGGATTTAACACTGATCCCAAATTTTGCGTCTAGTTGGTATCAAACTCCGGGTTGAGTTGATCCCGAGCTAATGACACATACAGGAGGATAGGTAGGAGCTTCACGTTCAACGTCAGCGTCAAGATGGCAGGGCTCGTGGCTCTTCCACCATCATCATCTGCAAACCTGGTTGGGTCAGCAAGTTTGCTTGATCTTGTGGGTGTGATCTGGCCAAGGTAATCTGGGATCAATGGTGATTCCCAAGTAGGCGTATTCATGCGCTAGGTCATTGCGTTGATGAGTTCACTTCCATCCAAGACCTTTCCCTTTCTCCCAAAGCCATGATTTTGTGTTTTTAGGGAATTTACTTCCAATCCATAGCCAATGTTAAACTTGTGCAAGTTTGGTAACTTAACTCTCTTTGTAATCAAGAAGGAGTTTGCCAAAAGACCACCAAGAGATCAGCACAGGCCAAATGACTGAGGGTCTGGTTGCCTAATTCAGGAGGAAGCCTTTCTGGACAATTCAAGTGATTCAGAAGATCCAAGATGTCCTGGGGAGCACAGAAGGACCAGCACACACTCTTGTTTCACACCGGTTTCAGTGCACTTCTAGGGGAGACTTTGTTGTTACCTGGCAGACTTCATCCTCAGCTGCGTTCCTTTGTGCGGACAATTGTAAGGTGGAACAATGAACAGCCTATACACTTAAAAAAAAAAAGTTTTTTATTGTTTTAAAAAACATCATGCAATGCATTTCGAATAAGGACGGATATTAATTCACAATAGTATAACCACCGGTTAATTACAGGTTGGAGAATGTATTGTGCGTTGTCCGCGTGTAATACAATGGTGCGGATATTGGTCATAATGGTCCATTCGATGCAAACGCACGTATAGCGCCTGCTACTTCTGATCGTCACCCCCCCCACTCCCATCTCTGTTACCCATCATTTTTCTCATACCTTCAGGGTGATAAGGTGCTCCTGCAGTGTGTTGGGTTACTCCTCCTACAGGCCCTGGGCACCCAATGTCGAGTATTATCCCCTCTCCCCCACCAAGTCTCCTCTGCTGAGTCTCACCCGGGTCAGGAACAGATGGATGGGACTCTTAAGGGGTTCAGTGCCTGGTTCTTCAGATAGTTTAGTTGGACACCTCGAGCTCTAGCCTATCCAGAGTGCTGCGACCCCTCCGTGCCTCAAGGGGCAGTACTGAGCCCCCATACCCGAGCTCTAGACTATCCAGAGTGCTGCGACCCCTCCGCGCCTCAAGGGGCAGTACTGAGCCCCCATACCCGAGCTCTAGCCTCTCTGGAGTGCTGCGACCCCTCCCTCTAGCCTATCCGGAGTGCTGCGACCCCTCCGCGCCTCAAGGGGCAGTACTGAGCCCCCATGCCCGAGCTCTAGCCTATCCGGAGTGCTGCGACCCCTCCGCGCCTCAAGGGGCAGTACTGAGCCCCCATGCCCGAGCTCTAGCCTATCCGGAGTGCTGCGACCCCTCCGCGCCTCAAGGGGCAGTACTGAGCCCCCATGCCCGAGCTCTAGCCTATCCGGAGTGCTGCGACCCCTCCGCGCCTCAAGGGGCAGTACTGAGCCCCCATACCCGAGCTCTAGCCTCTCTGGAGTGCTGCGACCCCTCCCTCTAGCCTATCCGGAGTGCTGCGACCCCTCCGCGCCTCAAGGGGCAGTACTGAGCCCCCATGCCCGAGCTCTAGCCTATCCGGAGTGCTGCGACCCCTCCGCGCCTCAAGGGGCAGTACTGAGCCCCCATGCCCGAGCTCTAGCCTATCCAGAGTGCTGCGACCCCTCCGCGCCTCAAGGGGCAGTACTGACCCTCATACCCGAGCTCTAGCCTATCCAGAGTGCTGCGACCCCTCCGCGCCATAAGGGGAAGTACTGAGCCCCCATACCCGAGCTCTAGACTATCCAGAGTGCTGCGACCCCTCCGCGCCTCAAGGGGCAGTACTGAGCCCCCATACCCGATCTCTAGCCTATCCAGAGTGCTGCGACCCCTCCGCGCCTCAAGGGGCAGTACTGAGCCCCCATACCCGAGCTCTAGCCTATCCAGAGTGCTGCGACCCCTCCGCGCCACAAAGGGCAGTACTGAGCCCCCATACCCGAGCTCTAGCCTATCCAGAGTGCTGCGACCCCTTCGCGCCACAAAGGGCAGTACTGAGCCCCCATACCCGAGCTCTAGCCTATCCAGAGTGCTGCGACCCCTCCGCGCCACAAGGGGTAGTACTGAGCCCCCATACCCGAGCTCTAGCCTATCCAGAGTGCTGCGACCCCGCCGCGCCTCAAGGGGCAGTACTGAGCCCCCATACCCGAGCTCTTGCCTATCCAGAGTGCTGCGACCCCTCCGTGCCTCAAGGGACAGTACTGACCCTCATACCCCACC